>NC_069499.1:1381643636-1382003636 GCF_027579735.1 Bombina bombina
CTATGGTGGCCTGCACTTCAGTCAAATTCTCAGGCCAGGAGACAGACAAGGAGGGGGAGTAGTCATTCATCTTTCTCCATACTGTACCTTCCACTGCATTCCTTCACCCCCCTCTCTTTCCTTCTCATCTTTTGAAGTTCATGCTACCCGCCCCTTCTCCTCTATCTCTCTGTGTTACTGTTATATATCGCCCCCCTATACGACTTTAAAGCCTGGCCTCCAAACTTCCTCTCTTGTAACTTCTCTTATCTTAGGGGACTTCAACATACCTGTTGACAATTCTAACATGCCTGCTACCTCTAAACTTCTATCTCTTTCCCAGTGGACAACATCTCCAACCCACTGTGAAGGCAACTCAATCGACCTGGTCTTCACCAATTTCTGTGCCATTTCCAACTTCTCTAACTTCCCCATTCCTCTCTCTGACCAACATCTACTAACTTTCTCTCTTACGCTACCAGCTGCATCCTTGCAAATACCCCAAAAGCTGCTACCTTAAAAGAATTTAAATGACTTGAATCTCGCATTTCTGCTCAACTGAATCCTCTACGCTCCAACATTTCATCCCTCTCTTACCCAGACCTTATGGCCTGACAGTCGGCTTGATTACAAGTGTTGCGTTACGGCTTTTAACGCTGAAAAATGGCCATTCCAGCTTAATGTTATGAACGCATATTACGAGTGTTGTCGGTATAGCCATACCGCAAGCATTTTAGCCTGTAACGAAACGTCCATTCCGCACGTTTTTGTGGGGGATTTTCATAGCGCCCGTATTACAGATTGTGCGGTCCGACTAAAATGCTTGCATTACAGCCTATACCGACACAATCCATACTGCCATCTGAGAGCAGTAGTTATGGATTTTGTGTAACAAAAATGTTTAAAAAAAACTCATAACTAAAGTGTTACAAAGTACACTAACACCCATAAACTACCTATTAACCCCTTAACCGCCACCCTCCAGCATCTCAAACACTATATTAAACTTATTAACCCCTAATCTGCTGCCCACCCACATCGCAAGTATTAAATAAAGTTATTAACCCCTAATCTGCCACCCACATTGCCAACACTATTTAAATATATTAACCCTTAAAACGCCACTCCACGACATTGCCGACACTAAGAAAAGTTATTGACCCCTAATCTGATGTTCCCCGACATCGCCGACACGTAAATAAACCTATTAACCCCTAAACCTCCAGCCCTTCACATTGTAACTACTCAACAAAAACTATTAACCCCTAGACCGCCGGCCCCCCCACATTGCAAAACACTAAATTAAACTATTAAGCCCTAAACCTAACACCCCCTAACTTTAAATTAAAATTACAATATAACTATCTTTAAATAAATAAAAACTTACCTGTAAAATAAAAATAAACCTGTCAGGTTAGGAAATGTCCAGAAGAAGACCCAAATGCTAGGGCGAACTTAAACAACACCCTTGCACTCTGAGTTTAATCCAGGACGTGACCCCACGACAACCTCCAAAAAACAAAGTACTCACGATATGGAGCAGGGTTAGCCTGTGCTAAAGTAATTCATGATATCAGCCAGATAGACTTCTGAATAAGGAACTGGTTTCAGGAAATGTCTTCCACAGTATCAGGAGAGCAGGGATAGTCCACTTATACTCAGACAGAAGAAGGGTAAAACAGGAAACAGTTAATAATGCAGGAGTAGGTCATTTGTTATCAGGCAGTCTGAAGGTTAACACTGTGTAGACAGTCTTTGCAGAGTATGCAACAGGTAATCAGGCAGTTTGAGGGTTAACACTGAGTAGACAGTCTTTGCAGAGTATGCAACAGGTAATCAGGCAGTGTGAGAGTTAACACTGTGTAGACAGTCTTTGCAGAGTATGCAACAGGTAATCAGGCAGTTTGAGGGTAAACACTGTGTAGTCAGAACTTTCAGAATTAACAACATGTAATCAGGTAGTTTGAAGGTTAACACTGTGTTGTCAGAACTTGCAGAGATAGCAACAGGTAAGCTGGTAGTTTGAAGGTTAACACAGATTAATCAGTACTTGTTGAGATTGGCAACAGGATATCAAGCAGTTTGAAGGTTTACACTGAATAATTGTATTTGCAGAGTTTGGAAACAGGTAAACATGCAGATTGAAGGTTTCACAGAAATAACAGTATTTGAATAGTTTGGCAGTACACAGAGTAGTCTGAATATGCAGGGTTTGCAGCAGGTAAACAGGAAGTTTGAAAGTTTCACAAAACAAACAGTACTTGCATTGTTTGGAGACAGGTAATCAGGAGGTTGAAGGTTAATCCAGCATAGTAAATCCTTGAAGAGATTGGCAACAGAAAAGCAGCAGTTAGAGAGATTCCTCAGCGAAATCCTATCAGAAGCCAAAAAGTTAACAAACAAACTGGCACTGGAGAAACAGGAAGCCAAGAATAAAAAGCCTGGTTGTGACATCATCAGGAAGGGGTGGCTCAGACACCTGTCAATCAAGCACACAGAGAGGACTGCAGAGCTTCCCAGCAGCTGAGCGTGACACTAACATTAACCTATAAATTAAACTAATATTACTATTCTAATAAAATAAAACAATTACACCTAATCTAATAGCCCTATAAAAATAAAAAAGACCCCCCAAAATAAAAACACACCCTAACCTACAATAAACTACCAATAGCCCTTAAAAGTGCCTTTTGTAGGGCATTTCCCTAAGTTAAACAGCTCTTTTACCTGTAACAAATTAAAATAATAATAAAAAAGTCCCCAACAGTAAAACCCACCACCCAACCAACCCTCCAAATTAAAAAACACTTAACTCTAAAAAATCCTAAACTACCCATTGCCCCTAAAGAGGTATTTGTATGGGCATTGCCCTTAAAGGGGCATTCAGCTCTTTTTCACTGCCCTTAAAAGAGCATGCAGCTCTTTTCCAAGTGCCCATCCCTAATCTAAAAAAAATCCTAGCACTAACCCCAGAATATCTACTCACGGTTCCTGAAGTCCAGACATCCATCTCCATCCAGGTGATGAGAAGTCTTCATCCAGGCGGCGACACCTTCATCCATCATGGGGTGTCTTCTATCATCATCCGGGCGGTGCGGAGCGGAGCTATCCTGGAAGTGTCCTCTTCATATGGTCACCGCCGTACACTGAAGTTGAATGCAAGGTAGCCATTTAAAAATGGCATACCTTGCATTCCTATTGGCTGATTTGATTCTTCAAATTCAAATCAGCCAAAAGGATGAGAGCTTCTGAAAGCCTATTGGCTGTTGATAACAGCCAATAGGATGAGAGCTACTGAAATCCTATTGGCTGTATGAAGAGGACGCTCCGTGCAGGATGGGATGCACTTCAAGGATAGCTCTGCTCCGCGCCTCCGGGATGAAGCTAGAAGACGTCCCTGAGATGGATAAAGGTGTCGCCGCTTGGATAAAGATGGATGTCCGGACTTCAGGAACCATGAGTAGATATTCTAGGGTTAGTGCTATTTTTTTGTTTTATTGGGTGGGTTTTTTTTAGATTAGGGATGGGCACTTGGAAAAGAGCTGAATGCCCTTTTAACTGCAGTGAAAAAGAGCTGAATGCCCTTTTAAGGGCAATGCCTATACAAATACACCTTTAGGGGCAATGGTTAGATTACGATTATTTTAGAGTTAGGTTTTTTTATTTTGGGGGGTTGGTTGTGTGTGTGGGGGTTTACTTTTAGGGGGGACTTAGTAATTTTTTAGGGTAAAAGAGCTGTTTAACTTAGGGCAATGCCATACAAAAGGCCCTTTTAAGGGCTATTGGTAGTTTATTGTAGGTTAGGGGGTGTTTTTATTTTGGGGGGGCTTTTTATTTTTATAGGGCTATTAGATTAGGTGTATTTGTTTTTATTTTTGATAATTTCATTTATTATTTTTGCAAGCTTAGTGTTTTTTATTTTTCGTAATTTAGTGTTTATTATTTTTTGTAATTTTAGATTTTTTAATTTTTTTCGTAGTGTTAGGTTTTTTTAACATTTGTAATTTAGGTTTTTAATTGGTAGTATTTTTTTATTTTCTTAGAATAGTAATCTTAGTTTAATTTATAGTTTAATGTTAGGTTTAGTTAATTATATTGTTATTTTATATTGTAATTTTAATTTAAAGTTAGGGGGTGTTAGGTTTAGGGGTTAATAGTTTAATTTAGTGCTTTGCAATGTGGGGGGGCTGGCGGTTTAGGGGTTAATAGGTTTATTTAGTGACGGCTATGTGGGGGGCTGGAGGTTTAGGGGTTAATAGGTTTATTTAGTAGCAGCGATGTGGGGGGCCAGAGGTTTAGGGGTTAATAGGTTTATTTAGTAGCAGAGATATGGGTGGCCGGAGTTTTTTAATGGTTAATCCTTTTATTTAGTGGTGGCGATGTCGGGGAGCGGTAGTTTAGGGGTTAATCATTTTATTTAGTGGTGGCTATGTCAGGGAGTGGCGGTTTAGGGGTTTATAATTTTATTTAGTGGCGGTGATTTTGGGGAGCAGCGGATTAGGGGTTAATAGCTTTAATTAGTGGCGGTGATGTCGGGAGCGGTGGATTAGGGGTCAATAACTTTATTTAGGTGTCGGGAGCTTCGGATTAGGGGTTAATAACTTTATTTAGGTGTCTGTGATGTCGGGGAGCGGCGGATTAGGGGTGTTTAGACTACGGGTTTATGTTAGGGTATTAGGTTTTAACGTAACTTTTTTTCCCCCATAGACATCAATGGGGTTGCGTTAAGGAGATTTTTCATTCCGCACTTCAGGTGTTAGTTTTTTTTCTAACACTCTCTCCCCATTGATGTCTATGGGGGAAAGCGTACATGAGCACGTCATATTAGCCCTTGGATTTTGTGCACGCACAAGGAGGCTTTTCAGTAACTCGTAATAACAGCGCTATGGAGAGTGACATAACGCAACTTTTTTGGCGTTAGTTTCTCACCCTGTTTAGCGCAAAACTTGTAATCTAGGTCAGTATAATTTGGTACTGAAATCAACAAAGCTGCACCATGCACTGTTCGTCGTACATCATGCATTCGATGACAACGATGACACACTAAACAGACCCAATATCTTCAGCGATGTCGATATCTTCAGCGATGTTCATGGACTGCGAACGGCAGTGAAGGAAATCATGCACCCATGCTGATTTCCTGCATTATATATTCAAACTTAAGTCATACAATTCTGCCCTCAGCCTAGCAAGACAAGTCTTTTTATCCTCCCTTGTCTTAACTCACACATCCAACCCCAGAAGGCTGTTCTCATCCTTTAATTCCCTCCTATGTCCGCCTGCACCGCCTTGAACTACCAAACTCACTGCTCAGATTATAGATAATCACTTAAAAAAAATCGACATAATTAGAAAAGACATCTACCCCTCACACCCCTCAAATCCAGCCCTCCAACGCACCCCTTCTATTAACAAAACTCTCTGATACTTTCCTCCTGTAAAAGAGGTAGAAGTCTCCGTACTTCTATCTTTGGCTCATCTCACAACCTGCCCACTTAATCCTGTTCCTTCAAGACTTCTTCCCTTTCTCTCTGCTTCACTAACCCCTGCCCTAACTCATCGCTTTAACCAGTCTTTCACCGCTGGCACATTTCCTGATACATTCAAGCATGCATCATTTAATCACACCAATCCTCGCTTGACCACTCACTTTCTTTCCGTGACTCGAGGCTACCGCAGATCCCCTTACATCAATTGCGTATCCTATCTTTTCAATGGGATTTGCCTAACGCTAGTATTTCGAGTCTTGGAAGAAGTGAGCGGTAGAGCCTCTACCGACAAGACTCCTACCGCCAAAAAAAGTCAGTAGTTAAGAGCTTTATGGGCTAACGCCGGAACATAAAGCTCTTAACTACTGTGCTATAAAGTACACTAAAACCCATAAACTACCTATGAACCCCTAAACCGAGGCCCCCCCACATCGCAAACCCTATAATACATTTTTTAACCCCTAATCTGCCGCTCCGGACACCGCCACAACCTACATTATACCTATGAAGCCCTAATCTGCTGCCCCTAACATCGCCGACACCTACATTATATTTATTAACCCCTAATCTGCCCACCCCAACGTCGCCACCACCTACCTACACTTATTAACCCCTAATCTGCCGACCGGACCTTGCCGCCACTATAATAAATGTATTAACCCCTAAACCGCCGCACTCCCACCTCGCAAACACTATAATAAATAGTATTAACCCCTAATCTGCCCCCCCCCCAACGTCGCCGCCACCTACCTACACTTATTAACCCCTAATCTGCCGACCGGACCTCGCCGCCACTATAATAAATGTATTAACCCCTAAACCGCCGCACTCCCGCCTTGCAAACACTATAATAAATAGTATTAACCCCTAATCTGCCCTCCCTAACATCGCCGCCACCTACCTACAAATATTAACCCCTAATCTGCCGCTCCCAACGTCGCCGCTACTATATTAAAGTTATTAACCCCTAAACCTAAGTCTAACCCTAACACCCCCCTAAATTAAATATAATTTAAATTAATCTAAATAAATGTACTATCATTAAATACATTTTTCCTATTTAAAAATAAATACTTACCTATAAAATAAACCCTAATATAGCTACAATATAACTATTAGTTACATTGTAGCTATTTTAGGATTTATATTTATTTTACAGGCAACTTTGTATTTATTTTAACTAGGTACAATAGCTATTAAATAGTTAATAACCACCACTATAATAAATGGGGCTGCGTTAGGAGCTGAACGCTGCTTTTTTGCAGGTGTTAGGTTTTTTTTTTCAGCCAGCTCAGCCCCATTGTTTCCTATGGGGATATTGTGCACGAGCACGTTTTTCCAGCTTACCGCTACCGTAGGCAACGCTGGTATTGAGAGTTGAAGTGGAGCTAAATTATGCTCAATGCTCCCTTTTCTGAGGCTAACGCAGCCATTCAGACAACTCTAAATACCAGCGTTGTCTTAAGGGTGCGCTGGGGAAAAAAAGCAGCGTTAGCACCGCGGGTCTTTACCGACAAAACTCTAAATCTAGGCATCTGTTTCAAAATTATTGGAATGACTGGTCAATAATCGCTTAATTCAATTTCTCTAAACTAACTCCTTACTTGATCCACTACAATCTAGTTTCTGCCCTAAACACTCAACAGAAATCACTCTGTTATCAGCTAAAGAAAAACAAAATTTATGCTTACCTGATAAATTTATTTATTTCGGGGCATGGAGAGTCCACAAAACATTCTAATTACTAGTGGGATATTCACTCCTGGCCAGCAGGAGGAGGCAAAGAGCACCTTAGCAGAGCTGTTAAGTATCACTTTCATTACTCATAACCCCCAGTCATTCAGCCGAAAGGAAACGGAAAAAGAAGATAACACAAGGGTATAGAGGTGCCCGAGGACTAGACAAAAAAACTGTCGTCTTAATTTGAAAAAGAGTGCGTTGTGGACTCTCCATGCCCGGAAATAAATAAATTTATCAGGTAAGCATACATTTAGTTTTCTTTCCTATGGCATGGAGAGTCCACAAAACATTCTAATTACTAGTGGGAACAAATACCCAAGCTAGAGGACACAGAATGAATAGGGAGGGAGAACAAGACAGGCGGACCTAAATTGAAGGCACCACCACTTGAAGAACCTTTCACCCAAAAAAAGCATCAACTGAGGCAAAAGTATCAAATTTTTAGAATTTGGAAAAAGTATGAATAGAGGACCAAGTGGCCGCCTTACAGATTTCCTGCACAGAAGCTTAATTTTTGAAAGCCCATGAAGATGAAACAGCTCTAGTAAGTTCTATAAGCTAAACGGATAACACTGCTGGTAGAAGGGACCTTCTGACCCCTATGCTTACCAGAGAAAACAATAAACAGTGCAGAAGTCTGCCGAAATCTTTAGTTGCTTGAAGGCAAAATTTAAGAGCACGCACAACATCCAAGTTATTCAAAAGACGCTCCTTCTGAGAAGAAGGGTTAGGACAAAAAGAATAGAGTGTGTGATTGGGAGTGATGAAGTAACAACAATTTCCTGATTAATATGGTGATCCGACGCTACCTTAGGGAGAAACCCCAGCATAGTACGAAGGACCCCCTTATCAACATGAAAAATAAGGTAAGGGGAATCACACTGCAGAGCAGAAAGTTTGGAAACTCTGCAAGCTGAAAAAATAGTAAGAATAAACAAGACCTTCCAAAACAGAATGCATCGGCTCAAACAGAGCCTGCTGCAAAACTCTAAGAACAAGATTAAGACTCCAAGGAGGAACAACAGATTTAAACACAGGCCTGATTCTGACCAAGGCCTGAACAAAAGACTGAACATCTGGCAGAACTGCCAGACGTTTATGCAGAAGAATAGACAGAGCAGAAATCTGACCCTTCCAAGTACTGACTGAGAAACCCATCTCTAGGCCCTCCTGAAGAAAACCCTTACTTTGTTCCAAGAAAAACCTTTTGAATCACACCAATACCCTATGGTAAATTCTACGGTTTAAGAGCCTGAAGCATAGTATCTATGACTTTCTCAGAGAAGCCATGTCTAGCCAAACTTATACGTTCAATCTCCAAGCACTCAGTTTCAGAGAAACCAGATTTGGATGAAGAAAGGGACTCTGACGTAGAAGGTCCTTCCTGAAAGGTAACCTCCATGGGGGAAGAGATGACATCATCACCAGATCCACAAACCAGATCCTGCGAGGCCATGCAGGAGCTATTAGAATCACAGAAGCTCTCTCCTGTTTGATCTGAGCAATTATTCGTGGAAGCAATGCAAACAGAGGAAACAGGTATGCTATTTCGAAGATCCAAGGAACCGCTAGAGCATCTACCAGAACAGCTTGAGGATCTCTTGAACTTGAACCGTACTTTGGAAACTTGGCGTTTTGACGAGATGCCATCAGATCTAACTCCGGAACCCCCTGTAATGCTTGTGGGATATTCCACTATCAGACCAAACTTGGCCAGTAGTCTTCATATCCTGGCATCAAGCTGGAATGATAGGGAATATCCCAGAGCAGAGAAAGTTTGCAAAATGAGGTAAGCGGTATTATTATTTTATTATTATCGGTTATTTG
Organism: Bombina bombina; assembly: GCF_027579735.1. NCBI lineage: Eukaryota > Metazoa > Chordata > Amphibia > Anura > Bombinatoridae > Bombina > Bombina bombina. The sequence goes on from NC_069499.1 coordinate 1,381,652,672, forward strand.
TAGAGCGCCAACAGATTCCGCAGCGCTACTCACAATAGGCAGGGTAGTCTTTGGCGGCAACAGGTAGGGAATCCAACCGTATGGCAGTTCAAGGGTAAACCAATAGAAGGACCGGAAACAGGCAGGAATTGGCAACAAAGGGAATCCAATAATTACAGTTCAGGAATAAACCAATAGCATGGTCAGACAGGCAGAGTTCAGTAACAGTGTATCAATCCAATATTTCAAGGGTTAAACAGGCAGAGTGGTCAGACAGTTCAGCAACTGTTTGGCAATCCAGAATTTAGGGGTTAAGCAAGCAGAGTAGTCAGACAAGCAGAGTTCAATAACAGTATGGCAATCCAGTACTTTAGGGGTTAAGCAAGCAGAGAAGTCAGACAAGCAGAGTTCAATAACAGTATGGCAATCCAGTACTTTAGGGGTTAAGCAAGCAGAGAAGTCAGACATGCAGAGTTCAATAACATTATGGCAATCCAGTAGTTTAGGGGTTAAGAAAGCAGAGTAGTCAAACAGGCAAAGTTCAATAATGTTATGGCAATCCAGTTGTTTAAGGGTTAAGCAAGCAGAGTAGTCAGGCAGGCAGAGTTTAATAACGTTATGGCAATCCAGAATACAGTAACAATCACACCCAGGTACACACTAAGTAACACCTATACTTGGGCAGTGATAGGTAGAAAGTGAGCAACTTACATAGGTGCAGGATTCACGCCACAGGAGATCCTGACCGGCTTCAGAATGAAAGGAGCATGCGGCCATGACCTCACCGCTGCACGCACACAGGAGCCAACTCTACCCTAGGCAATGAGCAGAACAGCAGGCGCAGTGTCCCTAGCAACAGCTAGAGCGGCGCGGTGAAACACCCCCCCACCTGAGAGTTATTATTCTAAAAACCTCTGGGTGGAGAGCCCACTCTCCGGGATGAAAAGTCTGCCTGCTTAGAAAATCCGCCTCCCAGTTGTCCACCCCTGGTATGTGGATAGCAGAGAGATGACAATCGTGAGACTCCGCCCACTGGAGAATGCGAGACACCTCCTTCATTGCCAAGGAACTCCAAGTTTCTCCCTGGTGATTGATGTAGGCCACCGAGGTGATGTTGTCAAACTGAAATCTGATAAATCGGACCAAAACTAGTTCAGGCCAAGCTATTAAAATATAGAAAATTGCTATCAACTCCAAGATGTTTATTGGAAGAGATGACTCCTCTGGAGTCCACAGACCCTATGTCTTAGGGTAACCCCAAACTGCTCCCCAGCCTAACAGGCTGGCGTCCGTGGTCACCCAGGAAGGCCTCAGGAAGCATGTCCCCGAGACAGATGGTCCTGTGAAACCCACCATGAGAGTGAGACTCTTGTTGGGGAATCCAAATGTATCTTCTGTGAGATATCTGAGTGGTCCCCGTTCTATTGACTGAGCATGCATAGCTGCAGAGGTCTCAGATGGAACTGAGCAAAAGAATGATGTCAATGGAGGCAACCATCAGTCCAATCGCCTCCATGCATTGAGCCACATATGGACGAATAGCAGACTGGAGAGACAGGCAAAAAACATGAAGGTTGGATTTTCTGACGTCTATCAGAAAAATCTTCATGGAGAGGTAATCTATGATTGTTCCCAAGAAACAAACCCTTGTATCTGGAACAAGGGAGCTCTTTCCCAGATTCACTTTCCTCCATTGGGAACGTAGAATAGACAACAACATCTCGGAAAGAGATCTTGCTAGATGAAAAGATGGCGCTTGAAATAGAATGTCGTCTAGATAAGGCACCACAACAATACCCTGGGACCTCACCACTGCCAGAAGAGCCCCCAGAACCTTTGAAAAAAGTCTGGGAGCTGTAGCAAGGCCATAAGGAAGGGCAACAAACTGGATTTGTTTGTTCTGGAAGGCAAACCTTAGATACTGGTAATGATCCCTGTGAATAGGAACATAAAGATACGCGTCCATCAGATATATGGTCGCCATGAACTGACCCTTTTGGACCAAAGGAAGAATAGAACGGATGGGCTCCATCTTGTAGTACAGAACCCTAAGGAATTGATTGAGACACTTTAGGCCCAGAATAGGACAAAAAGGGCCCTCCTTTTTGGGAATCCTAGACCCTGTTCCTTTACAGGAACTGGAACAATCACTCCCAGGGATGATAGGTGCTTTAGGCAGTTTAAGAAGGCCTCTCTCTTTATCTGATTCACATATAACCTTGACAGGTGGAATGTGCCCCTGGGAGGACAAGATTTGAAACCTATTCTGTAACTGTGGGATACTATATCTATGGCCCAAGGATCTGGAACATGGCATATCCAAGCCTGCTGAAAAAAAGAAAGCCTGCCCTCCACTTGATCCACTACAGGATCGGGGGCGGCCCCTTCATGTTGATTTAGAATCATTGGAAGGCTTCTTAGCTTGCTTCCCCCTATTCCAAGGCTAACTGGACCTCCAAGAAGACTTGGATTGATCTGACTTGGAAGAGGAATACTTCTGTCCCTTAAAGTTACAAAAGGAACAAAAATTAGAATTCTGGCAACCCTTAGGTCTATTCTTTTTATCCTGAGGTAAGAAAGAACCATTTCCATCTGTAATGTCAGAAATCATTTCTGCCAGACCTGGTCCAAACAAGGTTTTACCCCTATAAGGCAGAGATAAAAGCTTGGACTTGGATGTAACATCTGCAGACCAAGATTTTAACCAGAGAGCTCTGCGAGCTAAAACAGTAAAACAAGAAATATTAGCACCCAACCTAAGAACTTGCATGTTGGCATCACAAATAAAGGTATTGGCTAGCTTGAGAGCCTTGATCCTTTCTTGGATCTCCTCTATAGTAGTCTCTTCTAGGATAATATTAGATAAATCATCACACCAATAAGATGCTGCCCCTGCAACTGTAGCAATACTAGCAACAGGTTGCCACTGTAATCCCTGATGAATGTATATCTTCTTCAAAAAAGCCTCAAGCTTCTTATCCATGGGATCCTTGAAAGAACAACTATCTTCAATAGGAATAGTAGTTTTCTTAGCCAGAGTAGAGATAGCTCCCTCTACCTTGGGCACCATGCGCCACGAGTCACGAATAAAGTCAGCAACAGTAAACATCTTTTTAAAAACAGGGGAATGGAAAAAAGGAATCCCTGGTTTATCCCATTCCTGAGTTATAATATCTTCCATACGGTCTGGATCTGGAAATACTTCCACAGATGAGGGTACATTATATACCCTATTAAGCTTACTAGACCTCTTTGGATTCTCTGCAACAGATTCGGATTCTTCCAAAGTAGCAAGAACCTCCTTCAAAAGAATGGTTTTCTAACTTAAATCTGAAATTAATCTCCAATGAATCTGCAGAATTTGTCAATACAGTATCAGAATCTGACAATTCCCCATCAGAAGCCACTGAAGAATCATCCTCTTTAGATAATTTAGACAATCTGACTAACACAGCTTTAGCGGAGTCAGCCTTACCAACATCAATATGTTTAGATTTCCCATCTTCTATTATGTACCTAAAGTACATAAGAACATGGAGTGTCCTCCGGGTAGACCAATATTCTCTGGCATTGGGTCCCTTTTTGAACCTTTGGGAGCATGGATGGATGCTATCTTACAACCCATTGCCATGGGACAGTTGAGCTACCTGGAGGACAGTACCCACTTGCTTAACAAATTAGAAGATGTGGAGTGGCAGGAACATTACACATGGCTAGTAGTCGATGTGTCTTCCCTTTACACTTGTATTCCCCAAACATTGGGGGTCCAAATTGTGGAATCATTTCTGGCAAGAGAATTGGGGTTGGATGATATCTCCAAACACTACATAGGAGACATCCTGAGATATCTTTTATCCCACAATTTTTTCATGTTTAACAATTAATTTTTCCAGCAAACATGTGGCACAACGATGGGGGCAAAATTTGCCCCATCGTTTGCCAATCTGTTTGTTGCAAAGTGGGAACTTATGCATATCTACAATGGTGCGAGGACATGGTCTTTTATTCACGATTTATAGATGATTTAATCTTTATAGTCAATAAGCCTTTGGACGAGTCCTCACACCATGAATTCATGCTTTATCTTAATGACAATGACATGGGATTAAAATTTACAGGGACCTTTAGTAGAACTAAAGTGGATTTTCTAGATTTAACGTTATAGGCAGATAATAATCAAATATGCACAAAAACATATAGGAAATCCACTGCCGGCAATACTATCTTACATGCTAGCTCTCAACACCCCAAACACCTAGTGCAAGCAATTCCTAAAGGACAATTTATCAGACTCAGAAGGAATACTATGTCTGATAAAGTGTATGATGAGCAAGCTATTGAACTTGAAAACAGACTAGTTCAAAGAGGCTATAATAGAAAATCCCTTTCACAATGTCGTCAGTCAGTTAAAATAAAGGATGCAATCTCAACAAGGAGATCCTCTAAAAAGACAAATAGTAGCAATTTCGATGACTCAGTAGTATTTACAACTGAATATACAACACAATACGATCAGATTGTAAAAATACTAAAAAAAAACATCTTCATCTGCTGTCTGGTGATGAAATTTTGAAATCATGGGTTAAGAATTGCAAATTTGTCCCCAAGAAACCAAAGACCTTAGGACAGACTCTTTCACCAAGTATGGTCAGTCATTTTAGTCACTCCAAGGAACCCACTTGGCTTAAAAATAAAGGCAATTACAGATGTGGCAGCAGAAATTGCAATACATGTGCCACTATTTTGAGAGGTAATTCTTTCAAATCGAGCATTACCAATCAAAAATTTGAAATACAATTTTATGCCAACTGTGGTACCCAATGGGTAGTGTACTTGCTTACGTGCAATGTTTGTCACTATCAATATACAGGTCAAACTTCTAGGGAATTCAGGAAAAGAGTGGGGGAACATACTAGAGACGTGAAAAATTATGTCAAAGAATCAGCAGTAGCAAATCATTTCAACAGTATACATTTTACTAATGTAGCTGATTTTTCAGCACAAATTATAGATCTAGCTAGAGTTCCAATAAGAGGAGGCAATAAAAATAAAATCCTGTATAAAAAAGAGCTGTTTTGGATTTTAAAATTAAAAACCAGAGCCCCTCTAGGTATGAATAAGGAATTTGACATTAGTTACTTCATTGACAACTAATACCTGTTGAGCCTATATTCTTGACTAATATTTTCATCAATTATACAGTGTCATTACCTTTAAAATCCCACGCTGCCATAATACTACTAGCTCAATAATTATGAATTACATTTATTTATTCAGACAGTTAATTGTAATTTCCCTTAATCTCTTGGTTTGAAGATTTTTGCCTGGTATTCTATTGTAGGTTACATCTCCCAGTATGCAATTTTGTCTTATGGCTTTCAAGCATATTTATTGTTGAAACTGGGACATTTGAAAATTTCTAGATACTTTATCAATTTTTCAGCAATCTATTGTGATATGATTAGTAAATTGGTGGCATTATTTTATCTCACCAATGCTATTACACACTTTGTTGTTGTTGTTTTTAACTATTTTGTTTTTAATTATATGTTGGAATACTAAGGGTTAAAACTGATTTGTACTTAGGTATAAATTGGTCACTCTTTCTAAAATACTTCAGTCTATGAATAAGCGCCACTAGGGGGTGCAAAACATGTCAGACTGTCCATGTTCTAGTGTCTGTCCTCTGTCTGGGAACCCAGCCTGTTTTAACTTTGTTCAAATAAAGGTACGTTTATATATTAAGCCTAACCTGCAGTGCCTGCTTACATTTTTTCATCTTGGGATATTCACGGCTTGATCCGCCGCTATGCTATAGCAGTCCAAGTTATAGAGGTAGCAGATTGCTCTTTTGGATAAGTTATCCCCTTGTATGCACGGATCTTTGGTTTGACCGTGTTCCGGACACCCCTGTCTTTAAAACCCTCAGCTCTGCTGAGGTATTACCCCTCCAGAAATTACTATTCCACTAGCACAGAAAACCAGACACACCCGGTAGCAAAAAACACTTCCTTTTTACCGGAACAGCCCAAATCCACTTGCCACTGTAGATAGAAGAAAATGCAGCCTCCACACTCGCTGCGGCAAACGATCTGAACAGAGAAGCCGAAAACCCGAAGTGCAGAGGAGCGGTCATGTGACTGCAAAAAAAACTTTTTTTTTTAAGATTGAGCCAAACAAAAAAAAAACGACGTGAAAACCAACAGCAGCACAGCAAAAGGGATTGGCCAATAAGATGAGCTGAAAAGTGATTGCAACAAGTAAGAAGTAAAACAATCACCTGTCAAACACTTCATACACTCTTCCATCTCTGAGCCCCCAATATAAAATGATGCCTCTTTTCACATAAAAACAGTGCCCCTAAAACAGATTCAGGGTTTTGGGCAAGGGTTTTGGGCAAGGCCACTTTGTAGGCAACAGGAGACAATCTTTTCAGGACTTTGTAAGGACCGATAAACCTAGGCCCCAATTTGTGACAGGGTTGACGTAGACAAATATGTTGAGTAGAGACTCAAACACATTCACCTACTGAGATGGCAAGTACAAAAGCTCTATGACGATCATTAAACTTTTTATATCTAGAGACAGCTGAACGTAGCTGAGAGCGAATACGTTGCCAATGAGTGGTGAGTTCAGTAACATGTCGGTCTGCAGCAGGAACCCCAGTGGACTAGCAGAGAGAGGGAAGACACGAGGTTCATACCCTTGAAATAGAGAACATTGAAGAGAAGAGTGCCAATAAGTGTTTCTTGCCAGCTCCGCTAGGGGTAACAACTCGAATCAGTTGGCATGGAGAGCGTTGACAAAGGCTCTAAGATAAGCCTCAAGATCCTGGTTTACTTTCTCAGTTAGTCCATTGGTCTGAGGATGGTAGCCAGAAGACAAGGAAACAGTGGTTCCAATCAACTTGCAAAAGGCTCTCCAAAAGGTAGAGATGAATTGTGGACCTCTGTCGGAAACAATATTCACAGGAATGCCATGAAGTCGTACCACATGCAAGAGAAAAAAGAGACAATAATTCCTGGGCCGATGACAGTTTCATTAAGGGTACAAAATGAGACAGTCTAGAGAACCGATCCACCACAACCCAGATAACTGTATGGTGGTCAGAAGGTGGGTGGTCCACAATGAAGTCCATAGTTATGTGTGTCCATGGTTGTTTGGGAATGGACAATGGTTGGAGCAAGCCAGGAGGCAAGGATCGGGGAATTTTGTTGGCAGCACAAGTTGTGCAGGCTTTCACATAATCCTGAGCATCAGACCTCATAGTAGGCCACCATACATGTTGGGAAAGACGTTTAAAAGTCCTAGTCAAACCAGGATGTCCTGAGAGTTTACTATCATGTGCCCAGGATAGCACAGGGGTGCGTAGGTTCAAAGGTACAAAGAGGATATCGGAGGCCATGGGAGCTCCAGGAGGTTTACTGGACTGGACACGTTTTAATCTTTGCAAAAGGGTGGTATTTAGTTGAGCAACCACACAGGAGGGAGGTATGATATGTTCAATAGGAGCTTCAGAGGAATCACTTAAGTGAGGGAACTAACGGGAAAGGGCATCTGCCTTCTTGTTCTTGGTCCCAGGAAGATAAGAGACCACAAAGTTAAAACGGGAGAAGAACAAGCCCCACCTGGCCTGTCGAGTATTGAGTTGATGAGCAGTCTCTAGGTAAGTCAGATTCTTGTGCTCTGTGAAAATCTGAATGGGATTGGCGGTGCCCTCTAACCAATGACGCCATTCAGTCAAAGCCATCTTAATGGCTAAAAGTTCACGATTACCCACATCGTAATTCCTCTCTGCAGGAGTAAAGCGTTTAGAGAAAAAAGCTACAGGGTGTGACTTAGAAGTCAAAGGATCCCTTTGGGTTAGAACTGCTCCAGCCCCTATCTCGGAGGCATCAACCTCTAAAGTGAACTGTAGGTCAGGATCAGGTTTGTGGAGCACAGGAGCAGAACAGAAAGCTTTTTTTCAGACAAGAGAAGGCATTTATGGCTTCAGGAGGCCAATGTTTGCAGTCTTTGTTCCGTTTTGTCAGTTCAGTGAGTGGAGCGACTGTTTGAGAAAAGTTCTTTATAAACTTGCGTTAATAATTGGAGAACCCCAAAAGACTCTGTAATTCCTTTAATGAAGTAGGTTGAGGCCACTCTAGAACTGCGGTGAGTTTAGCAGGATCCATGGCAAAACCCTCCTTCGAGATGATATAACCAAGGAATTGGATCTAAACTTGATCAAACTCACATTTTTCTAGCTTGGCTACCAAAGAATTGTCTCTGAGATGTTGAAGTACCTGTCTCACGTGTTTATGATGCTCCTCCAAAGTGGAAGAGAAAACAAGGATGTTATCCAGATAGACGATGACAGTGCTATTGAGGAGGTCACGGAAGACATTGTTGACAAATGCCTGGAAGACTGCAGGGGCGTTACACAGCCCAAAGGGCATTACAAGGTATTCGTAATGCCCTGATCTTGTGTTAAAGGCAGTCTTCCATTAGTGCCCTGGGAAGATACGAATCAGATTGTATGCCCCACATAGGTCCAGCTTGGTGAAGTATGCATGCTTATTATTAAGGCCTGAGCACTGAAACATGTAAAGCCTGACTTCTTGCCATTTTAAGTAATGAATTAAACTTTTTTTGCCGTTTTTCTTCTGATTGTTCCGTTCTTGGATTCCCCCCTACATTACCTGGCACCTTCCGTTGATCCACTCCATAGCACTGAGCTGATTGGCATATGGACAGTCACATGGTATGTGACGAACAAGTTCATGCAGGAAGTACCACGGAGCTAGCATACACGCAAGGTAGAGAGTAGAACAAGTCAGCAGAGGAAGAAGCAGAAGTGGATTATCCGGATACCGGAACGATAGGAAATTAACGGAGCCACCCTGTGACCAAGTAAAGGTAAAGATTTCACTGGTCGGTTGGTAAGATACTGTTTTTTCCCACATCCTGAGCCGTATTTTGCCTGCTGTGAAGAGGTAATCTCTCCCCCTCTCTGCTGCTGGAGTTTGCGTGTGGTTTAAAGTTTGGCACTGCTATCCTGCATATTAAGAACTAAGTGTTAGAGCTGGCTATTATTAATACGGTAATTTGATCATTTTAAGATATTCATAATGCCCTGATCTTGTGTTGAAGGCAGTCTTCCATTCATGGCCTAGGAGAATACGAATCAGATTGTATGCCCCACGTAAGTCCAGCTTGGTGATGAAGCGTGCATCCTGGAGTGAGTCATACAGTTCGGTGATCAAAGGAATGGGATAGTGATTCCTGATAGTTATGTTGTTCAAGGCCCTGCAGTCGATGCACGGTCTGAGCCCACCATCCTTTTTACTGACGAAAATTAAGCCTGCCCCAGCAGGAGAGGAGGAAGGGCAAATGAAGCCTTTAGCTAGGTTCCCTTGGATGCACTCCTCCATGGATTTGGTTTCAGCTTTGGAGAGTGGATAAGTCCTCCCTTTGGGAAGTGGGGCTCCTGGATAGAGGTCGATCTTGCAGTCATAAGGACGGTGGGGTGGCAGCACGTTGGCTGTTTTTTTCTCAAGCACATCTGCAAAGTCTGCATATACTGAGGGCAAGTTTGGAGGAGTCTGTATACTGGCTATGGGGATGCGGAGCAGAGGAGTGACTTTAGCAAAGCACGAGTGGAAACAGGAGGTACCCCAGGAGGCCAGTTGTCCTTCAGCCCAGTCGAATTGTGGATTGTGTACCTGAAGCCAAGGAAGACCAAGGATGACAGGCTTTGCTGGGGAATGAATGACCTCAAACTGCAGCTGTTCAGTATGAAGGACTCCCACAGTCAGGGTCAGGGTTGCTGACTCAAAATGGATCAACCCTGAACCAAGGGGGGTGCCATTCAGAGTAGTTATTATGAGACAATGTCTTTTCTGCAGAAGAGGCAAGCCAGCTTGAATCATAAAACGGTGATCCAGAAAGTTAACTGCTGCCCTTGAATCAATGAAGGCTTGAGTGTGGACAGTATTCTGAAGGAAGGTGAGGGTAACAGGTACCAGACTCTGAGAGGAGTGAGGGGATTTAGTAGAGATCATGCTTAGAGGTACCCCAGTGTTATCCCCTAAGCATTGGCTTTTTCCGGACGAATGTCACAGTCTTTTAGTTGGTGGGAGTTAGAACCGCAATAACAGCATAGTCTCAGTCTCCTTCTTCTCTGTCTTTCAGACTCTGAGGGTTTGAAAGAGGAAAGATCCATGGGTTCCTCTATTGGGGTGGCTGGAGAAGTTGAAGGGGTAGAGGATACTACAGAAACCGTATGAATTGATGGACGGGAGGGAAGGACTATCCGAGTTCTGTCTCTCTCGACTTGTCTCTCCTAGAAGCGAGAGTCTAGACGGATACAAAGTGTTATAAAGTCATCCAAAGAAGAGGTATTATCACGATAAGTGAGTTCATCTTTGATGCGTTCATGCAGACCCCACCTAAAGGCTGCCTTGAGGGCACTGCCATCCTAACTGGTCTCTAGTGCCAAGGTGCAAAACTCGATGGCAAATTGTTCCACAGTTCTATTGCCCTGGCAGAGATCTAGGAGAGAAAATTCTGCAGCAGAAGTATGGCCAGAAGTCCCAAAGACAGAAGTAATTGCAGAAATGAACACATCAGCGTCGTTCAGGAGTGGAGCGTTCTGTTCCAAAAGACATCAGACAGAGGAGCGTGCAGCGATGAAGTCAGTGCCGCACGCATCCGGAGCCAACACAGCCCCTGACAACGAGCAGGGAAGGAGACGCTGCGCCCCTAGCAACGGCTAGAGCAGCGTGGCGTGACACTAATAGCCACCATTACTCTTGCTAAAGAGATTGACATGGACACAGCATAGCCCCAATCCTTGCTTGCAGGGAAAAGTACCCATTAAAAGGATAAAAATCTTCAGACACCGTTCAAACAGTTCTAAAAGAGGTGGAGTTAGCATCCTTATCAATAAATCAATCCCTTTCACGCTTATACAATCTGCTAAAGACTCCGAAGGCAAATATTTGGCCCTGGTAGGCTTACTTTACGGCAGACCCATCACACTTATAAATATATACGCCCCGAACACCAATCAAACCGCATTCTTTAAAAACACCCTTAACAAAATTACAGGTATCACTAAAGGCCCTACCTTTATAGCAGGAGATTTCAAAATCCCCTTAGACCCCTCTAAGGATATCTCAAATCCCAACATCAAAATATAAAAAAAAATTACAAACACTCTATGGAAAGGTATGAGAGACCTTAACCTCTACAACACTTGGCGTGTCATTCACCAAGACAACTTTTTTTCTCATCCCAACAAATCCTACAGCCGTCTTGATTATATACTTTCGAATCAAGCGGCACTAGCCCTAGTTAATTTGTGTGATATTTCTTCCACATTTTGGTTGGACCACTCCACTGTAAAACTCCAACTATCCTGGCATAACACACCCCTAACACCATATCAATGTAGACTTGATGAAACCCTTCTCAACAACTCTGATACAGTTACACAACTTAGCAAAACCATTGCTGAATACTTCACTCTTAACCAGCATTCTGTCAACAGCAAATACACCTTATGGGAGTCACACAAATGTGTGCTTCGTGGGGAACTGATTAAGCTTAAAGCCCAACATTTAAAAGCACAAATACAATCCTACAAGTACTTGACAGACTCATTTGCTAGACTAGACCATGCCCTTAAATTATCCCCAACTGACCCCTTTATAAAAAATGACCTGCTTAAGGCTAGACTCGCACTAGATAGTTTTTTACAAATTGAATATCAAGCACTACGCATCAAAACAAAGAGTATGTTCTATTATGAAAATAACAGATCAGGTAAATTACTGGCCAGGGCACTGAAAAAGAAAAGATCAAAGTCACACATATACGAAATCCATCAACCTAACTCCTCAATCACTTTTAAAACTACTAAGGATAGCCTTCAATCTTTTCATGACTACTACTCCACCCTCTATAACCTCCACACGGACACGCCAACACAATCAACACCCTTGTCCATGACTGAATACATTTCCAGCGCACAATTACACACACTATCATCTGACCAGCTTAAAGACCTTAACAAACCTATTTCAAATCAAGAAATGCTTGCAGCCATTAAATCTTTAAATAATGGGAAAATTAGAGGTCCTGATGGACTGTCAGGCAAGTACTACTACACATTCTCATCAGTACTTACACTGCACCTCACACGCCTATTTAATGAAGTGTCTCACAACAATCCCTTCCCCCAATCCATGCTAGAGGCACATGTAGTAGTCATCCCCAAGCCAGAGAAACCACCTACCATTCCGGCAAATGTTTGCCCAATATCTCTTCTCAACATAGATATTAAACTGTACGCAAAAATACTCACTACCCGCATTAACACTATACTATCATCTTTAATTCATTTAAATCAAGCAGGCTTTACTCCCTATAGGGAAACAAAGGATAACACTACCAAAATTTTACACCTTATGGAATTCACCCACAACCACAAAATCCCCTCTGCGTTCATTTCTATGGACGCAGAGAAAGCCTTTGATAGGCTAAATTGGCAATTTTTACGGACGTCACTTACTAAATTTGGTTTTGACCAGACCTTCATAGGGAAAAAATCTTCACTATACAATCAACCAATAGCCAAAGTCAAACTAAACGATACACTATCGTCCCCATTTTGGATATCTAATGGTACAAGAGAGGGGTGCCCCCTCTCTCCAATACTATTTATCATCGCCATGGAGGTCTTGGCCTCCCATATCCGGAATAATCCCACTAGCCAAGGATTCAAATTCAACCACTATGAATATAAAACTTCTCTATACGCGGATTACATATTCTTAACACTTACACAACCAGTCTCCTAGATTCCCCCCCTCCTCCACACCCTCCATACCTATGGTTCCTTCTCCGATTTCAAAATAAATATATCCAAATCAGAACTTCTTCCTATCGGACTTCTGACAGACGAACTGAAAATAATACAAATACTAGTTCCTTTTCACACGCAGCAACTATCTATCAAATATTTAGGAATACATATATCTCCTTACAAGTCCACTTTAATAGACGCAAATTTTAAAGCCATAACTACAACGACACAAGCTCTCCTAAGCTCTTGGAGCAACAAACCCTTGTCATGGGTAGGCAGAATCAATGCTGTCAAAATGATCCTTCTTCCCAAGATACTGTACCTCTTCCAGACTCTCCTCATCCCTTTACCGTTGTCACTAATGCATAATATACAAAAACTGATCACAAAATATATCTGGCAGCATAAACGACCCCGAATCACAACTGCAACACTTTATCGCCCGAAAGATCTAGGAGGCTTGGGAATCCCAGACCTGCAGCAGTACAGATTAGCCACTTTTCTCACCAGAATCATCAACTGGTGCAGACACTTATCACACAAAGAATGGGTTCTTTTAGAACACCATCTGTCCAGCACAAACCATCTTGGGAGCTGGCTTTCCCCGAAATCAAGGAACCTACCCACCCATCTTTAGTAAATTATTGCAGAAACTTTTCACTTATGGGATAAATTACTTAAAATACATAGCTACATATCCACAATACCCTCCCCCCTGACCCACATCTCAGAAAATTTAGATTTCCCCTTCCAACAGCCAGAGCAAACAACACCGCAACCTCATATTATCAAATCTATCCCTTGCCATGTCCTCATAGAAACTAAAATCCCAAATCGAGATTATCCCTCATTTAGGCCCCACATATGAAAATTGGTTTTGCTACACCCAGATATCAGAATTCCTCATGAGAAAACATCTGCATCAGAGACACCTTAAATAAGGGTCTCCTATCAACCTTTATATCAAATTCTCATGCAACCTTATACCACCTCACTCCCTTCTTACATAGACAAATGGGAAAAAGAGATAGGTGCACACCAGGCTCTAAAAACATGGCAACATATCTTTTCCTCCATGACCAAATCCTCTTCTTCTATATACACACTAGAGATGAATGTTAAATTCTTATGCCAATGGTATTACACTCCTTCCCGTCTACATATATTTTTTCCTACAACCTCCCCAACCTGTTGGAGAGGCTGCAACATAGAAGGTACCCCCACTCATATTTGGTGGACCTGCCCCATCGCTCAATCCTACTGGCTAGCGATCAAGGCAGAAATAGAAAAGGCACTCTCAATTACCCTAGACCTAAATATTTGGTTTTTCTTTTTCAATAAATTCACTAAAATAAAGTGTAAATTGAGACTCACATTGCTGACCATTATGGTAAACTCAGCAAAAAGATTTATCCCAAAAAATTGGAAATCATCACTCCTCCCATCAATTAACACTTGGAGAGAGATAACTTCCCACTCCCTAGAGCTGGAAAAATACCACTACACACACAGTAAACTTCTGAATGACTATCAATCCATTTGTTTCCTTTAGAAAGAATATCTAAATCAAGTATTACCAACAACATGACCACACCTCTCCTTCCTTAGAATCCTCTCCGCATTCCCAACCACTTTAGATCGAGTGAAACATTTCAACTCTTCTACAGATGATATTTTTACGTCTTCCTGCGAAGATAACATTGCATTCTGTTTTACTTATGTTGTTTCCGTTATTATATGGTTATATATTGAATTTTCGCAGAGAAGTTTGTAATGGGACCCTCTTTTGGGTGGTCTCAATCACGCTGAACTTTTCATTTGTATTATCACAGTAACATGTTTATACTGTCTGCTATATCTTCAATAAAGCTTTTTCAAAATAAAAAAAATAAAAAAATCTTCAGACACCATCTTCGCCATCCTCCCATGATCAAGGCAAAGAGAATGACTGGGGGTTATGGGTAAGGGAAGTGATACTTAACAGCTCTGCTGGGGTGCTCTTTGCTGCCTCCTGCTGGCAAGGAGTGAATATCCCACTAGTATTTAGAATGTTTCATGGACTCTCCATGCCATTGTCAGGTTGTTTTTCCATGTGCATTTACCTTTAAGACCTGTTCACCAATCATATATGCACGCCCCTTATAAAACACCTGCTCACCTGTTACTCACTGCTTAGTATTTTGTCTAACTGCCTCACAGTAGTGAATCTTTAGCTAAGCTCCTGCATTCCTACATTCCTTCTTGTGTAATCCTAACTTGATTTCTCTTGCTAGTGTTTTTGCGTGCAAGCTCTCAACAACATCTCTATATTGCTGGAAGTCAGAACTGGGAATCTCAGCTCTTATTTTCAAGTGCCTATAAACCAGTGACACCTCGCCTGTAAGGTACTATTTAACTCTCCAGCTAATTCTCAGTTAACATCGCTAACTGTTTTTCCCCTTTGTTTTCGGCAATCCGCCGACTCCGGACCACTCATCTCCAATCAAAGCTTCACTTACTCACAGTTTCACGGACATCTAAATACCAAAACCAAAGGTTCTTTTACTTTGTTGCTGTTTTTACTTACTTCCTCACAGCTGATAGACTTTCTTTCTCATTACGGCAACCTGCTGATTCCGGATCACTGACGTCACACGCCAGTCATACTTCCAGCCACTCAGACAGGAAAGCAAACTCCTCCCAGAGATCGCTGCTTACTCCAGAGCTGCAGCTCGAGTACCTCTCCGCAGAACGAAGCCTGCAATCAAGGTAAAATAACTTCTCTGAACTTTGTTTGCTATAGCCTAACCGCAATTTGGTTATGTTAACTTCTTATTCATAGTTACATGGAAATTCTCTCAAGCTTATTACCAACAGTTACTACTCATATATGAACTTAAACATAACGTTCTCCTGATCTAGCTGTCTTGTAATAATTGAGTAAGTTTGGTAATTTGAATCAAACTTCCATTCTCTCAGATCCCAGTTGGGAGACTTTAAAAGAAATAATAAACACCTACATGCTATTGGTAATACTTTGAAATTGTATTATCTGTCTTAAGGTGTGACAAACTACATATTTAGAGAGTATTCTGATTAACTTTCTAATACTTTACTTGGGTATAATTAACCTTGTTTAGAGGAATAGCAATAACTGGTTACAGCCATAGGAAAGGGACACTATTTCTTACTAATCCTTCTGGACCTATCTGCTGCTTTCAACACAGTTGACCATCCTCTCCTAGTAAGATCCTACATCCATTTGGCATCCGAGGCACAGCCCATCTCCTTTTAGTTCCAGTACCACTTATATGCTGATGAAAGCCAAATCTTTCTTTCCTCTCCTGACATCTCTCCCTCTTTACTCAACCAGATTACCAACTGTCTCTTTGCAATTTCCTCTTTGATGTCCTTGCACTTCCTGCAACTCAATCTGTCCAAAACTGAACTGCTTCTTATTCCCCCCCCCCCCCTCTTTGAGACATCCGACACCTGACATTTCTCTGACAGTTGGAGACTCTATTCTAAACACCTCACCCCAGGTCTGCAGTCTTGGAGTCACACTTGACTCAGAACTCACATTCACCCCACATATACAATCACTTAAATGGACAGTCAACCATAGAATTGTTATTGTTTTAAAAGATAGATAATCCCTTTATTACTCATTCCCCAGTTTTGCATAACCAACACAGTTATATTAATGTACTTTTTATCTTTGTGATTACCTTGTATCTAGGAACCTTCTTACTATCTATTGTCTTAAATTTAGCATTGTATTGTTCTAGATCTTAAATAACTTTCTGTGCCTGAACACAGTGTTATCTATATAGCCCACGTGTACTTTCTGTCTCTTTGTGTTGAAAAGAGATTTAAAAAGCATGTGATAAGAGGCAGCCCTCAAAGGCTTAGAAATTAGCATATAAGCCTACCTATGTTTAGTTTAAACTAAGAATACCAAGAGAAAAAAGCAAATTTGATGATAAAAGTCAATTAAAATTAAAAGTCCTATCTGAATAATGAAAGTTTAATTTATACTTGACTGTCCCTTTAATAAATCCTGCCTTGCACACCTATGCAACATTTCCAGAATTGCTCCTTAACTTAATAAAAAAACTACAAAAATACTAATCCATTACCTCATTTTTGTCACTCATTGACTATTGGAAAGTGCTTCCAAATGGCCTTCCCAAAAACCTCCTCTCCTCCCTCCAATCTATTATGAATGCTTTAGCTAGACTCATCCACCTAAGTCGCTGTGAAAGTTTAGTCTTACTTCAGTGCATTTAGGCATGAATCCCAACTGTTAATTTAGCCAAATAGTGACTCTTATACATGAGTAATTATTGTGACTGGAAGTTCCCACAACTATATAGTGTGTGACTGTGAATAATGAATCCCTGCAAACATATTCTTTTGTCATAAGGATACAGAACAACTTGTGACATAAGGCTGCAAGAGACACAGTATTACGGTATGCTTCGATTGTGTACAAACACATATGGCAGAATCAGGATGAATTTGTGTTTAAAGTACAATGAGTGCATCAACTAGGTACCTAATAGCATGAAATCTCATGAGAATACAATAAGTGACAAAGGTAACTCTTAATCTTATAGTATAAAGTTGCTGGATTGGATGATCCGTGAGATCTGAAACAAACAGAGCAGAGAAACCATTACAAGGAAGTCCGATCAGCTGATGGCAATGCGGATGATGTCAGGTGCTGCAGGAAGTCTCAGCCCCTTAACGCTGAAGTGTTTCACAGAACTATGATAGGTGACAGATAGGAGCTATTATCCAAAAATGTAACAAAGCTTAAGACACAGGTAAGGATGGCAAGGATAATCCGTGAGATCTGAAACAAACAGAGCAGAGAAACCATTACAAGGAAGTCTGATCAGCTGATCGCAATGCGGATGATGTCAGGTGCTGCAGGAAGTCTCAGCCGCTTAACGCTATGATAGGTGACAGATAGGAGCTATTATCCAAAAATGTAACGAAGCTTACGACACAGGTAAGTATGGCAACAGTAAGTAGAGAGTCTCTGGAACAAACAGCTGATGATATGATCCAAAGGTCTAAATAACAAAATGCTTCTTTAGCTGAAAAACAGTAGGAGGTTTCCTACGGATGTCTTAGGACTTAAGAGAGTATCAAAAATACCAAGCAAATTGAGACAGGAAGAGGAGGCTTTTAAGAGATGTGACAAGTAGTTACACCTGCAAATTTAAAGAAACAGAACCCTGACAGTCGCAGATTACATCACCTGCTCCGCTATGTCAGTTTCTACTCTGGCTCCCAATACACTCCAGAATACAATTTAAAGTATTAAATTGACGAAGCACTCAACAGCCTCCCTCGATACCATATTTCCTCTATCATCTCCAACCCATCCTCTTCAATCAGCCTCTGACCTAAGTCTTTACACTCCTATTATCTCTACGTCCCACTTACGCCACCAAGACTTCTCACATGCTTCTCCTGTCCTCTGGAACTCTCTACCCTGCTCCATAAGACTTTCTCCAGCATTGTATAGCTTCAGACATTCCTCAAAAACACACCTATTTAGAGAGGCTTACCATCTCTCCTCTGCTTTTTTCATCCTAACCAAAATAATTCATGAACTGCCTTGACTTACTGCAACAACTACAATCCATGTGACAAGCTACCCCAAGTCTTATGTTTTGGTACCCTCAACCAGTAGACTGTAAGCTCTCCGGAACATGGCCCTCTTCCTCTTGTACTTGTTTAGTCTGTTTAGTTTTTGTATCTTTTCACAAATTCTTGTCATTGTATACCCTTATCGCTGTACCCAGTGCTACAGAATTTTGTGGCGCTATACAAACAAATGATAATAATAATGTGTTTGTAAAGCTTGTGATGTCACTATCTGTCCTACGTTGGCCACAACAGATCCAAAAAAAATTATCATTGCGGAATCAGGATGACTGGAAGGGAGCTGGAGTAGTGGAGCTGCAGCTGATTAGGTATGTATAGCAGTTTTAAAATGATCAATACTCCTAGACTAACAAGCAACAACTGAGTTATATTATGCAATAATTTACAAAGTTTAAGTAAAAAAAATTGAACTAAATGAAAGCATAATGTTAAAATAAAAGCAAAAACATCCATAAATCACACTCAAAATGTCAAAATATTCTCAGACAGAGCTATTGACCGAAAACTGCTGCCTGCTCGAGCACAGATTGCAGCGGACAGCTTATTCAAAGTGCATGCGCAAAGCCAATTGTAAGGGCTTGAAGAGGAATCCAATGCACATGCATTAATCTGATATCAGCTCTGCGCATATGTTAGAGAGCTCTGACTGCCGATTTTTATATTCATTAGAAGGTAAGATGATTGGACACATTTCAGTTTAAACAACCCTTTTTGCTGGGTGGTCTTACATGACGTAACACCGTAATTAAAAATAATTAAAAACAATGATTTTCCACCAAAACAAGCTTCCTTTAGAAATAATAAGAAAATCAAGCTTACTTTTCAGAAACAATTAATGTACTTTTATTTCTCTAATTTAGCTAAATGCATTTATATACTGTATTTGGTCTATGATATACTTGTTTTTTTTTTTTAAACTTTTATTTATAACCAATATGGGGTGCAAAGTTACAAGATGCCCCTCCAGCCCACCTCGCAGGGTGAGTCAAGAAGGTAGGTAAGACAATACAGACAATACAGGTAGGTAAGACAATACAAGCAGCTGCGATTTCATACAATAACATACATATAATTTCGAGAATTTTCAGCAGTTAACCACTGCTCTAGTAGATATGGATCTGCACCACCACATTGGGGTTTTTAGCATTATTAACAAACAAACAGATATGTAACAGGGGGGGAGCAGAGGGGGAGGGGGGAACTGGGGAGAGGGACAGGTAGAATGGAAAGGGGTGGGGGAATAAACAGACACATAACATAAAACGTGGGAGGTAAGGGGAGGCGAAGGAGGGGAAGCCGGGGAAGAGGGAGGAATAGAGTGGTGAGGGTTGGGGGGGACATAACAAGTGTATACATACCTATACATACCATTTCTGCCTATTCCCCAGAATAATCTATGAGTTAGTGCGGCATGAGTACAATACAATAAGCAGCTAGTAATATCGTTGGATATATTAATAAAGAGTTGTCAAATTTCAATAAGGGAGACTTGGGTCAACCTTTCTGAGATACTTGTATACATTGCTGGGACTGAACTAGACATGACAGTAAACTACACTAAACTAAACACACCATCGTCCCCAGAGATTTGAGAGTAAGAGTGAGTGCCTTGGCACTGTGGCGGAATAGGATCATAGCTGTGCAATTCGTAATCAAGTATAAGTGGTATGGTCAAGAGAATATATAAGGTATAAGGTTGGACTCTATATGCTGTCAGAGGCATGTTACTTAATAGGGTCTATCTGATAGGGCAATAGAGAGTAGGGAGGATATCTTAGTAACTACTGAGTTATGTAGCTCAGGAGTTCAAACCTGGCTCCCCTGATAAGAGAATGTGTGCAGTCACCCAGTCGCTGACAAAAAGCATGTATGGTGTATGCGAGTGTCCAGATCTTACAGGCTGACGTGGCATGTACAGACAAGCATAGAGGCAACAGTTTGCAGGGACATTCTAAGAGTTGGCAGATGTAGTTTAAAGGCTATTCCTCACAGAATCATAATGATCATAATGCTACCTGCTAAATATATTCATTAAGGTTTAACCCATTAGAGTAATAGTATATAAAACATGATATCTATAGGTATAAGTAGAGCTGACTCTGAACCCACTACGCTGAGCTAACTGGCAGTGAGAACTCTTTATCTGTATGACTTTGAGTGTGTGGCTATACTTGCATGAGAATGTTCATGTTTATGACAAGCCTGAGGATAGTAAGCTTAGTTGGATCCTTAAGGGGGCAATCTCAATGAACACTATAGAAGACAGAACAAAAACAAGCATGATATGTAGCTGCTTTAATTTTGGTGTGAATATATAAAAAGAGTTTGATTCATATGGAGCCTGCCAAGGGTTAACAAATAAGTGGATACTGAATGTGCATTTCTGGGAGTTTTTTAATCAGCTTTGTGAGGTTAGGCAGAATAAATAATGCAGGTATTATTGGAAAAGTGATTTGTAGAATATGCAAAATTTGTGAGTTTACACGTATTTAAACTAGACCTTTGCTGGTACATAACTGTGGTAAATAAACCAGACAAGTAAACAAGTCATAAAAGCCAACAGGGCTAGAACCGACAGTGATCAGACTCTATTCGAGAGCCTTCCAGAGTTCTCAAAACACCAGCTGTGACATTAGATATTGATAATTTTCAGCCAGTTTCGTGAGGTTGGGCAAAATAGATAGTGTAGGTTTAAGAATGTGTGCAGTCACCCAGTCGCTGACAAAAAGCATGTAAGGTGTATGCGAGTGTCCAGATCTTACAGGCTGATGTGGCATGTACAGACAAGCATAGAGGGAACAGTTTGCAGGGACAATCTAAGAGTTGGCAGATGTAGTTTAAAGGTTTTTCCTCACAAAATCATAATGATCATAATGCTACCTGCTAAATATTTTCCTTAGAGGTTTAACCCAGCAGAGTAATAGTTTATAAATCATGATAGCTATAGATATAAGTAGAGCTGACTCTGAACCCACTACGCTGAGCTAACTGGCAGTGAGAACTCTTTATCTGTATGACTTTGAGTGTGTGGCTATACTTGCATGAGAATGTTTATGTTTATGACAAGCCTGAGGATAGTAAGCTTAGTTGGATCTTTAAGGGGGCAGTCTCAGTGAACATTATAGAAAACAGAACAAAAACAAGCATGATATGTAGCTGCTCTAATTTTGGTGTGAATATATAAAAAGAATTTGATTCATATGTAGCCTGTCAAGGGTTAACAAGTAAGTGGATACTGAATGTGCATTTCTGGGAGTTTTTTAATCAGCTTTGTGAGGTTAGGCAAAATATATAGTGCAGGTATTATTGGAAAAGTGATTTGTAGAGTATGCAAAATATGTGAGTTTACACGTATTTAAACTAGGCCTTTGCTGGTACATAACTGTGGTAAATAAACCAGACAAGTAAACAAGTCATAAAAGCCAACAGGGCTAGAACCGACAGTGATCAGTCTCCATTCGAAAGCCTTCCAGAGTTTTTAAAACACCGACTGTGACATTAGATATTGATAATTTTCAGCCAGTTTCGTGAGGTTAGGCAAAATAAATAGTGCAGGTTTGATTGGAAGAAAGGTGTGTAGTGTATACGAAAGTTCACTTGTATTTAAACTAGACCTTTGCTGGTACATAGCCGTGGGGTTCCACAATTGTGCCGCAGCTAGATGTAGATATCCATTCATGCAGCCACATCGCTATTCAGTCAGCTGGAACAGCGAACTGTGAATATAAGCAGATCACCCGACTCCAGCCCGGGATGGAATGTGGCACCCACGCCTGAGAAGGATGCAGCTTTTCTGTAGATGAAAGGAGGTCTGCCCTGTAACCTGCAGTAAGTGTAGTAGTACAACAGCAGAGTAGCTGTCGCCTCTTGGGACCGACCTCGGGGCCCTCTGCAAAGCGGTTTCCTGTAGTGGGGTAAGAATGGCCGTTACTTGTCTGCTCCCCTGTGCAGCAGAAGTTATGAGACTGTCATCTCCACCTAGCGCATGTAGAGCAGCGCGGGCATTAGTAGGTTCGGGAGTTGCGTCGCCGCGGTTTTCCACCTGGTCAGGATGCCGGACAATCATGAAGCAACTAGCGCTATCCAGAGCTTGCGGTTCTAGTGCAGGGCATTTTGCTTGGTGTTCTGGCTCTGGAAAACATTGTCGGCCAGCGATATGGGCCATTTGTATTAGTTTCTCACAGCTGTTAAGTAGGTGGTCAAATTTAGTTGCAAAAGTTGCTAGTAGCGTCTCGGCAAGGTCTCTTCCTGAAGTCATTGCCACGTGGGTAATGTTCTCCCGTCTACCGATTAGGTGTTATTATGCTGGTAGGGGGTGCAGTCACTCCAACAACATGAAGCAGGGTTCTAGTCAGGTGTTAATCAATTTTAACAACGCACAAGATGACTTAGCTGATGCGCCAATATGGCGGACCACAAGGGTATCGTAAATTGCTCCCGGGGGCTAGGGCCGATGTGATGCCCTTCACTTTCAAAAAGTCAGCTAGCGATGACAGTTTCAAAGTCTCCTAGCAAGACACATAACGTGGGGGTCTGGATGGCGGTGTAAAATGGTGAATAAGCGTTATTTGTAGCTCAAACATGCAGAGCTCCCAGCACTTGCTTCCATCCAGTAATCCCGCCCACCGGAAGTCCGGTCTATGATATACTTGTTAGTGATTAATAATCCTTTAAATTAGCAGCAAGCACTTCTGCCAATCCAAAGGTGATGGCTTGCACTGTTTTGGGCGCCAAACAGAGGACTAATTTTTAAGGGGGGCAGTTGCCTTCTGTAGACAGAACTGCTTGCTGCTAGTTTAAATAATAATAATAAATAATAAAAAAAATAACAACAGTCCAATGTCCATTTCAGTTGAATTCTGCAAACTTTTAAAAAAACATTAACTTCCCCTTTAACATACTTTTTTTATATCTTCAACTAATACTGAATTTCAGAACGCCTACATAAAAAATTTATGTTACTTTATTAATGATTTGCAAAACTCACTCTGTTTTAAGGTAGTGTGTGCTAAAGTGAAAGTAAAGTTTCATGAATCAGAGCCCGCTTTTTAAAAATACTATTAAAAACAGGGGCACTTTCATTCATGAAACTTTACATTGCAGCGTTTTTAAAAAAATACTTTTACCTTTTTCTGCAGCAAAGCCGGATCGGCGATCCCCCCCCACCCCCCCGCACCTGCTTCTCATGCTGGACTTAGCACCTCAATGACAAAACCGGTTTCCTCCAATCACGGTGTGGCCTCACGAGATGGACGTTCTGGGGTGCATGCCATGATTGGAGGAAGCCGGTGTCGTCATTGCTGACATAAGTACAGAGGAGATGCAGGCGGGGGATAGCAGATCTTGCTTTGCTGCAAAAAAAGGTAAGTATTTAAAAAAAACAAAACGCTGCAATGTAAAGTTTTATGAATGAAAGTGCCCCTGTTTTTAATAGTATTTTTAAAAACCGGGCTCTGATTCATGAAAGTTTACATTCACTTTAAGGGAGTATGTTTTTCCTTTAATTATGACCTATTAGGCTAGCAACAAATACATTTGTCCACTGCTGTAAAGGGACAGTTTTTTTTTCTGCAGACCTGCATTAAATTAACATACTAGGTGAACGTGGACATATTTAATACATTAACATCTTATTTGCTATATTACTATGCCTAATTAAACATTTTACATTGAAATGTTAAAGTATTTTATGTCCCTTTAGTAATAATGCTTTGATTTTTTTTTATTTTTTTTACTGAAAACATATGGAGACATCTTGTGGATCATTTGAAAATTGCAGCTAGTATTGTATTAAAATATCAGCCCTAATGTTTCACTGCTAACAGTCAATTCTTTCTTTAAAGGGAATGTGTACTCAAAAGAGGTCATTGTATTTAAAGGGACATGAATACCAAAACTTTATTTTATGACTCAGATAGGACATACTTATTTAACCCTTTGAGTGCTAAGCACTTTCCCACCTGGGTGCTAAGCACATTTGATGGTTTTTTAATTTTACATTTTTAATTTATTTTATTTTTTTTACTTTTTTTCTTTTCATTTCAGATCTCCAATACTTATACCATTGGAAAGGTTTATTATTTCCAATGGTGGGTCTTGGGGGTCTGTAGCTGCTTAGATGCCTGAGATACAGGCTTCTAAGCAGCATGCCCCTTTCCCTATATTGTTCATTGTCTTTTTTTACATAAAGTTGCGCGGCGACATCATCACGTCATTACGCGTGACGCCACCATGCAAAACGGGAAGCCCCGGCGATGTCTGTCACTCTACAGGCACGATCGTCAGGGTAGGAGCGGGTGGGAGCCCCCAGATCTCCCTCAAGGTGGGAGAGTGCTAGCCGTCGTTAGCACCTGAGTGAGAAACTCTGCAACGGCTCAGAGCCGTCGTTAGCACTCAAGGGGTTAAACAATTTTCCAACGTCTAATATCAATTTTGCTCCCAGCTACTCAGCCTACCTAGGCATCTTTTTTTAACAAAGCAGATTAGGTAATAGAAGTAAATTTGAAAGTTGTATGGTCTAGCTGAATCATGGAAGAAAAATATTATTGTTCGTGTCCCTTTAAAGTGGGGCAGGAACTTCCTTTAAAAAGGACAGCGCTCTTTCTCTCCCCCCCCCCCCCCCACACACACACACACACTGGGAGATTGAGATATTTTCTTGCCTCTTGTTTACGTAGCTTTTTCTGTAGCCATTGCTGCAATATTAATATTTTTTGTATAGGTCGATGTTTCAGCAAGAAAGCAGCTATATCAAACTATCAAACTACAATTTAAAGGTAAACCAGCTTTTTGTAAACTATTTAGGGCCAAGTTAGAATATTGTGCGCGCATTAACTTATTCCCCCATAGAAGTCAATGGAGCAAAAAAACATGATTGCATATTCTCAAGTGCGCTAACCAAACATAAAAATATGAATATTTCACATTCCAATGTTTTTCACATAGCAGAATATGTTCTGTTTATTCTTAAATATATATAAATATATATATATGTACATGATTATATATAGATATATACATGATATATATATATATATATATATATATATATATATATATATATATATATATATATATATATATATATATATATATATATATATATATATATATATATATATATATATATATATATATATATATATAGGAATATCTATTTAAAATACTTAGAACATATTCGCTATAAGCAGAATATTGGAATAGTGTTATTTACTGTAAATATTTCACATAACTATTAAAATATGAATATTGCATAAATATGCTTTTACATGTTTTCATCCACTTGATTGCAAAGGGCTCTGATACACTTATATATATGTCTAATAATCTGTACATATGTATTTATGTGTTTATATATATGTCTGTAAATACGTACAACAGAACACGCTGAGGATCGCTAGTATACAGAAAGGAGAGAGACATTCAGGTAAGCTGTGCTTTGTGGCGCTCAGGTTAAAGGGACAGTACACTGTAAAATTGTTTTTCCATAAATGCATTTTAAATGACTTGTTATACCAACTGCAGAGTATAAAATATTTGAGAAATTGCATTTTCGGGTTTATTTGTGTATCTGAAGTGCCTGGTTTTGTGCTTTGAAACCACAGCCTATTACAATGGGTTGAGCTTCAGGTAATATCAGATATCATTATGTTATCACTTTTATGTACACAGACTTGCTTCCTTATCTTATATTTGTCTGGAACACCAAAGCTCAATACATAGAGAGAACAATGAAAAATTATCATTTTATTACTTAACTATCCTGCATCCCACTGGGACTGTAATCTCTTCTGCTGGCTGTGTTTGCTTAGGCTTGTCAATAGCATATACGCCAGTATCAAAACTTTCAGTATAGGTTGGGAAACCACAAGCTAATTCAGCTATTTCAAATGCTGAAATATGAGTAAAGGAGCTACTTGCAACCAATTTAATACACTCTAGCAGGTAAAAAGGATCATTGGGAATAATTTAAAGGGGAGAAAGTTTTTGGGTGAACTGTCCCTTTAAAGGCTTTCATTTCTATATATATATATATAGATAAAGATATATACACATACAGTACATACATATCCATCTTTTGACATGTACTGTATATATATATATATATATATATATATATATATATATATATATATATGTATAAAGCTCAATGTTAAAGCCGTTTGCTTGCCTTTTTTTTCTTCTAACACCTGAGACTGCATATCTTTGAGCCCTTATAACACTTTGTGCAATTTTTATCAGATAGTGTTATTATGAGTGTAACTGTACTCTGTAATGTATTTTTGTGTTTTCTGACACTTTTTTGTTTTGCGAAACAGTTAACCAGAGCTCTGAGGATGTGCTACCCCAATGAACATTAACTTCAATTGCGCTCAAGCAATTGCATTTACTTTCACCTTGTAACCTGACGTGCACAAACACCTGCGATAAACCTCTTTTCACTTGTGCATAACTGTTAATGCTCCACTCGTTATCTGGCCCTTAAAGGGACACTGAACCCAAATTTTTTCTTTTGTGTGATTCAGATAGAGCATACAATTTTAAGCAACTTTCGAATTTACTCCTATTATCAAATTTTCTTTATTCTCTTGCTATCTTTATTTGAAAAAGAAGGCATCTAGGCTTTTTTTTGGTTTTAGACTCTGGACAGCACTTTTTTATTGGTGGATGAATTTATCCACCAATCAGCAATAACAACCCAGGTTGTTCAACAAAAATGGGCCGGCATCTAAACTTTCATTCTTGCATTTCAAATAAAGATACCAAGAGAATGAAGAAAATTTGATAATAGGAGTAAATTAGGAAGTTGCTTCAAATTTCATACTCTATCTGAATCACAATAGAAAAAAATTGGGTTCAGTGTCCCTTTAATACACTACAGCAGGTAAAGTGGATCACTGGGAAACATTAAAAGAAAGACAATTGTATAGTATATATATATGTATATAGTATGTATGTATATAGTATATGTATATTTTCTTTCATGATTCAGATAGAGCATACAATTTTAAGCAACTTTCTAATTTACTCCTATAATCATTTTTTCTTTGTTCTCTTGCTATCTTTATTTGAAAAAGCAGGAATGTAAGCTTACAAGACGTCCCATCTTTGGTTCAGCACCTGGGTAGCGCTTGCTGATTGGTGGCTAAATGTAGCCACGCATTAGTAAGCTCTACCCAGGTGCTGAAACCAAAGATGGGCCGGCTCATAACCTTTCATTCTTGCTTTTTCAAAAAGAGATACCAAGAAAATGAAGAAAAAATGACAATGGGAGTAAATTAGGCAGTAGAAAGTAAACCTGACAAGTGTAAAAAGCTGAACTTACAATATCACGCACGGGATAACCTATTCCCCCATAGAAGTCAGTGGAGCAAAAAACTCACCCAACTCGTGCGCAAACCCGATTACATATTCTCAAGTGCGGTAACCCAACATGAAAATATTAATATTTCACTCATAATGGATGATTAATTATTGCAAACAAACAAATTTGCCCATTTGCGGGTGCAAGATAATTTAGTGC
Organism: Bombina bombina; assembly: GCF_027579735.1. Taxonomy (NCBI): domain Eukaryota; kingdom Metazoa; phylum Chordata; class Amphibia; order Anura; family Bombinatoridae; genus Bombina; species Bombina bombina. The sequence goes on from NC_069499.1 coordinate 1,381,680,685, forward strand.
TTCACGTAATTAATAGCAAAAAAGAGAGTAGCGGAGCACCAATCCAATGTAGTGAAATAAAAATAGTCTTTATTGAAAATCAAATTAAAACAGAAAAATGACAGGGTGCCATTATCCAAAAGGAGTCAGCTCCTACAGCTGCTGACATGTTTCGGCTGTTGCCGTTATCAAAGTCCGGTAGCAGAAATAAGTTGTTGTTGTTACTGAACTTTCTACACATAACCAACCAGGCACACTGGGGGCAATACTAGAGAGAATACCTTTCTGCATTCACTTCACGTAATTAAGCCCAATGTTTCTTCTTATGTTTACTTTGATTAAACTTTTTTTTTTTTACTGAAGGAGCACTGTTTCATAACCCTTTAAATTATACTGCTATTCATGACGTGCAGTGACGTCAGAGGCTGGTGAGGCAGTGGCTAGGATACGCCTTCATTCTTTAGATATCCTTTGTTGAAGAAATAGCAATCCACATGGGTGAGCCAATCACATGAGGTATCTATGTGCAGCCACCAATCAGCAGCTACTTAGCATATTTAGATATGATTTTCAACAAAGGATATCAAAAGAATGAAGAAAATTAGATATTAGATGTAAATTGGAAAGTTATTTAAAATTGCATGCTCTTTCTAAATCATGAAAGAAAACATATGGGTTTCATGTCCCTTTAAATGGTGTCTTGGAAAACTGGCCAACTTAGTAAACATCTGATTTTAGTCTAAAGGATTGTAACAGAAACTCTTGCCAGATAACAAAATGCTTGCTCTGATTATGAGATCTAGAAATCCATTCCCATTAAAATATGTTTAAAAAACATACTTTTTACTTTAATGCTGCAAATTATGCTTATAGATTCTTTCATTATTCAGTAAATATAAAAATGTCTTGATCCAGTGGTGGCTGGTGAAATTTAAAGATGGTGGGGCGCTTGACCCCACCCCTTTAAATAAAGCCACACCATCAGATGGCACTACCAATTCATTAATTAAATAAATAAAAGGTAGACAGAAACACAGAAAAGCACTCGGAGGGAGAGAGAGACGGGGGAGAGAGACACAGAGGGTTAGAGAGAAAGAGAGAGACACACAATCACACACAGAGGGTTAGAGAGAAAGAAAGAGAGACACAATCACACACAGAGGGTTAGAGAGAGAGAAAGAGAGACACAATCACACACAGAGGGTTAGAGAGAAAGAGAGAGAGACACAATCATACACAGAGGGTTAGAGAGAGAAAGAGAGACACAATCACACACAGAGGGTTAGAGAGAGAGAGAGAGAGACACACACACAATCATACACAGAGGGTTAGAGAGAGAGAGAGAAAGAGAGACACAATCACACACAGAGGGTTAGAGAGAGAGAGAGAGAGAGAGAAAGAGAGACACAATCACACACAGAGGGTTAGAGAGAGAGAGAGACACAATCACACACAGAGGGTTAGAGAGAGAGAAAGAGAGAGAGAGACACAATCACACACAGAGGGTTAGAGAGAAAGAGAGAGAGAGACACAATCACACACAGAGGGTTAGAGAGAGAGAGAGAAAGAGAGAGAGACACAATCACACACAGAGGGTTAGAGAGAGAGAGAGAAAGAGAGAGAGACACAATCACACACAGAGGGTTAGAGAAAGAGAGAGAGACACAATCACACACAGAGGGTTAGAGAGAGAGAGAGAGAGAGAGAGACACACACAATCACACACAGAGGGTTAGAGAGAGAGAGAAAGAGATACAATCACACACAGAAGGTTAGAGAAAGAGAGAGAGACACAATCACACACAGAGGGTTAGAGAGAGAGAAAGAGAGAGAGACACACACAATCACACACAGGGTTAGAGAGAGAGAAAGAGACACAATCACACACAGAGGGTTAGAGAGAAAGAGAGAGAGACACAATAACACACAGAGGGTTAGAGAGAAAGAGAGAGAGACACAATCACACACAGAGGGTTAGAGAGAGAGAGAGAAAGAGACACAATCATACACAGAGGGTTAGAGAAAGAGAGAGAGAGACACAATCACACACAGAGGGTTAGAGAGAGAGAGAGAAAGAGAGAGAGAGACACACAATCACACACAGAGGGTTAGAGAGAGAGAGAAAGAGACACAATCACACACAGAGGGTTAGAGAGAAAGAGAGAGAGACACAATAACACACAGAGGGTTAGAGAGAGAGAAAGAGAGAGAGAGACACAATCACACACAGAGGGTTAGAGAGAGAGAGAAAGAGAGAGAGACACAATCACACACAGAGGGTTAGAGAAAGAGAGAGAGACACAATCACACACAGAGGGTTAGAGAGAAAGAGAGAGAGAGACACAATCACACACCGAGGGTTAGAGAGAAAGAGAGAGAGAGAAAGAGAGAGAGAGACAATCATACACAGAGGGTTAGAGAGAGAGAAAGAGAGAGAGACACAATCACACACAGAGGGTTAGAGAGAGAGAAAGAGAGAGAGACACAATCACACACAGAGGGTTAGAGAAAGAGAGAGAGACACAATCACACACAGAGGGTTAGAGAAAGAGAGAGAGACACAATCACACACAGAGGGTTAGAGAGAGAGAAAGAGACACAATCACACACAGAGGGTTAGAGAAAGAGAAAGAGACACAATCACACACAGAGAGTTAGAGAAAGAGAGACACAATCACACACAGAGGGTTAGAGAAAGAGAGAGAGACACAATCACACACAGAGGGTGAGAGAAAGAGAGACACAATCACACACAGAGGGTTAGAAAGACACATAAGGGATGAGAGAATCAGATGGGGAGGAAGAGAGACAGAGAGAGAAAGAGACCATGGGAAAGAACGACACATAAGGAGAGAGATGGATAGAGAGAGAGAGAGACACACACAAGTGGGGGGGGGGGGGAGAGGGACCACTGCATTTTTAAGTAATAAAACAGCAGAGCTACAGAGAGTTAAGAAAGTGAGACTATAAATTAGTGTGAAGTACAGAGGCAAGCTGCTAAGGTAGTGGGTGGGTGTAAATTTTGAGTAAACAAAATACAAAAACGATCCTTAAACTGCTGTAAAAGAGTAAAAAACAAAAAACACTAAACCACATTCATTAAATTATCATTTTCACTAACAGAATCCCTTTCAGCAAAATCTAAGGTTGCAGAACTTACTTTAATAAAATGTGACTAAAACACTGCAAGTCTGCATCTCTTCCTGGCTGCTCTGTAAGGAAGTGACAGTGGCACATTCCACTGCACTTGGAGGGGTAGTACAGAACTCTCTTTTTCACTTTAGCAAAGCTGGCAGCTTCACAGGACAGCAACAAAATAAATGAAAGTTGTTTTTTTCAGTTTTTGTTTTGTTTTATATCATTTAACATCCAGCCCTAAGTTCCACTTACTAATGCCTCTCACTGTATTGGGTCAGCTCAAATAGGACTGCCTCAAATAAGCAGTTATGGGCCATGCAATGATCTTAACCACTTTCACCCAGTAGGTAGCGCAGCATGTTGTGTAATGGTGGGCAGACCTGCTTGTGCCTCTCCATTGCACAACATGTAGCTGTGAAAAAAAATGCTGGGGGGGGGGAAATTGACATTTTATTTACAATTTTATTTTTTAAAGCCAATAAAAAAAATATATATTTTTGCCCATATGAGAGGTGAAGCTCTGCCTCAACTGCCTCTAGTGACTGCACATCACTGATTCTGCTATGCTGTTGTACTATGTATGATTAAATATTTTATATAACAATCTTAAGATGATTACTGTCCCTTTAAGTTCAAAAGATCACATTTATTACAGGGAGTAATTCATTACCCATGTATTGCTTGTGTCTTACATTTTTAAAGCAGCAGAATTTATTTGGGAGTCTCTAATCATCAGATTGTATAATTCTCCCCTTTGTAATACTTTTTTTATCATATTTATTTTATTCTATTGCCAATGTTAATCTTTCTTGTAAAACAGATAATTTATTACAATAATTTAAATACCTGCTTACTTATTTTCTGGTAAGTGCTTTTATCTTTGAGGTCTTCTGCATAAACAAAACACTGCAATTAATTCAGTAGACAAACAGATCAATGATCTACTCATACTATTTAAAAGTACAGTATATCAGCACTCTGAACTATCTATACTTGTATAAGAAATAACTTAAACAAGAGAACAAAATGAATGGTACATTTTTCCAGGGTCGGCTATTGCTGCCATGGAAACAAAAAGGTATTTTTTATATGTTCACTGTAATGTAGTTTCAACTATAGTATTAATTATCCATTTATCATTGTGTTTTTCTGTTAGCAGAACAACGGGCAGATATCATTTATTTAAAAGTTCTTTAAACTAAAGGTATGCCATTATTTCACTAGATTGCGGTCAGGGTTGCTCCATTTATAAAACTAGATTGTGAAAGCCATTCAAAATGAAATAGTGTTTAGACCCTCATATACTTTTCACTATAATTTTCTGTATGTTAAGTGAGCGTTAACATACAGAAAATATTTAAATTCCAAATTATTTTTTTGATGTAAAAGACAGCAGACATGAAATAGTGCCTTGTACTTAAGGGGTTTAATTTTCTATCTTTTTACAGGCTAGCTATCCAATAACCATATATCCCCACTTCCCACAATAATGACACAGACACTCAATTAGTGAGATAAAATACCCCAGTCCCCAACATGGGGGGAGGGCTGTTTGTTAACACACATAAATAACCTTACCTTTTGACGATAGCAAAAAATTAACTTTAACCGGCAAGAAGTTCCGGACCTAACAACCCAACAATGTAAAGGGTGTGCTGCCTTAAATGAATAAGGACATTCCGCAAGACTGACAGATTTTAAGGAAGATCGTCCAGTGGGCCGACCTACTCCTAGCCCCCGACAACTAGGGTCCTGCGTGCCCACTTATATAATGTTTGGGTTAAAACAATATTTGTGCCACACCCCTTTCCGCCCTCAGAAGATACATGACGCCATGCATCCCGCCAAACGCTAGGGTTGAGGGGCCTTCTACACTGTTAAGTAAATGGTCCTTCGACCAAAAGACTATTAGTCCCAAAGGGAGGCCCTATACTACCAATTAAAGACCCATTAATTAAAGCCACTAAACCGTCTTTTACTGCAAACGGTATCGGATTTTCTTGATCATTTGCGCCCAGGTTAAATTGCGCTGGTATTACAAGTTGAAAGTAAACATGATCGCTTGAGCACAATCACAATTTGCGCTAGAATAATAACCGCATCCTCAGAGCTGTGGTTAACTGTTTTGCAAAACATAAAAGTGTCACAAAACACATCAAAAATACATTACAAAGTATAGTTGCACTCATAATAACACCATCTAATAACAATTATTTAAAAATAATATTGCACACAGTTATAAGGGCTAAAAGATATAAGGCTTTAACATTGAGATAAATGCATATACATGTCTAAAGATGTATATGTATGCATGTGTATATATATATATATATATATATATATATATTTATTTAAATGTGTTTACATACGGCTAGATTACGAGTTGTGCGTTAGAGTAAAAAAGCAGCGTTAAGAGGTCCTAACGCTGCTTTTTTACGCCCGCTGGTATTACGAGTCTTGAAGGTTTAGGGCCACCGCACACTTCTTTGGCCTTAACGCAAAACGACTTACGTAAACTTCGTAAAGTCTTTTTTTCTAAGGGACTTCCATAGCGCCAGTATTACGAGTCTGTCCTGGGAGGCCAAAAAGTGAGTGGTACACCCTCTACCTCCAAGAGTCCTAACGCATTTAAAAGTCAGTAGTTATGAGTTTTACACTACAACGCCGTAGCATAAAACTCATAACTAAAGTGCTAAAAAGTACACTAACACCCATAAACTACCTATTAACCCCTAAACCGAGGCCCTCCCGCATCACAAACACTTTAATAAAATTATTGACCCCTAATCTGCCGCTCCGGACACCGCCGCCACCTACATTATATGTATGAAACCCCTAATCTGCTGCCCCAACATCGCCGACTCCTACATTATATTTATTAACCCATAATCTGCTGCCCCCAATGTCGCTGCAACCTACCTACACTTATTAACCCCTAATCTGCTGCCCCCAACGTTGCCGCCACTATAATAAACATATTAACCCCTAAACCGCCGCACTCCCGCCTCGCAAACATTAGTTAAATATTATTAACCTCTAATCTGCCATATCTAACACTGCCGCCACCTATCTACATTTATTAACCCCTAATCTGCCGTTCCCAACGTCGCCGCCACTATGCTTAATGTATTAACCCCTAAATCTAAGTCTAACCCTAACACCCCCTAACTTAAATATAATTAAAATAAATCTAAATAAAATTACTATAATTAACTAACGGCTAGATTACGAGTTGTGCGTTAGGGTATAAAAGCAGCGTTAAGAGGTCCCGCTGGTATTACGAGTCTTGAAGGTTTAGGTATACCGCACACTTCTTTGGCCTTACCGCAAAACGACTTATGTAAACTTCGTAAAGTCTTTTTTCTATGGAACTTCCATAGCGCTGATATTACGAGTCTGTCCTGGGAGGCCAAAAAGTGAGCGGTACAGCCTACCCTGTCAAGAGTCCTAACGCATTTAAAAGTCAGTAGTTAAGAGTTTTATGGTACCACGCCGTAACATAAAACTCATAACTAAAGTGCTAAAAAGTACACTAACACCCATAAACTACCTATTAACCCCTAAACCGAGGCCCTCCCGCATCGCAAACACTTTAATAAAATTATTAACCCCTAATCTGCCGCTCCGCCGCCACCTACATTATATGTATGAACCCCTAATCTGCTGACCCCAACATCGCTGACACCTACATTATATTTATTAACCCCTAATCTGCTGCCACCAATGTCGCTGCCACCTACCTACACTTATTAACCCCTAATCTGCCGCCCCCAACGTCGCCGCCACTATAATAAACATATTAACCCCTAAACCGCCGCACTCCCGCCTCGCAAACATTAGTTAAATATAATTAACCCCTAATCTGCTACCCCTAACATCGCTGCCACCTACCTACATTTATTAACCCCTAATCTGCCGACCCCCAACGTCGCCACTATATTAAAGTTATTAACCCCTAAACCGCCGCACTCCCGCCTCGCAAACATTAGTTAAATATAATTAACCCCTAATCTGCTACCCCTAACATCGCTGCCACCTACCTACATTTATTAACCCCTAATCTGCCGACCCCCAACGTCGCCACTATATTAAAGTTATTAACCCCTAAACCTGTCTAACCCTAAACCTAACACCCCCGAACTTAAATATAATTTAAATAAATCTAAATAAATATTAATATCATTAACTAAATTATTCCTATTTAAAACTAAATACTTACCTGTAAAATAAACCCCAAGATAGCTACAATATAACTAATAGTTACATTGTAGCTAGTTTAGGATTTATTTTTATTTTACAGGCAAGTTTGTATTTATTTTAACTAGGTAGAATAGTTATTAAATAGTTATTAACTATTTAATAACTACCTAGTTAAAATAAAGACAAATTTACCTAAGTTAGGTTTTATTTTACAGGTCCTCCCACCTTTGCGAATCTTTATATGGGGTGGTGGGAGGACTTATTTGTTTTCAATCAAGATAATCCATTTAAAAACAATATAAAACAATGGTATCGTTATATAGACGATGTGCTTATGGTTTGGCATGGTTCATTTGAGGAATTGAAGAGATTCTTAGAATATGCAAACAAAAATCTCTTCAATTTGAAGTTTACAATGGAATGGAATAAAGAGAAAATAAACTTTTTAGACCTTGAGATCATACAGGAACAAGGCAAAGTTTATACAAACCTATATAGGAAACCAACAGACACAAACGGCTACCTGCATGCCAATAGTGGCCATCATGAAAAATGGATAAGGAATATCCCTCTAGGCCAGTTCCAAAGAGCGAGACGCAACTGCACAAAGGATGGTGACTATCAAGCAGCAGCAAGTGTTATTACAAATAGATTTTTAGCAAAGGGATATGACATTAAAGATCTAAGAGAGATTCAGGAAAGAGTTGGAACAATGGATAGGGATAAACTGATTAAGGGCACCAAACAAAAGAAAAAGAGTAGGGATAATAAAAGAAAGATACAATTGGTAACAAAATTTAATAGAGCTTCAAGGGAAATTGAAAAAGCAATGAAGAAGTATTGGCCAATCATAATGCAAGATCCGATCCTGAGAGATATCTTGAACGATAAAGGACAGGTCATTTTTAAGAGGAACTCAAGTGTTAAGAATAGGATTAGCCCAAGTATGCTTAAATCTGGGAATCATGCGAATTGGCTAAATAAGAACACAGAGGGATTCTTTAAGTGTAGTAGGAAGAACTGTAGTTGTTGTGCACATATGGAGAAAAACAAATGTGCCTTTGGTAAGAGAAAAGGGGAAACTACTTTTAGAGTAAAAGGATTGATGAACTGCAGGACCTGCTACGTTGTGTATCTTCTCAGGTGCTCATGTGACAAAATCTATGTAGGCCGCACGAAGCGACCTGTGAAAACACGATTCAATGAGCACCTGAGAAACATAGACAATGGGTTAGATAACCATGGTGTGCCAGCACATTTTCTTGAAGCACACGGAAAAGATAGCACAGGTCTTAGCATTTTAGCAATAGAACATGTGAAAAATCCTATTAGGGGAGGAGATAGATTACTCCTCCTTAGACAGCGCGAAACCTACTGGATTCATAAGCTGGAAGCGTTGGGTCCAGAGGGTATGAATCGCGACATTGATCTAGCAGCCTTTTTAGATGTGTAATATGGTGTTTTTATATATATATATGGGTTTATAGGAAGTATCTGTATTACATTTTAGCCTAAGTTATTAAAATCAAATTTTACGGATCCTTTTACCATATATCTATGTCTATTGTCCGCAAACATAGTGTTCCCAATGTATTTATGTCATCAGTTCCCAAAATACACCGTTCTCAATACATGGAACATTATTTAGAGATCACAGTGTGTGTTTTAAATATGTCTTTTATTGCTATTTGCATTATAGGTTTGTGCAATATATTTCGTGCAATATCCTTCTTTGTAATTAAGTTATTATTTTTTAACAAAAGATAGATGCAGTGATTGTGTATGGAATATATATATATATATATATTTTGTTTTAGGATGCTATGTTCTTTTATTATTATGTATGAAGTATTTAAATATGGAATGTTTTTGGACTATGTATTCTTTTATGTGCAAACAAGATTTTTTATGTGTATTGTTATTTTTATTAGTGAACTTTTAGTTCAATTATTGAAGAAAATAATATGGACCTTTTGCGGCTCTTTAAACCACAAGGTATGTCAACCTATAACAGGGAAGAAGCAATAGTGGGAATGATTTAAAAAGGGCTTGGATGAGCAATGTGGGCATTGCCTCTGACGAAGCGAGGAGGAGCCTCGCGAAACGCGTAAGGCCACGCCCACTTGATGATACGCTTGGACGTACTCTGACGCAATAGACAGCCTCTGCACTGGAGCCGGCATTTTCAGAGCAGTGTGTGTCAAAACGGAACAGAGAGGGTCCTAAAGATCTATACAGAGACTTACCTGCTGGCTATCGAATATTCCTTGGAGGAAGAGAGGAGGAGACCAGTAAAGGGGAATCTTTATATTTTTACCGCATGCACATACCTCATATGTTTGAGGGTATCGATGTGAGTGTTTGATTCGATGTTTTAAATCTGCTGTGTGATGTTTACCAAATAAATTATTTTTAATCTACACTTAGATCTTCCGTGTACTGTTTGGTGCACGGAGTTGCGCTCCTGTCTTTTCTTGTTTTTAACAGGGATTTGTCTTTGCTTTTGTTACCACGGAATATACACCAGTGGATCTTAAAGGAGCAGCAGAGAGGTGTGGATTAAGACTGTACAATTCTTATACGTATGGACTGAAGTGATTAATTACTAGTACCTAGTACTGAGACTGTAAAATTGTGTATGGTAAGAACGAACCTTTTTATTGTTTTATCCTGCATTTTAGGAGTTTTTTATGTGACCAGTTCTATTGTTGGAATACATTGTTTACCCATTAAGTTCTTATAGAATTGTGCTCACTTTTTGAATCTCATATATCATTTATATATATATTGGTTTGGGTGGCGCTTTGGGATTTTGCTTTGTGTTTTAAGTTACACTAACACCTAATACTACACTATAATTAAATAAATTAACTAAATTAAATACAATTACCTAAATTAAATTAAATTAGCTAAAGTACAAAAAAAACACAACACTAAATTACAGAAAATAATAAACAAATTACAGAAATTTAAACTAATTACACCTAATCTAATAGCCCTATTAAAATAAAAAAAGCCCCCCCCCAAAATAAAAATAAAAACCCTAGCCTAAACTACCAATAGCCCTTAAAAGGGCCTTTTGCAGGGCATTGCCCCAAAGTAATCAGCTCTTTTACCTGTAAAAAAAAAATACAAACAACCCACCCAACAGTAAAACCCACCACCCACACAACCAACCCCCCAAATAAAATACTAGCTAAAAAAAAAACTAAGCCCCCCATTGCCCTGACAAGGGCATTTGGATGGGCATTGCCCTTAAAAGGGCAGTTAGCTCTTTTGCCACCCAAACCCTAATCTAAAAAATAAAACCCACCCAATACACCCTTAAAAAAACACTTTTTTTTTTATCTCTCACGTGGGAGCACAGGAGCTATGGCAGATGCCCGCTGGATACTTGCTGAGGTTGAAAGACTCCTAACCTGCCACCAGAGAAAACTTCTTACAGTTTTGCATGGTACTGCTGATCTGGGAGAAAGCTGCGGGCTAGTGACAGGGAGGCTTCATGACTCGGCTGTAGTGAATGTCTCTGACAGGGATGCCTTGGGGCCCCAGCATTTCCCGTGCACTTCTAGCTCTACAACAGATGAGACGGAGACTTTTTGTGAGGCTGAGGGGATTACCTCTGAGGATACAATATCTGTTGCGATCCCCAGAGTTCGCACATGAGTGGACTCTGCACATGCAGATCAGATGGGAAACAAGACAGGCCATAGATCTCGGAAAACTACAGAGTGTTTGGATATTACTAACACTGACTGTTATCTGGTTGTCCTCAGTCTTTCTCTAACGGATCTACAAGTTCGGATGGCATTGCAACATCTTTCCCCTATACAGAGATATTGCTACTTACCTTGTCTCTCCTGGCATACCATCCCTGAGGGACATATTGCAAAGATATACCATGAGCTTGAAGCCCAGGTGGAGAAGAGGGGCATAGGATAGAGCGGACATGCTGTCTTCTATGCCGATTGATTTGTCAATAGCACGGCGGATACTAAGTGAAATTTTATACCGGACAGCTTTTTCATAGACCACCTATAACCATTTGTGGGACTGCTTGGTTGGGGAAAATATTGGGTTAATTTTTATGTCTGGGTTAGATGTTAATAACAGGCATCTACTGTATTTTATAGCCAGTTCATGGACTGGATGTTTGTCTGATAAAAGTACACTCTGGTGGTAACTTCTTTGACCTTGTGGTCTAGTTAAATCTTTTCCGGGCAGGTTTGCTTATTTATGGTCCCTTACGTATGACATTTCAACTGAGCTGCATAAGCCATGTTTTAGCAAATGATCTTAAAATTAAAGTTCCACGTTGCCAGACAGTTCAGTATCTAATCAACCCCTTTATATTGCCTTTCTAGTAACCCATATGCGTATAAGTGTAATATTGTAGCTTGCTTTATTTTTGCGCCATGATAGAATAAGCCATCTCCCTTACCTGCCACATTTGCATAATCACCCCCCCCCCATATAATGTGCCTTCCAGTGGTGAAGGACTACTTAAGCGGTTTACCTCTCTTATACTGCAACCGTAAAAATATACTTATTTTGTTACCAACCTGTTGAGCTATTCTAAAATGTGATATCTCTGTGATGTTTCTTTATTTCCAAATTAACAGGTTGTTGTGTTCAGTGTACATTTGATGTTTATATTGTTATCATATTTCCCTATACAACTCTTACACAAATAATTGGGCCCATGCGGTCTTCAATGCTCTTTAAGGGAAATATCTTGAAGAAAAAAAAAATGAGAAAACATGAGGTTCATCTCTTAGATATTTAGATGTGTATTGAGCGTTAGATTGGACTGCTTATATTTATGTTTATTTTGGATACATGCTGCAAATAGTTGGTGTGTTATGTGTTATAACTTGATGATAATTGCTTGTTTGCCTCTCTGAGAACCTCAATAAAGATTATTTAAAAAAAAAAAAAAAAAAACTAACACTAACCCCCTGAATATCGACTTACCGGGAGACGTCTTCATCCAAGCCGGGCGAAGTGGTCCTCCAGACGGGCAGAAGTCTTCATCCAGAGGCCTCTTCTATCTTCATCCATCCAGCGCGGAGCGGGTCCATCTTCAAGACATCCGACACGGAGCATCCTCTTCATCCGATGACTAAAACAGAATGAAGGTACCTTTAAGTGACGTCATCCAAGATGGCGTCCCTTAGATTCCGATTGGCTGATAGAATTCTATCAGCCAAACGGAATTAAGGTAGAAAAAATCCTATTGGCTGATGCAAAAGACCTACATAACCCTGTTTGATCTACACTTTCCCCATATATACTCCCTCTAACTGTAAGGAACTCATTTTATTCTTAAGGCAGCCCACACTACACTAAATGGCTTAAAGACACAGGAATAAATAAAGTGATAAGACAGCAAAAACTGAAAGACAGGCGAGGGGATTCTGGAGATAACATCTTATTCAAGCACACTTAAAGCCAGAAACTCAACCAGGACTCAATACTGCATCCTTTTGTCTATCTCAATAAGGGCAAGTTATCTCACCACGCACACACCCCAATTCTGGACACTAGTGAAGAAATCCTTAAACTAACCTACAAAAGAAGATCTCCCACAGATCTCCCCTCTAATTGAAGTCTTCAACTTCATATCTGCTACCACCTATACAAAGACCCCTCTCCTCCCTTTCCTGCAGTCCTCATGGCCTGAGGGTCATATCCATCTTCCTTTTCCCGGGCTCACCCAGAGGTGGCATACTCCTTGGAGAGGGATCACCTTTATGTAACCAGCCTTGCTGAGAGATCATATTCATTCTTCTACAACATTACTGCACATCCCAAGATCAGAAGCTGTCACCCAGGAGACATAAGTAATACAAAGCACTATTCAACCTGCCTATTTTTACTTACGTAAGCACAGTAAATAATGAAGGGCTAAACCCCTAATATGTGAGGTGCCGGTCTAAGCCCCCCCCCCCCCCCAGATTTCATTTCTAGTGCAGAAATAATCTTTATTTTTAGATCACTCAAGATAGTACGTTGATGAACATGGCATACTCTGGAAAGAGGAAACCAAAACATCAGGAGATTCCCAAGAGGACCTTAACAGATCACTTCAACAGTAAAAATGTGTGGTGACCTGATTTCTACAGGTATATATGCAGTGTTATTTTATAAGAGATTGTTGCTCTTTTAATGATAAAACAGGTAATATGGCTTTAACAACCTGTTAAATCAAAAGTGAGACGGTTACTGTAAAATAAAACTACTTATATAGTCAGCATATGATAATGACCAATAATAAGAAGTACAAAAAAGAGTAGGTAGAAACTGTATGGTATTAGGTCAGATTAAAGTTATGTGCAAAAGTTCTGGAATGACTGAAGTAAGAGATCAGTTTATGCAGTTAGGTATTCTTAGCGGATAAGAGATTAAATGTCACACTTGTGATTCACTTAAACTTGACTCCGGTTATCTTCACGCACTCACACACTCATTCGTAAAATATGTACATAACTCAATCATAGCATTGCGGTATGTGTCCTTACAAAATAATAGACAGACCAGATAGTAGTAGTTAAATTGCGGTGGTTACGGTCACTGAGGAAGAAGGTAAGTTGATAAGTTAAACCCAAGAAGTTGTAGAAATCTGTACCTTAAATTTGCAGAGACGTTTACCTCTGGGACCGCTCCGATCCGCGGCGATAGTGTGAGTGCGACTTCCGGGAACGCTGCGATGTAGATCCGGCGGCTCCTTGATCCGGTTACTAGTTAGTAACAACAGCTAAGGTTGTGTTGAAAAGTGCTCCGGATAAGAGAAGCAGGTAAATTCTGAAATTCACAATGGCACAAGATGATTTTAACAGATGAGGAACAATCAAAACTTTGTCGGATAAAATGGACACTCACTATACGTTCTTAAGACAGGATCTCCGCCAATCAGTTAGTGAACTTGTTAGGTGTCCCCTTCAGGGGGTAAGTGTCAGTGCAGGCCAAAGCCTGGGGCCTAGTGTACCACCTGAGGCATATGTAGATTACCTGATAAGGGCCCCTTAGAATGACTCAGACCACGCAGCATTATGATCGAAAGCCAATTCTGTTTATTGCACAGTGCAAGCCTTTCTTATAGTGACATACAGGGTTAAGGGGATGACACGTTAGGACCGCGTCATCTTACACAGTTATACAGAGCAATTTACAAGGAAAAACTGGAACATGAGTTTCTCATAACAATATTTACAGAGTCATAACAAACTACCATCTGCAGAGACAACCGAGTGTCTAAAGCCTCTTGTTTACATTATCTTATTCTATCTTACTTCTAGGCATTAGGCCAGGGTACATTGGCAAGGCCGAATAGCTAAAGAAACTCATAACATGCATATAATTCTCACTGCATAATACCCCAGTATAATAAAGTCTATTCATTACAAAATGGCTGCGAGGAACAAGATGGCTGCGAAGAACAAGATGGCTGCCATCAGGTTCATATTACCCCTAACATACCATCCTTTTATTCTAACAGAATAACATAAAAATAGACAGGCATAGAAAATTAGTAAAGCCTTATATTATGGTAACAGAACTCTATAAGAATACTAAAGAGAAAAATATTTGCATGTCGTGATATACTTTTATAGGCTAATTGTCACTGCATATAGGTACAGTCCCTCCAATACCTTCCATCTATCCTCCAGCCCTCCCAAAACTACCGGTCTACCAGTACAGAAACCCAACCAGCCCCCCATCTACCCCCAAACAACGCTGCATCTTCTATCTCTCCACCTGCATTGCTAGCACCCCCCAATATGTCCAACAGTTCCTTTTCCACAGTAAAGCATGACATAGCAACAGCACAACTGTCTCTAGGTGGCCTCTGAATACTTTAAGAACAGTCTTTGTCCATTTGAGAGCGCTGCACCTTGACACTTTGCTATAATACAGTTCTCCAACAGTTCATTTGCAGTAGGGGTGCTTATCCACGGTTCTTCCGCAGGGAGATACTGGAAATCTGATGGTTTGTTCATGGGGTAGACAAGGCAACCAGTGGATACCCATGGCAAGCAGACACTCGAGTCACAGGGAGTCTAGGAAGCAAACAGAAACAGTACAGGATGAGTACACACCGCAATACAATCACAATTATGTCCAAATAAAACGTCACTTTCATCCTATGTCATTTAAAATCAAACAAAACATTGTTGATATATAATACAAACTAAATACATTGACATTTCTCAGAGAATAATTTACAACTTCTCTATACACTTTTAAATGATACTTCTAAAAAATAAAAGAACCTTGTGTTGCTTTATTCTGGATGGCTGCTATCTATAATGCTTATAATTCTCCAACCTAAATTCTCTCACACTCCTATATGAGAAAAGCATACAAACAGAACATCATTTAAAACTACAAGCTCTTTTAAAGGTACACACATCTTTATGGTAAGAATTACTCTCTTTGACAAACATCAGGAATGACCAAATTCACTTTGCAGATACCATACTAATTAATAAAAGGGAAAAATACATTTGCTTTCATAAACTATAATTATGCTATTCCCTGAAACATTTCTCTGTATATTTACTATAAACTTCTAGCTTAGACGTGTCCTCCTTATGTTCTAAAGGGTGAAGGGTCTAAAATATTATGCTATGTTGCAGCATTTTCCTTGAACATATTTTCTTATACTCAGTGGGCCATTCAATAGGGTACAATACTGCAAAGTTCACAGTTACCTTTATCTAAAACGTTACTATGTTAAGCACATAAACTACAATGTGCACTAATACCAATGAAGCATATGATTTCTTAGACCAAGTATGATCAATAAAAATAAAACAAATACAAGAAAATACAAAACAAGCAATATAAGGAATAGGGTTAAAACAATACTCCCCTAATTTAATTGGTTGATCCTGTAACAGCATAACAGGACTTCCATATCGAGCGGTAAGGCACAGTCCAGAGAAGGATAGTCTTTATGTCCTGAAGACACACATCATAGGAAACAGTCATGGATTACCCAGAGTCCAGTTCTGGGGCTGGTACCAGCATGCAAAGCAAAGAATGGATCCAAAGATAGTTCAGTAACTTTTTTTACTGCAGTATGATGGTTAAAACAAGCTTGACATTTCTTCCCTCGGTGAAAGAACGGAAACACTGGAAAAAAACATGAAGAGCTAGCTGTTGACCATTCATATTTACTCTCATATTCTCAGAATTTAGCTGAACAAATTTCTGACTTAGAGACCAAATTAGCGGATCTGGAAGATAGATTCCGCCGTAATAATCTAAGAGTCAGGGGTATCACAGAAGAAATAACGCCAGCTGAACTTGGCCTCTTCAGGGAACTTCTAGGCCCTACTACAGATTCAAATCTTTTGATTGACAGAGCTCATAGAGCACTACGCCCACGTAACTCACCCTCTGACGCCCCAAGAGATATCTTCCTGAGACTTCATTATTATACAACAAAAGAGAAGATTCTTAAAGCATCCTTCAACAGTAAACCTCTCAACAAACCTTACCACAATCTACACATCTTCCCTGATTTATCCCCGCACACCTTAGCCAAAAGGAGATCATTCCAGCAGGTGACACAAGCTTTGAGACATCATGAAGTAAAATACAGATGGAGGTTCCCAGTGAAGATATTCTTTAAGTATGAGGAACAATCATATGTCATATCTTCTCTGGAACAAGGCCTGAAAGTTCTACATAATCTGGGACTTGCACCACCTGAAGAACCTAGAGGCAAGCGGAAAAAAAACTCCAAGGGACTTAACTCCACAGCGCCAGAATGGCACCCTCCAAATGTGGGAACTTCTCGTCAGGAAGAAGATACTATCAGTTAATAGTCTAGACACCCAAAGAAAAGACTCACATCTAGACTCATTACTCCTTAACCTAGTTCTCCATAGATTCTAAGATACAGCGGAGCACACGCACGGGTACATACCTTACCCTAGATTTGCTCTGCCATTTCTGGACTCCATGTTGAGGACTACCCCGGCAGAAGGACTTCAGCCAGGTAAACCTAGAGCTTACATACGGGTCCATATCTTACTCTCCTTTAGCTCTTGGTCTTTCATTTCATTACATTTCAATTCGTTTCATTTCATCTCATTTCATATTACTGATTTTTAGCTATTGTATTGACCGCTACTGTTTCTTGTTATTAATGTTTGCTAAGTTAGATCGCTAGAGCTTACTCCTTTTTGTTCCCTCGCCCCTATCGGGTAGTGGAGAGAAAATCAACTTTGATTATAAATGGGACTTATATCCTATAGAGTTATTATGATCAAAGGTACCTGAACACTTGGGATCATATACCTATACCTTTAAATCTTAGGTTATGCAATGTGTTGTTTATTCCTTTGTTCCTTTTGCCTAATCCAGATCACATACTGTAAACAGCATATTAAGTTCACTCATAATATTTTTTCTGTTATCAATGCTCATTAAGTTAGTTTGCTTAGGGTCACCTCTCTCCCCCCCCCACCCCCTTTTTAGGTAACGGGAGGAGAGACACAATTAATTGTAAGAAGTGCCTATAACCCGTATAGTTGTCCTACTTGAATGTACCTGAACATCTTAGAACACATGACTATACCTTTCAATGTTATGTTACATATTATGTTGTTTGTCTCTTTGTTCCTCTTACCTGACTCAGTTACATACGGTAAAATATAATTTCTTACCCACTTATAGTTTTTCTCCACATAATGTCCTACCCAGTGAATTCCTGGAGCACCTGACATTAGGATGCATTTTCCCACATACACCACAACTGCCTCAACATGCAGTACAAGATAACAGTAATCTCGACATCACATGTTTTTCTTTTTTTACCTTCATTCCTTCCCCCTGGCATATATTGAGAGTCACAATAGACATTATTGACCCTCCCCACACCTTCAGACTTCTATCCCAGAGATTCCCCATTACCCTGTCTCCTGCTAGACCGCTCAGTTATTCACAAAAGTATATCATTCGTTAAAGAATTAATACTCATTCTCCAGCTCTCCCCCCCCCCTCCCCTTCTCCCGCCTTTTTATACATTACATAGAAGTGTTGGGGGTCTTGTTCCCCTCACTCCTGTTATATAATTATTGATTTCCTTTCCCCACCTAACCAAAGCGGCTCTGGACCGCTGATTACCTGAACCTCCCCTAATCCTTTACAGTTTAGTTACAATCAATTTTCATCATATCAGCTATATCGAAAATCCCATTCCATGTTCCATTTATCTGCAGACTAGGGATCCGGGAGTAGTCTTATAGTCTTTTCCCTCCTCCCCCCCTTTCTCCCCCCCCCCCCTTTTTTTTTTTTTCTTTTTTCCTTCTCCCCTCTCTCTCTTCCTCTTTCCACAAACATGGCCGGTATTAGGTTTCTCACACTGAACACGCAGGGCCTTAACTCCCCCACGAAGCGCAGTCTTCTTCTCACTTATCTGCATAAAAACATTATAGATGTAGCTTTCATTCAGGAGACGCACTGGACCTCTAACTCCGGAATCATACACACCACAAGCCGATACCCCATAGTGATTGAGGCTACTTATTCTTATTCTCTAAGTCTAGAGGTGTAGCAATTTATATTGGCAAAAATGTTCTCTACGAGCCCATCTATGTTGAGTGCGACCCGTGTGCTAGATTTATTATTGTAGTATGTAAACTCAATAAGCAGTTGGTTACAATAGTTAATCTATATGCACTTAATTCTAAACAAATCAAATTCCTCAGATCACTCCTCAGATCGATCTCAGTGGTGAAACAAGGGGAATTAATCTTAGGAGGGGACTATAACTTAATGTGGGATACCTACCTGGACAGAACAGGTCCAAGAACCTTCCATAGTGACAGAAACTCACACTCACTCTCCAAAGCGTTTCAGACACTTATGGCACAATGTGCAGCGCCATTTTAACGTGTTTCCTTAAAGAGGCAAATGTGCCTGTTAAATAACCAGCCATTACAAGTGCTTGTGGGAGCACTTTGCTCTTAGCGCAATTAACCAGAGGTCAGACCTCTGGGTAATTAAACAATGTGCCCCACTTGCCCCTCAAATAAAGTTTCTTAAAATAAAAAATGTGTGCATCTTTATTTTATTTAGAATTAACTGCACAAAGCAGTTATAAAGGGTTAAAGTGGGTGTTAGAAAAAAAATGCACTGAAAAGTGCCTTTACATTGAAGTCTATGGGGATTGTGTTTTTACTTTAAATATATATGTATATGCTTAAATACATATAAATGTATCTTAAGTGTTAATATGTGTTTATACATATATAAACTCATAAATATATATGTATATGCTTATATACATATACATTTATCTTATGTGTTAATATGTGTTTATACATATATAAACTCATAAATATATATGTATATGCTTATATACATATACATTTATCTTATGTGTTAATATGTGTTTATACATATATAAACTCATAAATATATAAGTATATGCTTAAATAAATATAAATTTATCTTATGTGTTAATGTGTTTATACATATATAAACTCATAAATATATATGTATATGCTTAAATACATATAAATTTATCTTATGTGTTAATGTGTTTATACATATATATTTTTAATTTGTTGCCCAACGCTGCGCAACTTACCCCCTGCACTGCACTAGGTTCTTTGCCGTGTCTCATGGCATGAGAATGAGGGTCTCATTGGAGTCTATGGAATTGAGCTCTCATGAGAGCTAAGCTTTCAGGCAATGCGAACGCGAGGTCGCGTTCACATTGCGCTTAACTTGTAATACCAGTGCACATTTGCGTGCGCTGGTATTACTGAGTGGAGTGCAAATATCGTGCTCGCAAAAGTGCAATTTTGCACATAGTGTGTATTTCCAGAAAACTACTTAGTTTAGGATGGTTCAAAAATAATATTTTTCCTTTTAGAAATAAAAGTGTAAAAAATAATTATAAACTGAACCATTGAGATTTGCTGGTTTGGGGAAAATACTGCTTTTCAGATGTAAATCACATAATATTGTTATGATGCCTATAAATGTGCTCAGGTTATAAAGCAGTTGTAAAGGAAATGCACTATGATTAACGTGGCATTAAAAAAAAGATTCAGCCAGAATTCAAGGCAGTGAATTCGTGCAGTTATTGTTGTGCTTGTGTGTGCAAGGGACCGAGACACTCAACCTTTTTACAGCATTTGGTGTCAGTTTCTGCTGTTTGTCTACTTTACTGCATTTCCAGTGGTTGGCAAGGCACTGACTGTTAGCAGACACCTCTTGTTGCCATGGTAGCAGTGTTACATTTATAGCTCTTATCAGGTAAGTGTGTTCTTCCTACGACTGGGAATGTGATCAGGGTGGGGATGGATTTATACTGCAGAGAATATACATATACAGCAAGCAGGGTGACTGTTAGCTCTTGTAACAAGGAATACAAATGTTTATGTTTGCAATCTCATATCCTCTTAGGCCTTGCATTGAGATTTTCAGGTTCTGTTATACAGTGTCTGCCTTCTGCCAGCACAATTTTACTAAATAGAAATGTGTGTTCTCTAAAGGAATTTAGTTACTCTTTAAATTTAGAAGCTATTCATTTACATGTACAGTCAAACCTAAACATGTTTTTGTAATGATAAACACATTATATATAGGGTGTTAGTTTAAATGTATGTTTCATAGAATTTGCAGCTGGTTAGTGAATGTATATCTAAAGAGCTAGCAATCTATATGCCACAGGGGAGGACTATTTAGCTTTATCCTATTTAACAAGGGTGCTGCTTATTTTTAGTATGTAAAAACTCTGCTGGGATGTTATTCATTAAAACTACTTTATTAAGTATACTGAAGAGCTGCTAGCTAATTTAAATATGTAATTATCACAAAAGTGCTTTTAGAGAAAGAAATGTTCCACAATACAAACTAATTTGTACTAATATATTGGTTTTCTTCTAGACTGAGCCAACATAACATAATTTAGAGGGACAATCAAGTCAAAACTAAAGTTTCATGATTCAGATTGAGGATGCAATTTTAAACACCTTTCCAATTTACTTTTATCATCAAATTTGATTTATTGTCTTGGTATTCTTTGTTGAAAGCTAAACCTGGGTAGGCTCATTAACTGATTTCTAAGTCTTTGGAGGCTGCCTCTTATCTCAGTGCATTTTGAAAGTTTTTCACAGTTAGACACTGCTAGCTCATGTGTGTCATAAAGATAACATCTGCTCACTCCCGTGGAGTTATTTATGAGTCAGCGCTGATTGGCTAAAATGCACGTCTGTCAAATGAACTGAGATAATGGGGTAGTCTGCAGAGACTTAGAAGTAAAAAGTGTGTTTGTGCAAAACTGGGGAATGGGCAATAAAGGGATTACCTATCTTTTTAAATTGAATGAAGACTTTCCCTGTAATGGCACTTTACAAATAAAATTATAATAACAATGTAATTTAGAAATATAAATATACTATAATAAAGCAATTTAAATAATTTGTAGTAGTTCTTGTTTAAATTGAACTATCTCTCATCTAAGTTGAAAATATTTGACCTACTGTTTAGTAATACTTAGCCATTGTATGATCAGTAGAATAGGCAACATCATATATAATAGCATACATGAATGACTCTGGTTGTGAGTTATAAGATCATGCAGTTTTTTTTATTTCCTTGCAGGTAGAAAATGACATGTTCAGGTTTGCTGTGGACATGGAAAAAAGTGTCTGAGGATGAATTATTTGCTCGGGCTTACCACACTTGTACTCCAGCAAGAGGGAAACTGTATCTCTTTGGTGGGGTGAAATCTGGGGAGCCTAAAGATACCCCACTAGGGGATGTGGTGATGTTTGACCCAGAACAGAAGTCTGTAGAGTCAACAGTTCAAGAATCTATGTTCAGGAGGAGCCATCATGATACTGTTTTACTGGGGGAGCGCTGGCTCTGTGTAGTGGGTGGCTGGGATGGATCAAAGAGAGTATCTTCACTCTTCAGCTACGACACTGATAGAGGAGAGTGGGCTCTGTGGACAGAGGGTCCAACCAATAACCCTCCAGTGGGTCTTAGCAGCCACACATGCACCAAAATATCGGATTATGAGCTTCGGGTCGTTGGTAGAGAGGGAGGACTAAGAACTCAAAGACGTTATGCCAGTGTGTACACCCTGCGAGTCAATCCCAGCACCAAAACTTATTGGCAAGTAATTCCCTCTTACAAATATATACTGAGCTAATTTCATAGATGGAATGTTCTGCCTGATATCCTAGGTCACTTGCAAGAATGCACAAAGCCTGTGTGATAAAGGATAGTATGTAACACACAATCTATTTAGAAATAAACTCACTACTCCACATCTGGGTTTCAAAGCACAGATGAATTACTGAATTTATTTCTGAATGTGAATATCCGCGTCAGTATGGGAATATCTGTTAATTAAAATGAAGTATTATATAAAAGAAACTCGCTTGGAACGTTTCCCCCACACTTGCAAGTGAGATGCCTGGCGTTTTTTTTGAGCCCTCTGCTGACGTAAGTCCCAGAGCTTCAAACGTGCTTGAAAAGCTGGGACTTTTCAGGGCAAGCTCAGACGCTTGGAAACATGGCAGCCTCCACACACGTGTTGCTCGTGGAGGCTGCCATGTTTATATATATATATATATATATATATATATATATATATATATATATATATATATATATATATATATATATATATATATATATATATATATATATATATATATATATATATAATGATTTTTCGTGTGCTCTAGAGAATGTAGCCCATTTCTTTTCACTTCACACGTAGCCTATGAAGTGAAAATAAATGGGCTACATTCTCTATAGCACACGAAAAAACATATTATATATACAGTATATATAAAAACATAGACCTGACGTTCAAACATTGTGCCTACTATTTCCCTCACGGGGTGGGCTGGTGACGGTATTGGCAAAAAGTGGGGGTATTTTGTATTTATTCATAGTATCACTGTTTGTTTCCGTGAATTCAGGGGTGGCAGGGCCACTTGAGTTTCGCTACACATATGCTCAACCCTCTGCAGCCCATTGGCTATTTATTAGCCCTATTTAGTAATAAATAGCCAATGGGCTGCAGAGGGTTGAGCATGTAATACACAAGGGAGCTTAAATGTTCGCATGTGCAAAGTCCATTATTGTGCAGCAGATCCCTTTGTGCATGCAAACGTTTTCTCTAAGCTCCCTTGCTTGTGACGTCACCTAATGCCATGTCATCGCTGGAAGCGAAGTGCCTCCACTAGCTCCTGAGCACTGCTCGAATGCGCCCATAGAAGCTACAAGGTGTAAAATTAACAGTTAACATTGTAAAATTAACATTGGTACCTATGTAATATAGTTAATGTTAATGTAATCTCTATATTAAGGTAATACTTTCATACCCCTAGACCAGTGTTTCTCAGCTCTAGTTCTCAATTACACTTAACAGGCCAGATGTTCATGATATCTTAAAGTGAATGTAAATTTTAAAAATACTATTACAAACAGGGGCACTGTCATTTATTAAAATTTACATTGAAGCGTTTTTAAAAAAAAAATACCTTTTTCTTTAGGAAACCCAGACTGGTGATCCTCCATCCGCTTCTCATGCTGTACTTAGCATATTGATGGCTGAAACCGGCTTTCTCCAATCATTGTGTGGCCTCACGAGCTGGACGCTCCGGGGTGCACGCCATGATTGGAGGAAGCCGGTTTTGTCATTGCTGTGCAGAGAAGTTGCGAGCGGAGGATCGCCAGTCTGGCGAACACTGCATTGTAAAGTTTAATGAACGAAAGTGCCCCAGTTTTTAATACTATTTTTGAGAATCGGGCACTCATTCATTGAACTTTACATTCTCTTTAACTAGAGCACCGGTGAAATAATCAGTTTATGGGTCACAGCAGGTTAGTAACCATGGTTGGTGATCAACTGATTATTTCACCTGTGCTCTAGTTAAGATACCATGCAAATCTGGCCTGTTTGGGGTACTTGACAACTGGAATTGAGAAACACTGCCCTAGACTACCCTTTTCTACATAAAGATTGTGATCCCACCCCCAAAGCAATGAATTATATTAACCCCGAACACCTTAAACCTATACCCTCAATCTTTACTCTAAATGCTACCCTCTTCTGCAATAATCCCTAACCACAATTCCTCATCACATGGATTCCTACCTAGTCTTACTACAATTAAAGGGACATTAAACCTCTTGAGTTTATATAAAATTTTTGCTTTGTAGCAAAAGTGTAACCTAGGTTTTCAAAATGATGCAAATTGCATAAACCAGCTATTTGACTTGCAGCATTTGCAGATTACAAAATGTACATTTTGGCCTCAGTGTGGTAAGTCTCCCAACAATTGCAGGATGCTTTCCGGGCTGTGGGAGTTTCATATGTGTTGTGTGCATGTGAGAGAGCATGTTGTGTCTGGGAGGATCATGAGCATGGCTTGATAAGTCCCTTAAAAACCAGGACACCAAGTGGCTGCTGGCAAGAAGTTTGTCTTCCTTCCAACCTGTGGCAATCAGAGTTTGGGAACCATAATTTTGCAAAAATACAATAGATGTTTACAAGGGTGTAACTTGACCTCATTTGGCCCAGGGAAAAGGTTATGGTGGGCCCTAATTTGAACAGAGCATTTTCTGGGCTTTTGCAAAAGCTTAGCTATTAGCCACAAAGGAGAAAGAGAAGCTGCCTCTTTTTGACTGTAAAGGCATCCTTCCTTCTTGGTTAGTTTTCACCAGAAGATATGCACTTGTGCAACCTTATTGTACAAATATAGTGGCTGGTTTTTCTGCACAGTAACACTGTGACGGCCATCTTGGAAAGTTGTTTACTGTCAATCTAATTGCCATTAATTACAGCAATTCTGAAAAAGAACCAGAATTATGTTGGCTGTTGTCTTTTGGAAGAAGTTCTTAGATGTTCCCTACATTTTCAACCCACTTGTGCTCAGTGATGTTCTCACTAACATAATAACCCTGTATCAACATAATGTAGAGTGAGTCTATCCCATTTAGATGCAGTATATTGCTTTGCTGTGTGCTGCTCTGGCATCCAAGGAGTTAACTCTACCCTTATCTGTTAACCTCCTAACATAGCCCTAATACTAACTTATCTTCTTATCAGGGCCGGCTCAACCATGGGACCAAGTGAGCCCAACAGACCCAGACAGCACTTGACAAGGGGCAGCACTGAAAGGGACTCTAAACCCAAATGTTTTCTTTAATGATTCAGATAGCGCATGCAATTTTAAGTAACTTTCTAATTTACTCCTATTACCAATTTTTCTTTGTTCTCTTTCTGTCTTTATTTAAAAAGCAGGAATGTAAGCTTAAGAGCCGGTCCACTTTTGGTTGAGGTGAAAAAACAAGTACTGTGGGCGCCTTAAAGGGCAGGTCAAAAAAATATATGAGTTGATTATGTCCTAATACATATGAAAAAAATCTTTTAACAAATGATAGGTAAATGATCAAGAAAAAAAATTTAAAAATCTTTTAACAAATGATAGGTAAATGATCAAAAAAAGATTTTTGATCATTTACCTATCATTTGTTAAAAGATTTTTTTTTTCTTGCAGAAATGGGAAACAGAGTGGAAACGCTGGAGAACACCCATGACAGATGACATTACTACAATTTCAACTACGCTAACATCTCAACAACAACAAATTTAAGAGCTCCAGGAAAAGATGGAGGATATGGAGAATAGCGGAAGAAGATGCAAGGGGATTCCTGAGTCAATCACAGCAAAATAACTGCCTTCTTATTTACAACAGCTGTTTCATTCTATTACTGGAGACTCATCAGAAGAAGCATTCCAAATAGAACGTGCCCACAGGGCACTTAGACCAAGACCGAAAGATGATCTTCCTCCAAGAGATGTTATAATCAAATTTTTGCGATTCCCGGACAAGGAAAGAATATTGCAGTCGGCGAGACAAAAACCCATGTATAGATTCCAGGGAAACATAGTCCAATTTTACCAAGACCTATGTTTCCGCACCTTGCAACGGAGAAACCTACTACGTCCACTCACATTCCAATTAAGGAAACATCAAATCCCATACCGGTGGGGCTTTCCTTTTGCGCTTTACATCACCAAGGATAATAAAACTTTAATAATCAGATCACCGGAAGAGATCCAGGCAGCCTGCAAGACACTGGGCCTTGAAGTGCCAGAGATGTCAGCATCAGAAGAAACACCATCAAGTGGGCAATCTTTACAGAGTCCATCCCAGAAAATGAGGTGGACAAGAATCACCAGAGGCTAAAAACTTAAAACATGACTTAATTCAGGTGTAATCCTAACTTGAAGAAACTGAACCCTCAGATGTGGGGGAAAGATTTTGATAACGTATGGACTTCCTTATTTCAGAAGATAGAGAGATGCTCAAGTTACTAGCCCAGATAGATTTTAATTATGGGCAGATGGTATTTCCTAAGGGGGCATAATAATAATATTATTTCTCTATGCTCAGTACCCCACTGTTTCTTTTTCTTTTTCTTTTTATGAGTTGAAAAGAGTTTAGTAATAGAGTTAAATGCAGTTATTATTGGTACGTGAATATGGACCTGAGTAATCAGGCTCATAAAATCTAAGGTGCTTGTTTGCCAGTGCTTAGTATTTAATCCTTTATTTGTTTACTATTATAAATGCAATGTTTATATCATATGTCTTTTTTATTTAGAGTTCATACTGTTATTTATTGTTATTTACTATGTCGCCATACTAAAAAGGTACAAGAATGTCACATAAAATGGAAGAAGATCATATGGTTACTGAGAGTAATAGAAACCCATGTTGAGGGTCTGGGAGATAAAAGGAAGGGCAGAGAAAGGGTAACCAATAATTTAAGTTTTCTAGGTGTCTACAACCTTTTACACATAGTTAGACATGATATATCTCAGAGGAACAAGAGGGAATATATGCAGGTCGCGCATAGAATACATAACATTATTTCATGGTATTGATGTCTCTTCCTAATATCAACATCCTCTCACATAATGTGAGAGGGCTTAATTCAAATATCAAAAGAAGAACAGCTGTGACACAATATAAAAGACTTCATGCAAATATTATTTATCTTCAGGAAACTCATTTTGTTAAGTCCCTAATACCTAAATATTGGTCTAAAGAATATTCACATCACTTCCATGCCACAACTGACACTAAGAAAAGGGGAGTTTCGATATTAATCCATTCCTCACTGCAATTCACCTACAAAGACACAATATCAGATAGAGAAGGCAGATACTTAATAGTTCAGGGACAAATCCAATGTATAGATGTAGTACGTTGTAACATATATGCTCCAAATGATAATCAAGTGGCATTTTTCACTTCCATTTCCCACTTACTCACTGGCTGGTCTAAAATGCGTATAATATTGGCAGGTGACTTTAATTAAGATCTACAAGATCTTACAGACAAACATCCACCAGTACAGAGTAAGAAGAGTTGTAGACAAAGATCTATGGCCAAAAAAGTGTTTGATCTGCTAGCTCCTCATATACTCACTGATTCTTTGAAATCTTTAAACGGGATTACGTCAGATTCCACATATTACTCAGCAGCACACAATAGCTATTCTAAACTAGATTATATATTTACTAGCCAAATTCTCCAACCAATT
Organism: Bombina bombina; assembly: GCF_027579735.1. NCBI lineage: Eukaryota > Metazoa > Chordata > Amphibia > Anura > Bombinatoridae > Bombina > Bombina bombina. The sequence goes on from NC_069499.1 coordinate 1,381,708,608, forward strand.
CTTAGATCAGCAGATATACATATATGTGCATGGTCAGACCATTCGATTACTCAACTACAATTGGGGGATTTGCGTGATCCTAGTAGAGTAAAATCCTGGACGTATGACCCATCACGTGTAAAGAACCCCGTAACAAGAAATAACCTACTGAAAGCTATGGGTGAATACTGGCAAATTAATCTAAATACCACACGTAATCCTACATCGGTATGGGCAGCACACAAGGTAGTGGTTAATAAATTAGCTACTTTAATAAATGACAATTCCATTAAAACAGCACATAGACTAGAAACAAATTACTTTTTGTTTGCTAACAAACCAGACAAATACCTTGCCAGTACAATTATGGACAACTACCGGACTATGTCAATACCATATATACAAACCTCAGTTAGGCATACAAGATATAGTGGATTGTTTGCTTCAACACTAATGCCCCATCTAGTGAAATTCGCAAATCATCTATTGGAAGGACAGGATCTCCCAGAGGAGTTGTTACAGGCCAAAAATGATAGTATTATCCAAACCAGGGAAAAATTCTAAATTATGCTCTAGTTATAGACCTATATCCTTAATCAATCAGGACATAAAAGAGGTGACAAAAGTGTTAGCCAACAGACTGAAACAAATTTTACCGACTGTAATCCACTCAGACCAGGTAGGGTTCATTAAGGACAGAGAGGCCCTGGACAATATTCGTAGAATGACAGCGGTCATTGACCATTTGATGGAAAAAAAGTGCCTTCTCTGCTGCTATAGTTAGATGCAGAGAAGGCATTTGACAGAGTGGACTGGACTTATATGAGGACAGTTTTGGACATGATGGGTTTTGGAGGTCCCTTTGTTAATGCTATCCAAAATCTATATTCCAAACCGACGGCCTTTGTTTCGGTACCAGGCAGGGGTGCCTGCTCTCGCCCCCCCGGTTTGCCCTTTGTATAGAATCATTGGCAATCACGATTAGAAATTCTCCAGACATTACAGGCTTGGAGATTGGTCTCTTTAATCATAAAATCACTTTATTTGTGACAATGTTTAACTAACTCTGACGAGAACGTTAATATCGCTTCCCATTCTTTATTCTACTTTGGAGGAATTTTCAGTTATATCAGGATATAAAATCAACAGAGATAAATGTGAGGCTCTCCCAATTGCATTACCCAAAATTACAACGAAAATTATTGAGACCAATTTTGACTTCAAATGGGCCAAAAATTCAATTCAGTATTTAGGGATACAGTTAACAACACATTCCACGAAACTATATAAAGCAAACTATACCCCAATTAATCAAAAAAATAAATGTGGATATCAACAAATGGCAGAAAGCATATTTCTCTTTGTATGGAAGATTATCTTCAATAAAAATGAATGTACTCCCAAGACTAATGTACCTATTCAGAGCTTTACCAATTAAACCCCATAATCCAGATATAGACTCTCTCCAATCAGCTTTACACAGTTCCCTTAGAAGCCAAAAACTAGGTAGAATACCTTTTCAAATCTTGACAAGACACAGACAGTTGGGGGGAATAGGGGCCCCAAACCTTTGGGATTACTATCATGCGGGGAGATTGGCACAAATTTTCTTGATGGGAAGGAGGGGAGATAATATGATTGGGCCTGGATAAGAGTCTCTTATGGGAGGCTATGAATCTCCAGAGGAAGTTTTATAGGATGAGAAGGGAGGGAAGAGAGGTTGCAGATCAGGGATTACTGAAATATCTAGACAATTTTGGGAGTCTCTGACCACAAAATTTAATCTGTTACCGTCCAAATCCTTGTTGAGACCATTGAAATGTATCATGCCAAAAGACTGTGGACTCCTTGTAGGCAAATGGGAAAACAAGGGTCTTTATAGAGTAGCAGATTTTGTATCCAATAGAATTCCCCTCACATACGCACTAAATCCCCAGTTATTTGCAAAATGGGAAAAAGATTTAGAAAGAGAAGAAGAATCAACTGTTTGGGAACAAATATTTTTCCAGTCAAGTAGAGGTTTATTAAGTGCAGATCTAAGAGAAAATATCATAAAAACCACCTTTCCGTGGTATCTTACACCCCTCAAAACATCTCATCTACCTAATGGAGGTTTGAGATACTGTTATAGGGGATGCAAGATAATTGGCACATATTTTCATATGTGGTGGGATTACCCAGGAGTTAGAGCTTTGTGGTCAAAACTCTTTAAGTTGTTAAGTAATTTGTTTAGTGAAAATATTGTCCTTACTAGGGAACACGCTTTTTTACATGAGAAAATTCCTAGTTTCAGCTCACCCATGAGCAGTTTTGCCAAACTCTTGTGTACTATAACCAGAACTAGTATTGCTAAGCATTGGAAAATAGGGGTACCAGAATGGTACCAGATTATAGCTAAAATAAAACACAGTTAATCCTTTACTCTTACACCTCTGCCCTTCAGCTAAGCAAACCTACTTCTCTTCTCTTATATCCACTAACTCATCAAACCCTAAAAGACTCTTCTCCATTTTCAACTCTCTACCCATCTGCACCACCATCCTCATCTGCATTCAGTGCTCAAGACCTGGCTGACTACTTTTTCAATAAAACACTTACCATCTGAAACAACATCCGAATACAAGCCTGCAATCTCCCAACTTCACTCCCAGTCACCCCCCTCTGCCGCTCTCTGCATCCTCCTCCCAACCACTGAGAGTGAAGTGACTTCCCTATTGTCTTCCTCACACCTCACTACCTGACCACTTGACCCTATTCCTTCACATCTAATACCTTCTCTGTCTCCCACCCTTACTCTGACTCTTACCCACATATTCAACCTATCCCTTTCTACCGGCTCATTCCCTGCCTCCTTCAAACATGCAAAGGTCACCCCCATCCTCAAAAAACCCTCCCTTGACCCTAAACTCTCCTGCAAACTACCGCCCCATATCATTGCTCCCGCTAGCTTCAAAAATCCTTGAAAAACTAGTTTTCGATCGCCTAACCCACTTCCTGTTCTCCAACTCACTGCTCGACCCCCTGCAATCTGGCTTCTGCCCCCAACACTCAACTGAGACTGCCCTCATCAAGGTTACTAATGATCTCCTTTCTGCTAAAAACAAAGGCTACTACTCTATACTCATCTTACTTGACCTCTCTGCTGCCTTTGACACTGTTGACCATCTTCTTCTACAGACTCTTAGCTCTCTTGGGCTCTGTAACACTGCCCTCTCCCGGTTTCGCTCTTATCTATCTAACAGATCATTCTCCATCTCTTTTGCTGGTGGCTCCTCCTCTCCATTGCCTCTGTCTGTTGGAGTACCTCAAGGCTCTGTCCTGTCCTCTTCTCTTCTCTATTTACACTTCTTCACTGGGTAAACTTATCAACAGCTATGGCTTCAACTACCACCTCTATGCTGATGATACTCAGATCTACCTATCCACCCCTGCACTATCTCCGTCTGTCAATTCTCACATCAGCGACTGCTTATCTGGCATTTCCTCCTGGATGGCCTCTCACCACCAAAAAATAAACATGGCCAAAACCAAACTACTTCTAATCCCCCCTCTAACTCTACTACAGTTTCTAATTTTTCCATTACTGTTGGTGGCACCACTATCTCCCCATCACCCCAAGTCTGCTGCCTCGGAGTCACACTCAACTCAAATCTGTCCTTCATTCTCCATATCCAACTGCTCTCTTCATCCTGCCGTAACCACCTATGCAATATCTCCAAAATTCGTCTGTTTCTGAGTGACGAAACTACTAAACTGTTTATCCACTCCCTGGTAATTTCCCAACTTGATTACTGCAATAACTTGCTAACTGGCCTCCCTCTCTCCCGTCTCTCTCCCCTTCAATCCATCCTAAATGCATCTGCCAGGCTAATCCCCCTCTCTCAATGCTCCGTTTCTGCTGCGCCTCTCTGTGAGTCCCTTCATTCTCACCCTGACCTACAAAGCCCTCTCCAATGCTGCCCCACCCTACCTGTCCTCACTCATCAACAAATATACCCCAGCCCGCCCCCTAAGATCCAACAATGACCTGCTGCTTTTGTCCTCTACCATCACCTCCTCTCATGCTAGACTACAGGACTTCTCTTGTGCTGCACCAAACCTCTATAACGCATTTCCTCGAGCCATCAGACTCTCCCATAACCTCTCCTCCTTTAAACGTTCCCTAAATACCTTTTTGTTCAGGGAAGCCTATCACCGACTAATTAACAAATGAACTTCACTAACCCAACAGTTGCCCTCATCTCCCCACTAATATCATTCCCATCTTTGCAGTCCCCACCTCCTGTTTCCCATCCTCCTACCCATCTAGATTGTAAGTTCCCACGGGAATAGGGCCCTCAATTCTCCCTGTATCTGTCTGTAAAATTTTGTCTTTTATTGTATTGTTTCACCGTTGTACTTTTATCCTTGTACCCATGGGCAGCGCTGCGGAATCTGTTGGCGCTTTATAAATAAAGAATAATAATAATAATAATAATAACACACATATTCCATGTATGAGTCTGCAGCTCATATATAGAATAATATAGATTCCTTTAGCAAGGTATGGCTATACTGGATACTACAGGAAAACAACTTACAAAACTGACATGAGTGGGATGTGGGGGAGAAAAGTGTTGATAGAGTTAAATAAGGGCAAATCCTACATAAAAGACAATACATAGAACTATACAACGAGTATTGTTAATGTTCTTCAGATTTATAATGCGCTTATAGATCAAAATCCATATGGACGACTCTATTTATAATATGGTGACACGATTTTCTTTTTACTTTGTTTTAGGTTAGATTTATTTATTTTTATCACAACTCACTACACAAATATGTTACTCTCTTATGTGAAAATATTATCAAATCTTAATTGGACAATTTCACCCTAGAAAGAGTGAGAATATATAAAAGGTATTCATGAATGGTTTATAAATTATGTTATATATGGATTAAATGCCTTTACTTCCAATGCAATGATAATGTGAAAGGTTTGCATTATATGTACATTGTTGAAAAACATCTTATATATACTTACTTTTGTTATTTTTGTATTGGTGTGTCTTTATTAGATTACCACCTCTGCTAGACAGGCTATTCCACAAATTCAATCACTGTTTTTTATATCAGAGTTAAATTTAAAGGGATACTAAAGTACTAAAGCCAAAGTGGAATTTTAATGAATCAGAAAGAACATGTAGTTTTTAGAGACTTTACCAATTTACATTATCAAATTTTGCACAGCCTTTTTAAATGCACACTTTCTGAGGCACTCGCCCTTAGTGAGAATGTGCACAAGTTCACAGTGTATACATATAGTAGTTTGTGATTGGCTGATGGCTGTCACATGATACAGGGGGCTGGCAAATCAGGGAAAAATAAAATTGTCAGAGAAATTTACTGCTATTGTATTTAATGGTCCTTTAACTTTAGCTATGCTCAATCAATCACAGTCACACAAAAAGATCCCTATTTTTCTAAACAATGACATATCAATTATCTACCAACAAGTAATCAGTTCTAATTAAGAGCTCTTTATTGTTCTACATTGCGCAGGTACAAAGAGGAGGAATCTCGAACAGCGTCTCGTTCTGGTCATTCAGCTGTCCTACTGAAAAGCAACGCCAAAGCTGGAAATAAAGGTGGCTATTCACTCTATGTTTTTGGAGGTCGCGAATCAGCTGCAATTGATTGTGCTGGTCAATGGACCACAGACAAAATTCATGTAAGTTTTAACAATAAATTGATTTTTTTTGCACAATGCATTTGTAGAAAATATGACATTTTAGTGCATATTGCAGACAAAAAGTCGCTTTGGTGAATGCATTTTTTCACTGCCCTGTTCTTTCCTTAAATCTCTTTCTGCAACCAGGTCAGCACAGTTCACTCCCCAAGGCTGATTGAGCAACTATCGAAGCTTGTTAGCACAGTAGGTGTCACCCAAGAAGCACCTAAAAGTCTAAGGCACCACTCCTGCACCCTGATTGGTCCTTTCGTGGTTGTCTATGGAGGAGAAATACTAACCAAGAACAGAGATGCTGTATGCAATGACCTCTATATCTATGACAAACGTATGTTCCTTATAACATACCTCTCCGTACAGTATATACCGTTATTGTGCTCATCTTCTATTATTACTTCTTCTAGTAATGTCTTTCCTGAAAAGACTAATCCTTATTATCTTGGGGAAAAAATAATCACCTGACAAACTTTATTAATGTTTATTTGTACTTTCCTTTCTCCAAAATGTACCACTTAGAAAATTACAATTAAAGGATCACTCAATGCAGTAGAGTTGCATAATTAACAAGTGCATAATAAAAAGACAAAGCCATAACACCTACTCTGAATTTCAAATAAGCAGTAGATTTTATTCTGACAAATTATTTTTTTTCTCTCATTTTCCGGCCCCTTGTATCATGTGACAGACATCTGCCAATCACAGGCTAGTATATGTATACCCTGTGAGCTTGTGCACATGCTCAGTAGGATCTTGTTCCTCAGAAAGTGAGCATATAAAAGGAATGTGCATAATAATGGAAGTAAATTGAAAAGTGTCTTAAAACTGCTTGTTCTATCTGAACCATAAAAGTTTAATTTGACTTGAGTTTGACTTGAGTAACCCTTTAATTACATTTTCTTTTTTTTGTAGGTTGTTCCCCACCAATCTGGTTTCACTTCTCCAGTTCAGACCGTCAGCACAAGAGAGTTGGCCACCAGACATGTCTACTGAATGACCACCTCTATCTGGTTGGGGGCTTTGGTTCAGATGGAAAAACACCATGCCCAGAAATTTGTGTCTTGGATTTTCCCCAGTGACTATAATCTCTCACCTGTATGAGCACCTTTATTCTCTTTACTCTCTGATAAAATCCAGATGTCATTAAAATAATAATCAGCCTTGTAACAGATTTAAACATATAAGTAAAGCTTTTGAAACCATGTGCCTTTAGCTGTACGCCTTGAAAAATAAAAAATTTTGAGCAAAAGAAGACATTAAGGTGACTTTGATCCATTTAATTAATAAATTGATTGCTTTTTACTAACAGCACCATAACACAGCAGTAGTTCTGCTCCTTTTTAAAGGAATTATTTCTTCAAAACGGCAATAGTTTTAATACAGACATATTTTATTTCAATAACAAAATTAGTGACCTTAAAGGGACATTCCAGCCAAAATTGGAATTAACTTGGATGCATTTCAGTTTTAAATAGAAACTTTTTTTGTAATAACAAAATGTATGCTTACCTGATAAATTTCTTTCTTTCCAGATATGGAGAGTCCACAACGTCATTGAATTACTAGTGGGAATATCACTAATGGTCAGCAGGATGGGGCAAAGAGCACCACAGCAAAGCTGTTAAGTGTCACTCCCCTACCCATAATCCTCAGTCATTCGACCTAAGGGAAATGGAAAAGGAATAACACAAAGGTGTAGAGGTGCCTGAGGTTTAGTAAAAAATGACTGTCTTAATAGATGGTGGGGTCGTGGATCTCCATATCCAAATTTTGTTTTCTTTCCTAGGATATGGAGAGCCCATGACGTCATTCAATTACTAGTGGGAACCAATACCCAAGCTAGAGGACACAGAATGAACAGGGAGGGAGAACAAGACAGGCAGACCTAAACAGAAGGCACCACCGCTTAAAGAACCTTTCTCCTAAAAGAGGCCTCAGCCGAGGCAAAAGTATCAAATTTGGAAAAAGTATGCAGAGAGGACCAAGTTACAGCCTTGCAAACCTGTTCCACAGAAGCTTTATTTTTGAAAGCCCAAGAAGAGGAGACAGCCCTAGTGGAATGAGCTGTAATTCTCTCAGGAGGCTGCTGTCCAGGAGTCTCATAAGCAAAACAAATTTTACTTCTCAACCAGAGAGAAAGAGAAGTAGCAGTAGCCTTTTGACCCTTACGCTTTCCTGAGAAACAAACAAACAGGACAGAAGACTGGGGAAAATCCTTAGTCACCTGTAGGTAGAATTTTAGAGCACGCAGAACATCCAGGTTTTGCAACAGACGCTCTTTATGAGAAGAATGATTGGGACAGAGAGAAGGAACAATAATTTCCTGATTAATAACCACTTTAGGAAGAAACCCAAATTTAGTACGAAGAACCGCCCTATCCGCATGAAAGATAAGGTAATGCGAATCACACTGCAAAGCCGAGATAGCAATAAGAAACAAAACTTTCCAAGATAGCATAATATCTATGGAATGCATTGGCTCAAACGGAGCCTGCTGCAAAACTTTAATAACAAGATTAAGGCTCCAAGGAGGAGCAACAGGTTTAAACACAGGCCTGAATCTGACCAGGGCCTGACAAAAAGATTGAACATCTGGCACATCGGCCAGACGCTTGTGTAACAAAATAGATAATGCAGAAATCTGACCTTTCAGAGAACGGACTGACAACCCTTTCTCCAGACCTTCCTGGAGAAAAGACAAAATTCTAGGAATCCTGACCCTACTCCAAGAGTAGCCTTTAGATGCGCACCAATAAAGGTATTTACACCATACCTTATGCAAGCCTGGATCATGGTCTCATTGACCGACTCCAAGCAGTCAGCTTCAGAGAAAAAAGATTTGGATGGAGGAATGGACCCTGAGTTAGAAGGTCCTTCCTCAGAGGCAACCTCCAAGGTGGCCGAGATGACATCTTCAGCAGGTCTGCATACCAGATCCTGCGAGGCCATGCAGGAGCTATTAGAATTACTGATGCTCTCTCCTGTTTGATATAAGCAATAACTCGTGGAAGCAGCGCAAACGGAGGAAACAGGTATGCTAGACCGAAATACCAAGGAATCGCCAGAGCATCTATCAGAGCGGTCTGAGGATCTCTTGACCTTGAACCATACCTTTGAAGCTTGGCGTTCTGCCGAGACGCCATCAGATCCAACTCCAGCACCCCCCATTTGAGGGTTAACCTGGAGAACACCTCCGGATGGAGAGCCCAATCCCCCCGGGATGAAATGTCTGTCTGCTCAGGAAATCCACTTCCCAGTTGTCCACACCAGGAATGTGGATGGCAGATAGACAATTGTGAGCTTCCTCCCACTGAATAACCAATGCCACCTCCTTCATGGCTAAGGAACTCCGTGTTTCTCCCTGTGTAAGCCACTGAGGTGATGTTGTCCGACTGAAACCTGATAAACCGGGCTAAGGACAATTGAGGCCAAGCCATCAGAGCATAGTAAATCGCTCTCAATTCCAAGATGTTTACAGGCTGGCGTTTGTGGTCACAATCACCCAGGAAGGTCTCCGGAAGCATGTGCCCTGAAACAGATGGTCCTGAGAAAGCCACCACAGGAGAGAGTCTCTTGTCGACTGGTCTATATCTATCCTCTGAGACAGATCCGAATGGTCTCTGTTCCATTGTCTGAGCATGCATAATTGCAGAGCTCTCAAATGGAATCGAGCAAAGGCAATGATGTCCATGGAAGCGACCATCAGACCAATTACCTCCATACATTAAGCCACTGATGGCCGAACATTTGACTGTAGAGAGAGGCAAGAAGACAGATTTCAGTATTTTTTTACCTCCGTCAGAAAATTTTTCATAGATAGGGAATCTATTATGGCCCCTAAGAAAACCACCCTTGTAGCTGGAAAAAGGGAACTCTTTTCCAGATTAATTTTCCAACTGTGGGAACGTAGAAAAGACAACAAGATCTCTGTATGAGAGTTTGCTTGTTGAAAGGATGGCGCCTGAACCAATATGTCGTCTAGAAATGGCACCACTGCAATTCCCCGAGACCTGATCACTGCTAAGAAAGCCCCCAGAGCCTTTGAGAGCCTTTGAGAAGCCTTTGAGAAAATTCTGGGAGCTGTGGCAAGGCCAAACGTAAGAGCCACACACTGTAAGTGTTTGTCTAGAAAGGAAAATCTCAGACTGGACCAAAGGAAGAATGGAATGAATGGTGTCCATTTTGAAGGACAGTACCCTGAGAAACTTGTTGAGGCACTTTAGGTCTAAAATGGGTCAAAAAGTTTCCTCTTTTTTGAGTACCACAAACAGATTTAAATAGAATCCTAGACCCTGTTCCCTTACTGGAACTGGAGCAATTACTCCCAGGGAGGAAAGGTCCTGAACACAGTTCAAGAATGCCTTTCTTTTTACCTGGTCTGCAGATAATCTTGAGAAGTGGAATCTGCCCCTGGGAGGGAAAGTTTTTAATTCTACCTGAGATACTATGTCCACAGCCAAAGGATTTGGGACATCTCATCTCCACGCTTGACAAAACAGGGAAAGTCTGTCCCCCACTTGATCCGATTCTAGAGGGCCGACCCTTCATGCTGACATAGACTCAGCTGAGGGTTTCTTTTATTGCTTCCCCTTATTCCAAGACTGATTGGGCTTTCAATAAGACTTGGACTGCTCCTGCTTGGAAGAGGGAGAGGAAGACTTTTGACCTTTAAGTTACGAAAGGAACAAAAATTACTTTGACATCCTTTGAGTCTGTTCTTCTTGTTTTGCGGTAGAAAAGACCCTTTTCCACCTGTAATATCAGAAATTATTTCTGCCAGACCAGGCCCGAACAAGGTATTACCCTTGTAAGGAAGTACCAGAAGCTTGGACTTAGAAGTAACATTATCTGACCAAGATTTTAGCCACAATGCCCTGCGGGCTATGACAGTGATGCTAGACATCTTGGCTCCCAGTCTAATAACTTGCATGTTAGCATCAGAAGAAAAGGAATTGGCTAGTTTGAGAGCCTTAATCCTATCTTGTATCTCCTCCAATGGAGTCTCTACTAAACTTGATTCAGACAAGGCATTGAACCAATAAGATGCCGTACTTGCTACTGTGGCATTACAAACTGCAGGTTGCCATTGAAGACCTTGATGAACATACATCTTCAAATAAGCTTCCAGCTTTTTGTCCATGGGATCCTTAAAGGAGCAGCTATCCTATAAAGGGATCATAGTTCTCTAAGCCAGAGAAGAAATAGCCCCTTCTACTTTAGGCACTGTGCGCCAAGTATATTTAATGGAGTCAGCAACAGGAAACATCTTTTTAAATACGGGAGATGGGGAAAAATCTTCCACAGAGGAAGGAACATCATAGTATTTGTTAAGTTTACTAGACTTCTTAGGGTTGACAACAACAGAAGTATCGGAGTTGTCCAAAGTAGCCAATACCTCCTTTAACAGTACATGAAGGTGTTCAAGCTTAAATCTGAAGTTTACTTCTTCAGTATCAGATGAAGGAATAATACTGTCCAAATCTGAGATTTCACCCTCAGAGGCTACCGACGTATCCTCCTCATCAGACTTATGAGGGGGGACAACCTGTGTAGCAGTAGGTGGAACACAAACCTTACTATCTGAATGTCTAATTTTCCTCTTGCATTTTACCAGCATAGGAAAAGCAGATAATGCAGCAGATACCACAGAAGATACCTGTGCAGCAAAAGCTGCAGGCAAATAAACTCCACCAGGATGCTGAGAGGATCTGCAGGGCACTGTATGTGATGCCATAGAGGCTTGGGGCGTTTGAGGAGAAAGCTGTGGCATTGCCTGAACAGTATCATCCTGAGAGACATTGGGCTCAGCGGGCAACAATTTATCTTTAAATTGAAGTGTTCTATCTAAGCATGTAGCGCAGAATTGCATAGGCAAAACAATTTGTGCCTCTAGGCATAACAAGCACAGAGTCTTCCATGTCCATAATACTAAATAGAAAATTGTAGAAATTTTTTAAATATACTGTCACTTTAAGAATTTTTAATACCACAGCCGCTTAACATTATGCAAAAATTCTTTAAAATAATAAACCAATCAGGCCCCCTACACATCAGACAGGCTGAGGTGCCTTACCAAAACACTTATACACAATTTGGCTGCCAGAAGTCTCTAAAACGATCGTATAGTAGATTGACACTGAAGAGACTGAAATTCAATGACGCCACTCCGCTCCGTGAATATCTGACAGCAGAGAGAAGTCACATGACCGGCAGAGAGAGGAAACTATGCAGCAAGTAAAAGGTGCACGTTTCCCTCTGCCTACAACACAGGAGCTAAATTTACACAAACGCTCAAGCAGTCTGTCAGTTAGCCTGTTCTAGCTAAGCAAGCAAAGAAAACCAACTGCCAAATTTTAAGTTTATACATAAATCCCTGTATAAAACATAAGCTCCACACATACTAATAAAGTATTTCAACAAAATTAGCCCAAAGAGGAAAAATGTCCCAATAAAGGGAAGATTAACCCCTAGTCTCAACATACATAATGTGCCTGCCCACTGCCAAAGAGAATCCTGTATAAAGGATTTTAAAAATATTCTTCTGAAGTGCAAGTCTCCAAGACCTAGAAGACAAAAGCACTTACCTGCAGTCTAGACGGAAGACAGCTCACAAGGCGTGAAAGGACATATACTCCTTACAGAGACCTGTAGAAAAGAAAGAACGCGTAACCATGGGCAGCAATGTGTTAGGAAACAAAGCGAGGACAACCTCACAACTTCCTAACTGCTTAAAAGCCACCACTACTCTACTGAAGAGATTGACGTCGACTCAGCTAAACCCAAATCCTTGCTTGCAGGTAAAAGTACCCGAAAAAGGAATTAATTTCTTTAGACACCAAACTTCACCTCCTTCATTGTCAGAGGCAAAGAGAATGACTGGGGATTATGGGTAGGGGAGTGGCACTTAACAGCTTTGCTGTGGTGCTCTTTGCCTCCTCCTGCGGCCAGGAGTGATATTCCCACTAGTAATTGAATGACATGGTGGACTCCCCATATCTTAGGAAAGAAATACATGTATTAGCAAAAATGCTTTTAATAAAAGCTATAGCTGTTTCAAAGGTGTATTTAAGTATGCACCGTGCACCAGCATTTTAAACACAGTACTTGCTCAGAAAGCCTAAGGTGCTTGTACTGTCTGGTAATGACACAGTTTGATCATTGCTGGCATGATACAAGCCCCGCTGGTGCTCTGAGCATCTGCAGTACTTAAAATGAATGTGCACTGAGAATATCCAGCTATACTTCACATGCAGAGACATTTTTTACCATTAAAACAGTGATAACTTTTACTAGAAGCATTAAGGGGTTAAATTTTTTAGTTTCATTCAGTCAACCTGACACCAACCCTCCCAAAAACCATCTTATCTATATAATAACGACACAACACTCAGAGTTGGGAGAAAAAACCACCTCCCCAACAGGGGGAGGGGTTGCTTTATTAAATAAATAAATAACCCTAACCTGATTAACCACCAAGCTGGCAAGAAGATCTTGTCCTAATTAACCCTCTAAGGGGTGTGGCCGCCCTGGAAATGAGGACGCCCTCATTCCGCCTACTTCTCCGCCCAAGGAAGATCGACCAGCGAGCCGACCTATCCCTAGCCCCTCGGCGACTAGGGTCCTACACGCCCACTGTACCTTCCTTCTATGATGTTACCGGCCAATTATCTTGTTATGCCACACCCCTTTCCGCCGCCCTTGGGAAAGCATGCCGCCATGCAAACCCCCCACCTATCAGTTTCAGGGTTAACGGAGTCTCCAATACTGGATAGTCAACGGTCCCCCAGCCAAAAGACTGTTAGTCCCGAAGGGAGACCCCATACTATGAATTAAAGCCTTTGGACTTACAAAGGTCCACATGACTATGTAGCCCCCTGCCAAAGGAAACTAAGCCAGCTGTCACGAACTGAAAATCCTCCATCTGCTACTGGACCTGTAAAAAATCAGACAACGAACAACCGCCAAACAGGGAGGGCTGGGAGGGAAGACAAAAAACAGGTTAGTGGTTTACTTTCAGTTCTGCAGCTCTAATTATTAGCTCTGAATCTCCACCCTCTCAAGTTCCCCCCTCCCTGCTCTGCAGGGAACACTCCCCTCTTTTAACCCTATACCTGCTTTCCTTCCTTCCAAAAAATTACCCCTTAAGCTGTTACATACCTAATTAGGTATTCCACTTTCCTAAGGGGTTACATTTTTTAGTTTCATTCAGTCAACCTGACACCAACCCTCCCAAAAACCATCTTATCTATATAATAACGACACAACACTCAGAGTTGGGAGAAAAAACCACCTCCCCAACAGGGGGAGGGGTTGCTTTATTAAATAAATAAATAACCCTAACCTGATTAACCACCAAGCTGGCAAGAAGATCTTGTCCTAATTAACCCTCTAAGGGGTGTGGCCGCCCTGGAAATGAGGACGCCTTCATTCCGCCTACTTCTCCGCCCAAGGAAGATCGACCAGCGAGCCGACCTATCCCTAGCCCCTCGGCGACTAGGGTCCTACACGCCCACTGTACCTTCCTTCTATGATGTTACCGGCCAATTATCTTGTTATGCCACACCCCTTTCCGCCACCCCAAAGAGGACAAGGTACTCTTGCCCCACTAAACATAACTGGAAGCCAGGACCTGCCGAATATTTTCCAGGAACAAATCATTACCTGCATCAGATAAATGCACCTGATCCTTCCTAAACAAACCTGCATAATCAATACGAATATTGTCATGTAACACTACCTTCCCACCTGAAGCCAAAACCTCTTTGCAAACATCCCTATTTAGTTTTCTCTTTACACGAAAACCGGCCTTCCTAGTAGCCATATGCCTCCATATGTTCCTGGATATAATGTTTGACCATATAATGGTCACACCCTTAAACTGTGTTCTCAGCCATCTAACATCAGAAACCATAATATCCGCAAGATCTCCCATCGGCATAGTTCCTACATCATTTCCACCTAAATGAAGTAGAATCACATGAGGTCTCCCCCATCTCCTTCTGGCTTCGCCAATCTGCTCGGGCAATTGGGACCACAGCATGCCCCTCCTACCCAGCCACCTAATCGACACCTTGTTAGTCGGCAGTCCCAACTGCTGACCTCCCGCCCGGGATGCTGCCCGTATGGCCGCCCAATGAACATAAGAATGTCCAACTATCCAAATCCTCCGGCATCCCGTGTCCTGACCTGAAAAAACATCAACCAACAATAAGGTCCTGGCTTCCTCAAAGAAACACCAAAAAACACATCACTAACCATAGAACTACAAACCTACTGCACTTTAACCTACTACTGCTTCAGGGGCCTAATGTATTTCTTATACTGCCCGGAAGACCAACGGCCCAGGACCTTGATCTCCCTCTCAGAATAACCCCCCATGGCTGCATCAGTGGCAGACCCAATGCGAAAAGAATGAGGAGCTACCACCGCTGGATCCCACCCCAAACTACAAACTACCTTCCGTAACACTGCTCTAAACTGAAACTGGGATAAAAAAGACCCGTCCTCATGTACCAAAAACAGCCCCCCTACACTCGGCCTAATTTGCCTAAATTTCTTACAAAGCAAAACTGGGCATATTGATGGCTCCACCTGCGATAGCAAATTGAGCCATCTACCCCTTCCTACCTGATCCGTTTTTGATCTAGCCACAAAGACTAGGACCGCCTGGTCCACTAACCTAACATGTACATCCAATAAACCCAAACCCGTATTAGTTTTGGATCGCGCCACTAATTCACTAATCCTGAGAGCAGCAAAGTACGCAAGCGAAAATGCTAATGAAAACAATAGTACCTCAAAACTAGAATCACATACCACCTCAAGCTGTTGTATCAGCTGCGCTAGCCTCGCCCTGGTGATAGGCTCCCTCTCATCTCTTCTCTTAGCCCCTAACCTGCGTACCCCTTTCAACGCAGCCCTAGCCAAAAATTCTCTAGAAAACATCCTCCACCCCATACAATTTAGAGAAAAATGCGACAGCCGCTGCTTTTCCACCTATAGCGCCAGGAGATAAACCTGCCCGATCTAAGGAGCCCAACCACATAATAAAGAACTGTACCGAAGGTGTCCTCCATGTGGTACCAACAGACTGTAAAAATTTACCCCACTCACGCCAAGCCACGCCGTACGCCTGCCACGTCCTGGGAGCCAGCGAGCCCTTCAGAAGCCTTAACGCAGCACCCCAGAACACGCCACCTGTCAGAAATATGTGGGACACCCGTTACCCTAAACCACCACGGTTGCTGCCCGTACCCAAACTTAGCCCCCCTTAAAAGACGCCCTTAAGCAATATCTATCCCAATCCAAACCCCTTAGCTATCACCCCAACAAAAAAACGCAAACGCGCCTAACAACGACCCCAAACCAAAAAACCGACTAGCAAAAAACATTCCCCCCCGGCAGAGAATTAACGTAGCGCCCGATAAGCACCCGGCGAACACCTCACCAATACCTTGACTGATCCCCAACCCTGCAACTTTGGCAACTGGCAACTCAAAGAATTGATAGCCACTGGCGTATCAACCTCATCAACTACAACTTCCCTACCATCTCTATTGAACTCGACGAACCAGACCAAGTCCAAACGTTACTGATTCCCACTTGGGCACCAACAACAACTGCCCACAGAACTTCCCAACTATAACTCAAGCTCGCTTGTAAAACTCCTGCTGCTACTTTTTTCACAACCACCTAAGTGCCCAAAGGCATACCCCGAGGTTCCTCTGACCGAGCATTCTTCCCAGCGGACCCCTGACCAAATTGTTGTTTTCCCGTATAACTGTCTCTCTTCCTACTGCAATCATTGCCTGGATGGGTACCACTGCAATAAATACACACATGCCTAAAAAGACATTGAGTACCCCTGTCGCATAGTTTCTCCTGGAAACGCCAGCATTCCCTGCCCCCTCTCTTTCGAAAGGGATGGTTTTGCTGACCAGGGCTAAATGATTTCACCGGCCCAGACCCCGTATTATCTAAGAGATCCAGATTGGACCATAGGTCCATCTCCTTCATCCCAAAAGTTAAAACCGAGTTTGCCTCCAACATTCTTCTAAATTGCGCATCGTACTGTCGCCACGCGGTACCTTTTCCCCTTTCATGGATGTCATCAATGACCTCCATATACTTAAGGATGTTAACAGCCTGATCTGGATTGGCTTCTATGTAACAAGAAGCCAATACCCTAAAACACCTCATCCATTCCTGGTATGTTTCTGGCCTATGTATCTTCTTATCCCCCGTACCATCTTCCGCCATCTCCCTAACCTGATACGCAGCCCTAGACAGCTCAAAGATTTTTACGTAGCGCCCTTCCCTGATTTTTTTCGCAATCCTAGGCTTTAAATGCGAATGCAGCGAACGAACTATGCAAGGATAAGTGTCAGCTGTACTCGCTACGCCGCCTTTCTTCCCTTTTTTACCTCCCCCAGGGGCTGCAACCGCCCCAGTATCAGCTATCTCCTTATCGCCAGTTGCTGCGCCGCGCACCCCCACATTTTTAGTTTTCCTGTCAACCAACCTCCTTATTTTTTTAAACAATTTGCGATGCCCTTCATCTCTTAGCCCCGTGGAACTGTCTGAATCCCCTGAGCTAGATGAATCGCCCCCCCCTGTGTGTTGTGCAATAGCAGGCTCACCATTTCCTGATGCCGCTACCGTCCCGGCCTGCGTGGATCCAGAGGAACCTTCCACCACCTACTCTCCTGCTGATGAGACTACCTCAGCTCTCTGTCCGCCTTGCTCCGCACTGCCACCAGCAACTCCAATCTCCTGCGCTTCACGAACAGCAACCTGTGGTACAAAATGAAAAGTGGGAGCAACACAGGGAGAAACAAGCTGCCCAGGGAGCCCCCCAGTCGCACCTCCTAACCCCCCAGATCCTGCAGACTGCCCCCCTGACAGATGCCTTGATATGAGCCTTTTTCTTAAACTTGCCATTAAATCCATATGCCCCGCTTTTCTAACAGATCTCACATGTACCGGAGTACAAACTGGCCCTAATGGCCCTTTATTTGCCGCCTGAATCCTATCAGATTTCCTATTAGGCTTATTTCTGCCTTTATTAGTATTATCATCCATCCCCTTCTTGTTTCCCTTTGCCCCGCGAGTGACTGGCCCTCCCGTTCCCCCCTGCGGCTCCACCTACCTGTAACAAGCCGCCCGCAGGGACCTGATGTCCCAAGGGCACAGAACCACCCGCGACCGCTCCAGCTCCCTCCATCGCCGCAATCTGAATTGACTGCGCAGGGGGTCCCAAGATGGCGACCGGACGTGCGGTGGGCGGAGCTAGAGCGGGCGCGCGCAACTGAGGCTCCAATGCTACAGACTCCCCACGAGGCTCTGCACCGCATGGCGCCTGAGGCCTACCCACCATCCCCCTCTGCCCAGAGACAAAGGGGGGGGATGGCGATGCGCTCCTGCTCCCCGGGGAAAAACGCATCTCTGGGGAGTACAATAACACATCGGCCACAGATTGGGGAGCTACAGCCGGGTTCCGGTGAGGAACCGGCTGCCCCACCAACCCCCCGGCCAGAGAAGTGCTAGCTAGGGAAAGCGTGGCCACACTAGGGACAGAGAAGATAACGGAAGAGGGAAAAGAAACAGAGGCATGAGAGGAAGCAAGGGGGGAAGCAGAGGACACAGAAACGTTAGGGAAAAGAGTAGGAGATGTAAAAACAGCAGAGGAAGAAACAGGTAGAGAGATAGAATATACAGGGCTAAAGGGGGTAGGAAAAGAAGAGCCCACAGACACAGGCCCAGAACCAGCAAGTTCAGAAACAACAGGGATTACAGACACAGGCAGAGACATTTCACCACTATCAGTAACCACACTCTTCTTCTTCTTTGCAGGGACATCCTCTTCTTCCAACAATCTTCGTGGGACCTTCGCAGACCGCTTGGACCTCTCCATGGTGTAACCTGCAAGACAAAAAACAGGTTAGTGGTTTACTTTCAGTTCTGCAGCTCTAATTATTAGCTCTGAATCTCCACCCTCTCAAGTTCCCCCCTCCCTGCTCTGCAGGGAACACTCCCCTCTTTTAACCCTATACCTGCTTTCCTTCCTTCCAAAAAATTACCCCTTAAGCTGTTACATACCTAATTAGGTATTCCACTTTCCTTTTGCCAATACATACGGATATTGTAAATATGCTTCTATTAAAAAATTAAATTAATCTATGTGCATTTAAATTTTGACTGGATTGTCCCTTTAATATCACTATCTATAGTGGTGGACTCAAGAGATGCAATCAACCTCAGTCTAAAATATTTTGCAGTTAAAATATCATGCCTAATTGTATATACCACAACCTAACAGATTTCACTACAGATTCAGTGTCTTGCAGTACATTTTGTAGTATAATCCCCCATTGTGTAATCCCTCGTTTGTAACATACCTTCCCGTTTTACACACATCAGGGCCTGTTTAAAAAAATTACAAAATATAAAAAGCTTAAAGGGACATTAAATACAAAATGTTTCTATCATGATTTTAAACAACATTCCAATTTACTTCTATCATCTAATTTGCTACATTCTTTAGATATTCTCTGTTGAAGAAATAGCAATGCACAGGCTGAGCCACTCACACGAAGTGTCTATGTGCAGCCATCAATTTAGATATGCTTTTAAACAAAGGATATTAAGAGAATGAAGTAAATTAGATAATAGAAGTAAATTGGAAAGTTGTTTAAAATCGCATGCTCTTTCTAAATCATGAAAGAAAACATTTGGGTTTCATGTCCCTTTAAGAGCTGTCACTGCTTCCAGCCTAGCAACAGCAGGGGGCGGTCCCTGAACCACTCACTGCCAAGCTGAGTATTTTGTTAGGAATTCCATATCTGTAATGACATTTCTCCAGAGAACTCTAACTTTGAGTGAGTAATGTCAAACAATATTATCAAGTTTATGTGTTATAAAAAGTCTGCAAATATAAACAGGAACCCTGTACACACTGTGTGCTTTCAACTACAATATCCTACAAGCTTTTTAAGTGAGTTTAAAATAAAATAAAACAATACCAATAAAAAAAAAAAAACTTCTTGTGATAGTTTTTAGAGCTCTTTAAAAAAAAAAAAAAAAAAAAGCTACTCGTGTTAGCAGAAGGCTGTGTGCCTAAAAACCTTAGAGGGAACATTGGTCATGCTATTATTTTGTGATATTATTCTATGCACCACGCTTTCAGCAGCCTATAGCAGTGTCTATCAACTCCAGTCCTCAATAACCCCTAACAGGCCAGATTATTATAGCTGAACTAAAGCACAAATGAAATAAACAGCTGATCAGTAACCATGGTTACTAACCTGCTCTCACCCATCAGCTAAATATTTCACCTGTGCTCTAGTTAAAGGGACAGTGCACAATTAATTTGTTTATTATTATTATAGATTTTACCATGTGTTGAAATGGTTAACTTAACCCTTTGTCACATAACCAAAACGTTAGCATGTGTTCAATTTTTAAATTCAATGATGCCGTATTTGCAGCAACTTACCAAGCCCTATGTATACGTTCTTCTACATCAGCATAACTTCCCCTGCTCACTCCCTTCATGCTGAACATCACTGTGCAAGCGTGGGATTCCCTCTGAGGTCAGCACTATTGTAAGGAGTGCAATAAAATGCTTTCTTACAGTAGCGCTGGATTTCTGCCAGGTTACTGCCAAGTTGGCGGCGGTGTTGCTTTGTGTGCTGTAGTGGAGCGGCTATTGTATATGGATTGGCCACTGTTCCTTTGTTTCGCCGCCTACTACTGATGGTATGCCTGATCACAGAGGGTTCTGAGTGCTGATTTTAATAAATATGATTATACCAATTCCAACACCAAGTGCTCACCCAGTGCTATATAATAATGGGAAAAAATACTTTATCATCTAAAAGTGTTAAATCTCTTCTTGATAATAATCTTCAATCTGCCCATATACATAATGTGGGGGTGGGGTGTTCGTTTAGGGCAGTATAGTTTGATATAAGAACTAATGCTGTGTACAATATCCGGACACAGTCAATCTTTATGTAAAAATGTTTAAATACATTGTCAAACTATCGGCTAGATTTAGAGTTTTGTCGGTAACGACCCGAAAAACTAACGCCTGCGTTTTACTGGCCGCACCATAAAAATAACTCTGGTATCGAGAGTCCACATAAAGGCTGCGTTAGGCTCCAAAAAAGGAGCGTAGAGCATTTTTAACGCAGCTTCAACTCTCGATACCAGAGTTGCTTACGGACGCGGCCAGCCTCAAAAACGTGCTCGTGCACGATTCTCCCATAGGAAACAATGGGGCTGTTTGAGCTGAAAAAAAACCTAACACCTGCAAAAAAGCCGCGTTCAGCTCCTAACGCAGCCCCATTGTTTGCTATGCGGTAACCCTTCCGACGTCTGCACTTAACACTCTAACATGTACCCCGAGTCTAAACACCCCTAACCTTACACTTATTAACCCCTAATCTGCCGCCCCCGCTATCGCTGACCCCTGCATATTATTATTAACCCCTAATCTGCCGCTCCGTAAACCGCCGCTACTTACATTATCCCTATGTACCCCTAATCTGCTGCCCTAACATCGCCGACCCCTATATTATATTTATTAACCCCTAATCTGCCCCCCACAACGTCGCCGCCAGCTACCTACTCTTATTAACCCCTAATCTGCCGACCGGACCGCACCGCTATTATAATAAAGTTATTAACCCCTAATCCGCCTCACTAACCCTATAATAAATAGTATTAACCCCTAATCTGCCCTCCCTAACATCGCCGACACCTAACTTCAATTATTAACCCCTAATCTGCCGACCGGAGCTCACCGCTATTCTAATAAATGTATTAACCCCTAAAGCTAAGTCTAACCCTAACACTAACACCCCCCTAAATTAAATATATTTTAAATCTAACTAAATAAATTAACTCTTATTAAATAAATTATTCCTATTTAAAGCTAAATACTTACCTGTAAAATAAATCCTAATATAGCTACAATATAAATTATATTTATATTATAGCTATTTTAGGATTTATATTTATTTTACAGGTAACTTTGTATTTATTTTAACCAGGTACAATAGCTATTAAATAGTTAAGAACTATTTAATAGCTAAAATAGTTAAAATAATTACAAATTTACCTGTAAAAGAAATCCTAAACTAAGTTACAATTAAAACTAACACTATACTATCAATAAATTAATTAAATAAACTACCTACAATTACCTACAATTAACCTAACACTACACTATCAATAAATTAATTAAATACAATTGCTACAAATAAATACAATTAAATAAACTTGCTAAAGTACAAAAAATAAAAAAGAACTAAGTTACAAAAAATAAAAAAATATCTACAAACATAAGAAAAATATTACAACAATTTTAAACTAATTACACCTACTCTAAGCCCCCTAATAAAACAACAAAGCCCCCCAAAATAAAAAATGCCCTACCCTATTCTAAATTACTAAAGTTAAAAGCTCTTTTACCTTACCAGCCCTGAACAGGGCCCTTTGCGGGGCATGCCCCAAGAGTTCAGCTCTTTTGCCTGTAAAAAAAAAACATACAATACCCCCCCCAAACATTATAACCCACCACCCACATACCCCTAATCTAACCCAAACCCCCCTTAAATAAACCTAACACTAAGCCCCTAAAGATCATCCTACCTTGTCTTCACCTCACCAGGTATCACCGATCCGTCCTGGCTCCAAAATCTTCATCCAACCCAAGCGGGGGTTGGCAATCCATCATCCGGTGCCTGAAGAGGTCCAGAAGAGGCTCCAAAGTCTTCATCCTATCCGGGAAGAAGAGGCGATCCGGACCGGCAACCATCTTGATCCAAGCGGCATCTTCTATCTTCATCCGATGACGACCGGCTCCATCCTGAAGACCTCCACCGCGGACCCATCTTCTTCCGGCGACGTCCAACTGCAGAATGACGGTTCCTTTAAGGGACGTCATCCAAGATGGCGTCCCTCGAATTCCCTCGAATTCCGATTGGCTGATAGGATTCTATCAGCCAATCGGAATTAAGGTAGGAATATTCTGATTGGCTGATGGAATCAGCCAATCAGAATCAAGTTCAATCCGATTGGCTGATCCAATCAGCCAATCAGATTGAGCTCGCATTCTATTGGCTGATCGGAACTTATTTAATAAGAGTTAATTTATTTCGTTAGATTTAAATTATATTTAATTTAGGGGGGTGTTAGTGTTAGGGTTAGACTTAGCTTTAGGGGTTAATACATTTATTAGAATAGCGGTGAGCTCCGGTCGGCAGATTAGGGGTTAATAATTGAAGTTAGGTGTCGGCGATGTTAGGGAGGGCAGATTAGGGGTATGTGGGTGGTGGGTTGTAATGTTGGGGGGGGGGTATTGTATGTTTTTTTTTACAGGCAAAAGAGCTGAACTTCTTGGGGCATGCCCCGCAAAGGGCCCTGTTCAGGGCTGGTAAGGTAAAAGAGCTTTTAACTTTAGTAATTTAGAATAGGGTAGGGCATTTTTTATTTTGGGGGGCTTTGTTGTTTTATTAGGGGGCTTATAGTAGGTGTAATTAGTTTAAAATTGTTGTAATATTTTTCTTATGTTTGTAGATATTTTTTTATTTTTTGTAACTTAGTTCTTTTTTATTTTTTGTACTTTAGCAAGTTTATTTAATTGTATTTATTTGTAGCAATTGTATTTAATTAATTTATTGATAGTGTAGTGTTAGGTTAATTGTAGGTAATTGTAGGTAGTTTATTTAATTAATTTATTGATAGTATAATGTTAGTTTTAATTGTAACTTAGTTTAGGATTTCTTTTACAGGTAAATTTGTAATTATTTTAACTATTTTAGCTATTAAATAGTTCTTAACTATTTAATAGCTATTGTACCTGGTTAAAATAAATACAAAGTTACCTGTAAAATAAATATAAATCCTAAAATAGCTATAATATAAATATAATTTATATTGTAGCTATATTAGGATTTATTTTACAGGTAAGTATTTAGCTTTAAATAGGAATAATTTATTTAATAAGAGTTAATTTATTTCGTTAGATTTAAATTATATTTAACTTAGGGGGGTGTTAGTGTTAGGGTTAGACTTAGCTTTAGGGGTTAATACATTTATTAGAATAGCGGTGAGCTCCGGTCGGCAGATTAGGGGTTAATAATTGAAGTTAGGTGTCGGCGATGTTAGGGAGGGCAGATTAGGGGTTAATACTATTTATTATAGGGTTAGTGAGGCGGATTAGGGGTTAATAACTTTATTATAGTAGCGCTCAGGTCCGCTCGGCAGATTAGGGGTTAATAAGTGTAGGTAGCTGGCGGCGACGTGGGGGGCAGATTAGGGGTTAATAAATATAATACAGGGGTCGGCGGTGTTAGGGGCAGCAGATTAGGGGTACATAGGGATAATGTAGCTGGCGGTGGCGTGCGGACGGCAGATTAGGGGTTAATAAGTGTAGGTAGCTGGCGGCGACGTTGTGGGGGGCAGATTAGGGGTTAATAAATATAATACAGGGGTCGGCGGGGTTAGGGGCAGCAGATTAGGGGTACATAGGGATAATGTAGCTGGCGGCGGCGTGCGGACGGCAGATTAGGGGTTAATAAGTGTAGGTAGCTGGCGGCGACGTTGTGGGGGGCAGATTAGGTGTTAATAAATATAATACAGGGGTCGGCGGTGTTAGGGGCAGCAGATTAGGGGTACATAAGGATAACGTAGGTGGCGGTCGGCAGATTAGGGGTTAAAAAAATTTAATCGAGTGGCGGCGATGTGGGGGGACCTCGGTTTAGGGGTACATAGGTAGTTTATGGGTGTTAGTGTACTTTAGAGTACAGTAATTAAGAGCCTTATGAACCGGCGTTAGCCCAGAAAGCTCTTAACTACTGACTTTTTTCCTGCGGCTGGAGTTTTGTCGTTAGATGTCTAACGCTCACTTCAGAAACGACTCTAAATACCGGAGTTAGGAAGATCCCATTGAAAAGATAGGATACGCAATTGACGTAAGGGGATCTGCGGTATGGAAAAGTCGCGGCTGAAAAGTGAGCGTTAGACCCTATTTTGAGTGACTCCAAATACCGGCGGTAGCCTAAAACCAGCGTTAGGAGCCTCTAACGCTGGTTTTCACGGCTACCACCAAACTCCAAATCTAGGTCTATGTTTCTTTCCTATGGCATGGAGAGTCCACAACGTCATTCCAATTACTAGTGGGATATTCAACTCCTGCCCAGTAGGAGGAGGCAAAGAGCACCCCAGCAAAGCTGTTAAGTGTAACCTCCCTTACCCATAATCCCCAGTCATTCTCTTTACCTTTGTCAATGGAGGATGTGCGTAGTCGGTGTCTGATTAATTTAATTCTTTAAATGGGTACTTTTCCCTGCAAGCAAGGATTGGGGTCTAGCTGTGACCACATCAATCTCTTTAGTAAGAGTAGTGGTGGCTTTTAGCAGTTAGAAGGTGGCAAGGTAGTCTTTACTTTACTTCTAACATTTATGCTACCCCTATATAGAAAACCAGGGTTGGTTACTCTGTTTTTTCTTTTCTCTCCATGTCCCTGCCAGCGGTCAACTGAAACTGACAGAATGGGAAGTGCTGTGTCTGCTCCACAGCAGAAGATCCTGGAGGGTAAGTCCATTTATATCCTTATTTAAACCCTTCCCTTGGCAGGTATAACTGTTACTGTCATCAGGGAAAGGGAGGACTTTGAATGGTGACTAATTGGCACCTCCATTGCCCTCTTAGATGGATCTGGAAACCTTAGTTATATCCACGGTTGGGGATATCAGTTATTTAGAGCAGCTTGGATCTACCGGCATCTCCTTAAACAGGCTCCGGTTCACTCATTATTGGGTGTTTACCTCTGACATAACTCAACTACCCTTATAGTTTTGTTTACAGTTAAAAATTACATGACAGGTCGCTAGATTGTTTGCTGCTCCATCTCATTACATCAATCTGCTTACAAAACTAATTTTAATGCTCCATTGAGTATTACTTGCACTTTCATATCACACAGCAGAGAACGCCCTTTCGAAGGATATTATTATTTTACAGATCTGGACCTCAATCTATACAGGTTGCGGCCTATAATTCAACCCCCCGACAGGGACCCAGGGTGCCCTTGTCGTTATGGTATAGTGATACCCCGCAAGACACAGTAAGAACTTTTCTCATCCTAACATAGGAACCATCTACTCTTTCAAAGCAGCTACATGCAGGAACTTTGTCTCTAAAGCAGCATAACGTAATTGCACTGGGGCAATGGAGGCTCTAGACAAATGGGAATACACAATAACCCAGGTGATAAGAGACTATTACCAGAGTTTGGAGAAAGAGCTCTGTAAACTCCTTCTAATTACAGAGAACATGGAGGGAGATCAACTTAAAACCCTGGATCCGCCAACAAGGGACTATGAGGATGGGCTCACGATTGGTCCGATCATTACTAAGGCCCTCTGCTCCTACAACCCGAATGGGCTACACCAGTGCCACCAAAAAAGACCTGCTGCCCACCCTGGAACCCAGACAGGAGAACTTTGTGGTCTCTGGAGCCCTAACCTGTGCTAAGAAGACACTTATTGGGCAATCAAAGACCGCATCCGGGGTGGAGGTGGAAACCTCCCTTGTTACGATAGAGGAGATTGTTTACCTTTACAACACACAGTCGGCAAACCGGGATAACCAGAAGAAGCAGAGAGGGACATTTGCCAGCATCACAGCCTCTGATTCCGCTCCACAGCAGGGTGAGATCGATTTTAACTACCTCCTCACAACTACACCTAGAACCGGAGGCTCCATAATTAGAGATATATGTCCTTCATTTAAACGTATAAATTACGTGAACTCAAGTCACCCACAAGAATTCAATTGTTGGAAACAGCACTCACCTTACTTGGGGTCCCATATCCTCGACAGTACCCTTCTAGGTGTGAGACATGGAGTGGGATGAAAGAAAGGAGTAAACCGAGACTTTTACTTATGACGCATGGTTGAGAACGCCAAGACCGTAAGAACAATAGTAATAAGCTACTGCAGCTCAGTGATATCCCTGCTAATATAAGTACGGTTCTGAAGTTGATTCAAAAGGTATCATGCTCATGAGGACTTTCTGTCTGAAGCTCTATTAACAGTTATAGTCTGCCCTTGTTTACTACAATGACCCATAGCAATATGTTCATTTACAGTAGCCTCTATTGTACCCTGGATATGATAAAATTTTCATATGCATTGGTGGTAACGATATGCCTATCCTCTATGTAAAAATAATGCATTAACTAACCCCATAATGGCCACTCATAACTAACACAATATAGATCAAGCCTCTAATTTCACCTAGGTACAAGCATCTGATGCTTTAATGTAGAGCTCTGTAAACAGCACATCATAGAGCTAGAAAGCTGAACTTTTCCACATTAACTCTCCACCCTTAACTTAACTTAGGAATATATAAAATTTTACATTTTGGCAAAGGTTGCTCTTATAAATTCAAGACCCCATCTATCCCCCGCACATATCTTTTATTTCTTAAGCCCAGCGGTATCAGATGCTGGCAATACATCGGCTAACAAGTTAAAATTACTGTGAGCTCTAGATGTTCTAGGCTACTATGCTTTGTTGTCCCATGTTTACATATTGTAGTGGCTATACCTACCCAGTAAACTCAGGTTGTTTGCTAACTATGTTCCTAGATGAAGGGAATCACTATATACTGTACCTGTTATTCTCTAGCATTATATAGCTATTGCCATTTCTTTTTAAATATGCTTTTACATAATTGTTTACCTTACGGCAAACCAACAAGACAGTCACTTCCCTATCTTGGCCCCTTAGCCCAGACAGGCTATTACAGATGGTAGAGTTGTAACATGACTAGACCTTAACATCAAAATCTACACCCCATAGTTAGTTCCAAGACACACCATACGGCACATCAGCCTTATATACCCAGACGTTCACACTGAAGAGTGGGTACAAGGTGCTTATGTAACCACAGCAAAAAACCCTAGCATACCAGGTTTCTTTTGTACATGGTCTGAGGGCGGAGCTACATTTGTTGTTATTTGGTCACCTACTATTATTCTTTTTTTGTTTGTTTGTTTGTTTGTTTAAAAGGTTTTTATCGAGCTTAACCCCTTAAGGACCAGCGACGTACCCTGTATGTCACTGGCCTTTTTTTCGGACTTGATTGTTTTATAGCACGGTCTTGCCACCAGCGTTGAGACTGCTCTATTCCACAAAGCCTGCTGGAGGGAGGGCATTAATAGCGTGTTCTTGCTAGACTTGTGCTATTATGTCCTGAAAAAAACCTTAACGACCAGTGACATACAGGGTACATTGTGGTCATTAAGGGGTTAAAATATACAAGATGTTGTCATGAGATTATACATAATTAACATGTTACAGGTGTTACTAGACTTTCATAGATGCCAAGTTAGCATGGACAGATCCTTTCTTTTTCTCTTTTTTGAGAGTACCAAAGCTCAGTTTTGAATTTTCTTTCAGTAGTTAACAGTATAATAACAGAATAATAACATAAATCAAGCAACATGGGGCTTCGAACATCAATGAGATTATTGCATTCAACATCTTTTTATCATTTATTGCAGCTGTATGTGCACAATTAAGAGAGAAGAAAAAGTATAGAAAGGTAAAAGGGTGGGAGAGGGGGTAAGAGAAAACAAAAATTAAAGGGGGAGGGGGGAAAGAGGAGGGGGGAGGAGGATGGTGGTGTAGGGGAGGACGGCAAGTATTTGGGGGCATTTACAGTCTAATGAGTCCGAGGGGGGTTCCAGAGTTCCATCATTGCCTCATATATTTCTATTTTCCCATTTTTCTCACTGGACTTCCATTTCTGGGGAATAAGGGCCTTGGCACCTTTAGCATAATATACATTAAGGATTTTTTAGGTTTGTTTCGTAATTTAGGTACTTCGAGAAAGATAAGGATACTGGGGTCATTTGTATGTAAAGTTTGGTATTTATCTCAGAGACCACATCTGGCCAAAAGGTGCCCAACCCTTTACATGACCACCATATATGCCTCAGATCTGCTTCTTCCCCGCATCCCCGCCAACACCTCCCATTGCTTTTTTTATAGATATGGCATATTCTGGCAGGGGTTAAGTACCACCTTGCCAGTAGTTTGAAATTCATTTCTATGATCTTGGAGGAAATTGCGGTCTCCTTATGGCTAAGGAAAACTCTGACCCAATCCTCTCGGCTAATCTGTCTGTCTAGATCCCTGGCCCATTTATAAGTAAAAGTGGGGTATTCTGTACCACTATTAGTTAGCAGGGTGTTATAAATTTTTGACAAGATGTGTCTGGGTTGAGTTTGCTGTGTACATAAATTTTCAAATGTGGTAAGAGGACGACTGAAATCCTGCCTTCGCTTGTGGGTTTGTATAAAGTGTGCCAGTCGTGTGTAGACAAACCATGAGGGAGGAGACCCCCCCATCACTCCCAACGAGGCCCTCCCTTTTTGCTAGTTTGTTCCCTTCCATTATGTTTTTCAGGATAAATTCTTCAATGTGTGGCAAAGAACTTTTTGAAGAAGGGCATCCCGAGGTCGGTAGATCGGGGTTGCATCTATAAGGTGTCATAGGGAAGTGTATGGTAGATAGATGAGTAGATGTTTTGAGGATCTTGTCCCATACTGTGAAAATTCAGACTAAAGTGGGTTACCGAGAGACCTCAGTGGGTCTCGACTTTGGGGAGATCCAAGCCCAAATGCCCATGTTCTCTGAATGTAAAATTGTCCTGTCCAGCTGGATCCATTTTTTATCAACTGAATTGTAGCACCATTTTGTCAAATGCTGCAACAATGTTGCCTGTCTGTATACTTCGATATTCGGTATACCCAATCCCCCCCTGAGTCTAGGGAGGAACATTGTACTTTTTGGAATATGCAGTATACTAAGCTTATGCCAGATATATTATCCTATAATATTTTCAAGACTCATGATGTAATGTCTGGGTAATGGGATGGGCAATGTCTGTAGTATGTACAAGATTCAGGGTAGGATATTAAGCTTAATAACCTGTACTTTGCCCAGCCATGAGATCTGTTTATTGATCCAGCTGGACAAATCAGCAGTTATTTTGTCTTTTAAAGGTTTGTAATTGGCCAAGAATAGGTCTTGAGGATCCGCCGTTAAGAATATACCAAAATACTTCATTTTATTGGGTTGGATTACTAAGGGACTGGATGCTTTTATTTTGATTAAGGTTTCAGGGAGTGCAGTGATATTTAGGATTTCTGATTTAGAAACATTTAAGTGGAAGTAAGAGAACTTACTGTATTCCGAAAACTCATCCAGTAGAGCCGGTAGCGAGTATTCAGGATCAGTCAGTGTAAACAGAATATCATTGGCATATAAAGCCAATTTATGTTCTGAGTCTTTCATTTTGATGCCGGAGTACATCAACCGATAAAGCAAAAAGAATTGGGGACAGGGGGCATCCCTGTCTCGTGCCATTGGTAATAGAGAAGGGCTCAGACAGAATGTCATTTACCTTCACTTTGGCGGTGGGATTAGAGTATAAGGTGAAAATTTTGGAAATAAAGGTATTACTAATATTCATCTGGCGTAATACAGAGCTGAGAAAGTCCCAGTTTACCCTATCAAAGGCCTTCTCGGCATCTGTGGAGACCAATATCATAGGGATTCGAGTGTTGCGGGCATATGAGATTAATTGCAGGATGCGAAGCGTGTTGTCTTTTGCCTCTCTTCCCGGTACAAATCCGACTTGGTCTGGTGCCACTAATTTGGTTAGAATCTTGTTAATTCTATCTGAAAGATTTTTTGCGTACAATTTCACGTCCACATTGAGTAATGATATGGGCCTAAAGTTTTCGGGCTTTGTAGGAGGTTTACCTGGCTTGGGAAGGACTGTTATATATGCTTCTAGCATTTGTTTGGAAAAACCGCCGGCATCATCAATGGTGTAGTATTTAATTCTGAAACCATCAGGGCCCGGGCTCTTCCCGGAAGGGGTGTTTTTGATAGCAAGCAAGACCTCCTCAGGGGTGATGGGGTTATCAAGTGCTGTTGAGTCTAGTGTGTCAAGACGAGGTAAATTTAAATTGGAAGTGTAACTGGATAAGTCTGATGAGTTAGTCGGTTTGAGTTTGAGTTTATGTTGTCTGTTGATTGCTTAATTTTGTAGAGGGTCTCATAATATTTTCTAAATGTTTCCGCAATGGCAAAGCTATCTGATTTAGTATTCCCTTTTTTGTCCGTTATTGAGTGTATATAAGATTTCAAGCGTTTGCAACAAAGTGATCTGGCAAACAAACGTCCAGCTTTGTTCCCGTGTGTAATAGTGTTGCTTAAGTGCCAAGTGTAGAAAATTCCTCAGGTTTGTGCGAGCCTGAGTCATCGAGGTCTCATCTATAGTGTTAATTTGAAAATATTCTGTGATAGTTTTCCCTAGATCTAGTCGCCACTGGAATGGGACAAGAGGGGTTTCCGGCCACTCTAGGGAACACATTACCGGTGTGTGATCTGACCAGGTAATTGGTAAGATTTTGGCTATTTTAATTGTGGATAAAATCGTGGGGTCGACAAAAAAGTAGTCTAAGCGGGAGTAGACTCGATGGGGATACAAAAAAGAAGGTGCAGTTCCTTCTGGTCAGATATATTAGTCGCCAGACATCATGAATAGCTAAGTCTCTGAGAAGATGATTGATCATTTTGATATCTCTTTTAGGTATCGTTGAGGTTCCTCCCGAGGTGTCTAATTTGGGATCCATAGGGACGTTAAAGTCTCCACCCACGATGAGTGAGCCTTTTTTATGATCCAGAATGTGATTTGAGAGCATTTTCATGAAGGTTCTTTGAGCTTTGTTGGGGAAATATGTGTTAACAATTGTGATAGGTCGCCCATATAGTAATCCATGCAAAATGATGAATCAGCCCTCTAAGTCTTTGTCTATATGGAGTGATTAAAATGGAACAGAGTGTTTAAACAGAATGCCAACCCCATTTTTTTTGTTTGGCCCAGAAGCAAAAAAGGAGAGTGGGTAATCTTTATAGTGCCATTTTGGTTTGTGCCCCCTTTTGAAGTGGGATTCTTGAATAAGAACTATATCTCCCCCCCAGTCTGTGAAGGTCCCTCACAACTATGTTACACTTTGTTGGACTATTCAAGCCTTTAGCGTTTATAGTTATAAATGTGAGTGTTTTATATGCCATGGGTGAGGGAGGGACTGGGTGTAGGAGGGGAGAGAAAAAAAAGGGGGGGGAGAGAAGAGAAAAGAAGGTAAGCGAAACAAGTGTAGAAAAGGTACGGTGCAAATAAGTTTACAGGGAGTAGAAAAAGGGTTTATAACCTAAGGGATAGGGGGGCATATGAGATTACTTACAAAGAAAGGGAGGAGAGAGCCTTTCCTCCCCAAGAGGTCATTTGAGATATACTGAAATAGTAGGATATTAATATCTAGATCCCAGTCATCTAGGTTTGTGCATTCAGGGTGTATGTGTCAATCAACAAATGATACTCCCATACTCGTAACGGTATGGTCTATTTCTGGGATCTGTAAATTTAATTGGCCAAAGCTATTTTGTTAGGGGCAATGCTAACATTTTTCGGTATATAAATTAAACACCTACATACTTAACAATTGATAAATATAGAGAACCATAGACAAGTAAATGCAAGAACAGGTTGTAAGCCTGTTATAATGACAACAGACCACTGACTAGCATTTTCCTATTGCAAGTTAACATTTCTTTATTCCAAGCATCATTGAACATATTCAACCGCTTAAGATGTCTCACTGTGAGGCGGAGGTGGAGGTCAGTAAAGAGTAATTCACTTAATTACTGTTCTGATTATGAATTTTGGCCAAGTGGTCATATCATATACGAGTGGTCTCAAGTGTATTCTAACAGTGTGTCAAAAGCCCATCTGGAATTTAGTTGGCCTCAAAAGCAATGATGCTCGGAGCAATGCTAACATTCTTATGTAAATAAACTATACACAAACATACATAACTAGAGATAAATATAGAAACCCATAGGCGTACAAATTTAAGATCAAGTTATAAACGTGTTATAGTGACCACCAGCATTCTCTTTTTGCAAAATAAAATTTCTTTATTCCTGGCATCGTTTAACCTGTTTAACCACCTAAGATACCTTGCTGCAAGGTAGAGGAAGAGGTCTACAAGCGGTAAATTACTTAGGTACTGTTCTGATTATGAATATTGGCTAAATTGTTGTGTCATATGCTAGTGGTCTCAGGTGTAAACTACCAGTGTGCCATAGACCAGCTTAGCCTTTTTCTAAACTAATAACAGGGGCATGTAAAATGCACTTACACATATAAAACAAATAACTCATGTCATGAACTTGCTTTGCAAGGTAATATTTCTTTAGTCCTAACATTATTTAATGTTTATAACCTCCTGCAATATCCTGCTGTAAGGTGGAGGTAAGGATCATAAAGAGTAATTCACTTAGGTGCTGTTTTAAGTGTGGATTTGGCTAAGTAGGTGTATCTAATGTGAGTGATCCCTGATATATTCTAACAGTGTTTCATAGATCAGCCTGGCCTTTTGTATGAACTAATAACAGAAACACCTAAGGTAAACACACACATATATAACATATAAATCATGATGCGAACTTGCTGTATTTCACAAGTCTCTTAAGCCAGTCTCTCATCCTGGCGTGGAAGTGGTGAGCTGGTTACCGTCGGTCTGAGGCTGAAGAGTAGATCTTCTATTTTCTAAATCTGCATCGGGAGAGGCGATTTTTAACCCCAATTTCTCGTTAAGCTTGTGGAGATCCTCAGGGGAGCGGTATATTATGGTTTCCCATTTTTTTTGTGGTAATTATGCTCACCGGGAAGCCCCAGCGGTATTGGATCCCTGCAGACCTGAGCACATCAGTAATAAATCTGAGTTCTCGTTGCTTTTGAAGATTGGCTGGACTGATATCTGAAAATATCTGGATAGTAATGCCTGTGTGAGTGATAGGGGATTTTACCCTGGCGTTCTTTAGCACTTCCTCTTTGTCCAGAAAGTTTAAGAAACGTACTATAACATCTTGAGGAGGTGCTTTAGCTGCAGGCTTTGGCCTCAAGGCCCTGTGGGCTCTCTCTAATGTCATCTCTGGCGCAGTTGGGGTTCCTTTAATTGAACGGAACAAATCCTGCAGGCAACCCTGGAGGACGGATGGTATTATGGATTCAGGGATTCCCCTGATCCTTAGATTGTTTCTTCTATTGCGGTTGTCGAGGTCTTCGACTTTATCCAGTAAAAAAGGAATGGTTTCTTCGTGGTTGAGTAATTGTTTAGTTGATTGCAGCACATCGTCACACAGCATCGTTTGCATGCTTTCAAGTTTAGACACTTTTTGCTTGACCTGTGTGATATCTTTGCGCAGTTCGCCAAATAAGCCTCTGACCTCTTTAAGAACTTCTTTAATATCATCCTTGGATGACAGTTTTTTAAGGTCCTCTTTGGTAATAAATGCTCCAGTATCAGAGGGGGGTTCATTCACCAGTGCCTGGGTTTGTTTTTTATGAAGGTCAGACCTAATTTCTATCTGAGGGTCTGCAACTTTCAGATATTGGTTAAGAGTTGTGGATTTTAGTGGCCTCTCCATTTTAGTTGCTCTCTTGCAGGGCATCACAGAGCACCCGGTAACCAACACAATAAGCTCTTGGTATTAACAAAGATATATGGATCATGCTATGATTGTACAGATCCAAATGATCTCTCCTTATGGGGTATAAAGAAACAGGGAGTAAGCACTGTAGGATGTAAATACAGTCTGTTCTCATAAATAAATAGATTTCATTGCCTTCTATTGCAATAAAGATGCCCACTCTATAATAGCCTGCAAATCTCCACCTTGATGTTGCTGGATGTCAGTACACTTATAAGTAATTCACTTGTGAGCTATATGGAGGTTGCTCAAAAGATATTTATACATCTGCCTGTTCTCTTAATTGACTGTGTATATTTAGGAAAGTGTGCAACAGGCTCATTATTTATGTTAAGCCACCTCATTAGCCATCTGCATACCTTATAACTGCTCTACTGTGAGCATTGAGATGATCCCTCAGTCCTTTACTGGGCACCTCGCCACCAGAATGATTTCGGCCATTATAGGCCAGCCTGCACCGGAATGGGTTTCCATGCCACAGCTCTGAGGCCTTTACTCGTTGGTGGAAGTTGTGGAGCCTGATGGATCCCGGCATGAAGATCTGTGCAGAGCCTTTCTGATGCCTCCGGTCCTCAAATCAGTTGTGTCTGCTGCTGACCGATCGTGCTGAAGGATAACCGGGTCTTCCAGCCCCACTTACTCTATAACTCTCTCCCACTGTAATATAGTACTGCAGCTTAGAGTTCCTGGGTCATTATTAATTACTGTTCATATGATAGGGGTAGTCATATAAAGACAAATACATAATCTCTCTACTCACACTATAAAGTAACTTAAGTTTATTAATTGCTCATTTGATTTTTATGGCATATTCCTGTTGATGGTTCCTTCTTCATTGTTCCTACTATGTTAATTTACAAAGTTAGATTAAGTCTAAAGTCTATGTTAACAATAAACAATGAGGTCTGTTATTAGAGATCCAAAATTAACAACAACCTCCTATAGCTTGACCATTTATTGTGGAGGTCCAAAAGTGGCCTCATTTATTACCCTGGAGGTAGACAGCACATTAGGTATTAATTTTGCATACTAGGTCCTTTCGTCATGTATGTACTGTATGTATCATAATATTTTTATTATGTTATACTGACCTATTTCCCATGCATGCCTTACTTCAAACCTCAAATAAAAAAAAAAAATTACACAGGGGGTTGAGACTTTTATTTATTTGTGTGGACCTTTATAACGGAGCATCTACACTCCTTTAGCTGGTATGTTCCTCATTTACAGCAGCGGCACCTCTGGTTTCAGTAGAGGAGGCTACCGCTGACTGTGTGATGCTTATATTTTTATAACATCGATGTGCGCCATTATCTGATGCTGCAGCGGCTTCTCCAGCTAGAGGAGAGGTGACTACCAATGGCCTTTTATAGAAAATTTTATCTGGCAGTGCTATTTTAGGCAATCGCAATAAGCGCCAATACACTGACTGAAAATTTTTCCCCATGAACCTGCAAGTCCCATATTACGCTCCTGATGCAGCACTCAGTTATGGTACTTGTATAATACAGCACTGGCTAATGCATGCTTCTTTATTAGTAAGATGCTAGATAGCGATGACCACATTTGAAGGGTTTCTCCCCTCATCTGTTATCGAGTTAATAATTTAGAGGGGTCTCGCTGGTGCACTAAGCTTCAGGTGATTAGCTTTTTTGTCAACTCTATTTTATTATATGTGGCTATGTACCTTTATCATCCATGAAAGTAGGTAGGAGCAGCAATGGGTAAAATAAAAAATTCTTTATTTAACAAACGTTAAAACATCCATAGGAGGGCAATGGATACTGATACAAACAAAACAGTTTCTGACCCATGTGACCTGTGCGGAAGTGTGAGGTGAGGGTAGAGTGACCGGCGTCCAGGCTGTGAGCAGAGGAGCCGTGACTGCAGAATATATTTGCAGAGATTCTTCATTGCCACCCATACGTGAAGGGGTCTAGTCAGATGGGCCTTTTGTGGTTGGACACCAAGTCACACACCCAGGAGGGTGTCTTTCGCTCCAGTCAGCTGGGATTTAAACATACAGCTATTATGCCGAAGTTGTGCTGTGTTTGTTTGCAGCTCCACAAGCCATACTTTACACTGCACTATGAGAGGCTCGGCTCGATTTACCTAAGGTACTTTTGGCTACTCACGCACATAGTGGGTTCACCTCGTTTGCCTGTGGATTATATATATATATATATATACTTTTGTGTCTCTGTTTTGCCACTCACAGTATTTTCCTAGCCTAGCATACTTTTCTTGGTTGAATTTTATGTACCTTTATCCTCATATTAGAAGACCACCATTGTGGGCGAATACTATGGCGCAGCTAGTCAGCTATGCGGTGGACGAGCCGTGAGCGTTCGCTCTGCTGGATAGCAGATGTATGGTCTGTTTTTGTTATCAGAGCCGTGAGCGTTGGGCTCTATACAGAATAATTGTGTTTCTTTTGTTCCAACCTCGTCTACATAGTGAGATCGGCTTCAGCGGACATACATTTCTGTTGGCGCCATTTTGGAAATAGCTTTCTATTTCCCACTATGGGCAGTGAGGTTTGCGGTTTGAGCGCATTTTAGATGTCTTCATCATGTAATGTTAAGTACGATCTCTATGTGGGCCTCATTTAAACATATTCAGCCTAGACCTTCATAGAGGTTCATTCCCCTCCTAAGGTGTTTTATATCAGTTTTTTATGTGTACTGATAATACTGCCTCTAGAATATGAGCAATTAGTTTTTTTTTATTATGGGAGTGTTAATTATAATAAATCATATATCCTACAATTTTATTTTTCATGATTAATTTTCTCATACTAAATACAGGTAGCCCTCAGTTTACGCTGGGGTTAGGTTCCAGGAGGAATGGTTGTAAATCGAAACCAATGTATGTCAATGTACATGTAATGTAAGTCAATGGGAAGTGAGGGAGTTAGGTTCCAGGCCCCTCTCAAAATTGTCATAAGTAACATCTAATACATTATTTTTAAAGCTTTGAAATGAAGACTTTAAATGCTAAACAGCATTATAAACCTAATAATATAGATTGTATCATCATCAAACTAAGTTTAATGAACAAAAACATTTGCTAAACATCACCTAATAAAATAATTACACAACAGACTGCATCATCATCAAACTAAGTTTAATAAACAAAAACATTTTTTTACTTGCATTTTTCTGCAATCAGTTATCTGCATTGTTAGCATGTTAGATAATATTGGGTCTGCACCTATTCTATGCATTTCAATCTGCAGTGATTAATAAGCAGTTAGGCACCCTCACCTTAAGCTGCTGGACAGAAAGATAATAGGGAAGTGCCTGCTAAATTTTGCTCGATAGATCTGGTCTGATCTGTGTACACAGATCAATTTAAGGCTGTTAAGTTGCATAACTTTGCTGCAAAACAAGCGGACAGCTCCACCTACTGGCTATTTTAATTAGTGCATTGCTTCCCAAAAGCTTTTCAATAGCAGTCACATGACTGAAAAAAAAGGTTGTTATTCTGAAACGGCGCAAATTGAACCGGCGTATACCGAGGGCCACCTGTACTGTGTTTTTACTAGTATTTGTCGCCATCTGGTGGCAATTTATTGCTAATGCGTGCTCTTTTATTATATTGTCATGTATTGTGCATTACATTTCCCTCTCATTCTGTGGATAAATCTTGAGGGTCTTTCATATGATTAATTTCTTTCTCTGTTCTATTTAGCAGGGATTCATATATTATTTATACCCACCTACTGGTGATTACAAATTTCTACAGTTTGTGCATTGTAACTGTATGTTTGTTTAAGATTGTCACCATGTTCATGGTTAATCCCTTTCCTTTTTAAAGGGAAAGTCTAGTCAAAATTAAACTTTCATGATTCAGATAGGGCATGGAATTTTAAACAACTTTCCAATTGACTTTTATCATTAAATTTACTTTGTTCTCTTTGTGGTATCTTTCAAAAGCTAAACCTAGGTAGGCTCAAACTGATTTCTAAACCGTTGAAAACCGCCTCTCAGAGCATTTTGAAAGTTTTTCACAGTTAGACAGTATTAGTTCATGTGTATCATATAGATAACATTGTGCTCACTCCCATGGCGTTATTTAGGAGTCTGCACTGATTGGCTAAACTGCATGTCTGTCAAAAGATAAGTAAGCAGTCTGCAGAGGCTTAGATACAAGGTAATCACAGAGGTAAAACATATTAATATAACTATGTTAGTTATGTAAAACTGGGGAATGGGTAATAAAGGGATTATCTATCTTTTTAAACAATAACAATTCTGGTGTAGACTGTCCCTTTAAGTATAGGTATATACTGGGCATTGTTATCAATATGATGTCCAATTAGCCTGTCTCACATTCCTGTATGTTTTAGGGATTATTTCCATCTTCATGATTTATTCCTATCT
Source organism: Bombina bombina (assembly GCF_027579735.1). Classification (NCBI taxonomy): domain Eukaryota; kingdom Metazoa; phylum Chordata; class Amphibia; order Anura; family Bombinatoridae; genus Bombina; species Bombina bombina. The sequence goes on from NC_069499.1 coordinate 1,381,747,353, forward strand.
TTCTACAGTACGGTTTAATTAGACCTGTTTTAAACATTAGGTCTACTTATATTATCCTTCTTTTCTACAGTAGAATATATGATTACTATGTTATAAGCACTAGAAATGCTTATCTTATCTTGTGTCTGCTGTGCATATTTAAGACATAAGTAAGGGAATATTAATATTTACATGATTTATTTTCCTCCTATCATGGAAATATCTTTTGGATATTGTTATAAGTATTTTGTTGGCTTATCTTTCCTGTTGACTATATTATATATATGTCTTAGGGATTATCCATGTTGTTTTTTTTGTTTTTTTTTTGTTTTTTTCTGCTTTTTTTTCTGTTTTTTTTCTGCGGTAGAAAAATATATACGGGAGATTGTTATTAATCTGACCACTTGTGATTCAGTGGGTAAATCTCCAATCTACCAGCTGGATTCCTGTTTTAACCCTAGCTATCCTTATAGCTGTGTATTCAGCAATGCTATGGCATTTAGGGGAAGTCTGAATAAAGTAGGCTATAGTATATAAGTGAGTCAGTATGACTATTTCATTTATAGTATGGGTTTAGGGATTATCAACATTTATTTGATTTATCTCTATCCTGATTCATTATAGGTATATACTGTTGTTATAAGCATCATAATTGCTTAATTTGCTCAATACATTTTAAATGTTTGCTCTAGGGATTCTTAACCTTTTTTTGTCCCTTTCCTAACGTAGATAATTACTAAATTTTGAACTTAGCATCTACTCCTCAAATCTTACGGGGGTTCAATGGGGCTCTTATGGCACTAGCCAGATGTTAAGGAATTACAGTGGCATCTGTCCTGGACTATATCTTGGTTCAGGTGCCTTCTTTTCTTTTTGTAAGATGGTAGTCTCTATTCTACGTTCCCAATGGGGGGAAAGTAAATCTGGAGAAGGTCAGAAAATACAAAGCCCTCTGGTGGCTCAGTGGAAAGTCACTGGGATACAACATGAGAGACCAGAGTTCAAGACCCCATGGGGGCATGACAGTACCCCCTTCCCAAGGCCAACCTCTGGGCGGCTTTAGCTTTCTCATAGACTTGTAGGTCTTCAAAGTAAATGATAGCTCCGTCAGAGGCTTAAACTTCTGACTTCCTGCCTGTCACTTCAGTCCTCAACCTCAGTGTATGGAAGTAATTGGTCTGATGGTTGCTTCCATGGACATCATTCCGTTTGCTCGGTTCCATCTGAGACCGCTACAGTTATGCATGCTCAGTCAAGAGAACGGAGACCACTCGGACCTATCGCAGAGGATAGCTCTGGTTTCCCTAACTAGAGTCTCTTTATCTTGGTGGTTTTCACAGGACCATCTGTCTCAGGGTACATTATTCCTGAGACGATCCAGGGTGATTGTAACCACGGACGCCAGCCTTTTAGGCTGGAGAGCAGTTTGGGGTTCTTTAAAGGCTCAGGGTCTTTGGACTCAAGAGGAGTCTTTTATTCCCTTAAACATCTTGGAGTTGAGAGCAATTTACAATGCCTCATCCGCCTGGCTTCAACTAGCTTTAGTCCGATTTATCAGATTTTAATCAGACAATATCTCATCGGTGGCTTACATCAATCACCAGGGAAGAACTTGGGAGTTCCTTAGCAATAAAGGAGGTGACTCGCATTCTCCAATGGGCGGAGTCTCACGATTGTCTCCTCTCTTTTCATTCCAGGGAGTGGGCTCTCCAGCCAGAGGTTTTCAATTGATAACGCTCAGGTGGGGGGTTCCAGAGTTGGATCTGATGGCGTCTCGTCAAAACGCCATGGTTCCAAAGTACGGTTCAAGGTCAAGAGATCCTCAGGCCGCTCTGATAGATGCTCTAGCGGTTCATTGGATCTTCCCTATGGCATACCTGTTTCCTCCATTTGCTCTCCTTCCACAAGTCATTACTTGTATCAAACAGGAGAGAGCATTGGTAATTCTAATAGCTCCTGCATGGCCTCACAGGATCTGGTAAGGATGTCATCTCTTCCTCCTTGGAGGTTACCTCTGAGGAAGGACCTTTTAATTCAGGGTCCATTCCTCAATCAAACCTGGATTCTCTGAAGCTGACTGCTTGGAGATTGAACGCCTAGTTCTTTCTAGACGTGGGTTTTCTGAAGCGGTAATTGATACTATGCTTCAGGCTCGCAAACCTGTTACTCGCAAGATCTACCATAAGGTATGGCGTAAATATTTTTGTTGGTGCAATTTTAAGGGTTTCTCCTGGAGCCAGGTGAGGATTTCCCGTATTTTATCTTTTCTTCAGGATGGCCTGCAGAAAAGTTTGTCAGTCAGTACTCTGAAGGGTCAGATTTCTACACTCTATTCTTTTGCACAAACGTCTGGCAGATTTGCCAGTTGTTCAAGCTTTTGTTCAGGCCCTGGTCAGAATCAGGCCTGTGTTTAAACCTGTTGCTCCTCCTTGGAGCCTTAATATTGTTCTTAAAGTTTTGCAACAGGCTCTGTTTGAGCCAATGCATGTTGTTGATATAAAATTGTTATCTTGGAAGGTTTTGTTTCTTCTTGCTATTTCTTCCACTCGCAGAGTTTCTGAGCTTTCAGCTCCGCAGTGGGATTCCCTGTACCTTATTTCATGCAGATAATGCGGTACTTCGTACTAAATTGGGTTTTCTCCCTAAGGTGGGGTTGGATCAAATCAATAATCAGGAAATTGTTGTTCCTTCTTTTTGTCCTAATCCTCCTTCTCATAAGGAACGTCTTTTGCATAACTTGGATGTTGTGCGTGCTCTAAAATTTTACCTTCAAGCTACTAAAGATTTTTGGCAATCTTCTGCCCTGTTTGTGGTTTTCTCTGGAAAGCGTAAGGGTCAGAAGGCCACTTCTATTAACCTTTCCCTCTGTTTAAGAAGTATGATTAGTTTTCCTTATGAGACAGCTGGACAGCAGCCTCCTGAGAGAATTACGGCTCATTCCACTAGGGCTGTCTCCTCATCCTGGGCTTTCAAAAATGAAGCTTCTGTGGAACAGATTTGCAAGGCGGCAATATGGTCCTCTTTGCATACTTTTACAAATCCTACAAATTTGATACTTTTGCCTCGGCTGAGGCCTCTTTTGGGAGAAAGGTTCTTCAAGCGGTGGTGCCTTCTGTTTAGGTGGTCCTTCCTTTTTCGTTCTCCCTGTTCATTCCGTGTCCTCTAGCTTGGGTATTGGTTCCCACTAGTAATTGGAATGACGTTGTGGACTCTCCATGTCATAGGACATAGCTAGGGTTCCCATTTATGTATAAAGACTTTAATTCTTTTCTCTAAATCCCCCTGTACATCTGATTGTTCTATAAGCACTTGGTTATGTATGGCGTGTAGGAGTTTTCTAAAGGGGGGGGGGGGCTGCTAGACACCCAGAATTGCAAAATTAGTCTCCTAGCAAGGAGTATAACAGAGTAGAGGAATTTTCTGTGTTTCAATGTAACCTCGAAGTCATGTAAGAATATGATGTTGGTAGACGTCAAGGCTACTCTATCACCTAAAACCCTTTGTAACCAGTAGCTAAGTTTACCCCACAGTCCAACAAGTTTGGGACAGTCCCAAAGGAGGTGTATAATGTCAGGGGACGGGAAAGAGCACTTACTACAGCTGTCAACTGCCTGTGGTATCATCTTAGCTCGAAGCTTCGGAAGGATGTATGCCTGGTGGAGAAGTTTAGTGTGGGCTTCCCTCGAATACGCCGAGAGAGTGGCCATGTGAACCTTGGAGAAGCTATCAGTTAGGTCAGGCATAGTGATAGATATTGTCCTTGTTCCCTGCCATTTGTCATGTATTGTCTGTAGGGCCTGTTGCTCCAAATGGGTCACTATCTCGTTGTATATATTGGTAATGGAGTGTGAGCCTCGTAGCGTAATGCGATATAACCTATCTATGCAGGAGCTAGTGTTTGTGAGCTGGTTAGTAGTGATGAGGGCCTTAACATAGTGTCTACATTGAAAATAGGCAAACATAGTGCCCGGTGGAATGTTGTGTGTCTCTCTCAGGGCCTGGAAAGGTAGAATTTGAAGTGTAGTGGGGTTAAGAAGTTGCGCAACAGATGTCAGACCAAGGGTCTCCCATATTTGGAAGGCCCTTGTAGTGTATCCAGGGATGAATTTGGGATTCCCTTGGAGAGGTAAATACTTGGTGGTCTCATGATCAATTTTCCAGAATCTGCACATTCTGTGCCACGCTCTGAGGGGGTCCCGAAAGAGTACGTTTTGAGAGATGTGGGAGGGGAGGGACGACAGCCTAGCATGTGGCAGGTAAGCTGCATTGAGGGGTGCAATTAAATCGAGTTCTACAGCGGGGCTGAAGTAGGTAGATCTGGCAAGCCACCCTATGGTCAGTTTAGCCAACGTCGCCCAATTGTACCATTGGATATTGGGAAACTTGAGGCCCCCCGCATTCACTGACATAGATAGTTTAGTTTTACTAATCCTATGTTCCTTCTGGTTCCAAACAAATGAAGCAAATGTAGCAGAAATGTTTTGAATGTCTTTGCTGTGGAGCAGGAGAGGGAGCATCTGCAAGGGGTATAAAATTTTTGGAAGGATGATCATTTTAAGGAGGTGAATTCTACCATGTAAAGTTAATGGAAGCCCCCTCCAACCCTTGATAAGAGCCTGGGTACTAGCTATGACTTTGGGAATATTGAGGTTGTAGAGACGCATAGGGTCAACATGGAGCAGGATGCCTAAATATTTAAAGGACCCAGTTGTGACATGTACATTCGTGTCGCTGAGTGTGTTATTTTTATTATTTTGGAGCCATGTCACTTCCGATTTGTCAATATTTATTTTATAGCCAGTGAATCTACCAAAGGTTGACAGGATGTCCAGCAGTTTAGGTATGTTTATGACAGGATCGCTTACATATAGTAGCAAGTCATCTGCAAAGAGAGACAAGTGTAGGAGTTGTGAATGGATCTGGAGGCCAGCACAATGTTGGCGTATGTAACAGGCTAATGGCTCAATTGCCAGATCAAATAGGAGCGGGAACAGTGGGCAACCTTGCATAGTTCCCCTACCAGCTCGAAGGAAGGAGACAAACCACTATTTATGACTATGGATGCCGAGGGAGAGTCGTATAGCCATAGGGACTATGTCAGGAGCTAAAATTTTGTAGTACTCTGCGGGGAGACCGTCAGGTCCCGCCGCTTTGCCAAGTTTAATGCGCTTAATGGTGTCTATCACCTCCCGCGGCTGAATGGGGGCATTGAGAGAGGACAGTTGATCCTGAGTCAAGGTAGGGACACCTACATCATTCCAGAATGAGCATTTGTAAGGTTCTGAGATCTCTTGCTTAGAGTACAGGTTGGTGTAGTAAGAGACAAATTCTCGCATAATTGCCGGGGTGTCAGTGCATAGCTTTCCCCCAACAGCCAGCGCTGGGATATAAGTTTTAGGTGTAACCACTCTGACCATAGAGGCCATGGTTCTACCAGCCTTGTTTCCGTACCTATAAAACTTCCCTTGCCTGTGGATAGCATACGCGTTATCTATCATTTGAATATGTGTATCTCTCTCCTTTTTAAGGTCGTAGTACTGCTGTCTAGTTTTAGGTGTGGGATGGGAGAGATAGTTATACGCTGTTGCAAGATTTGTCAACATCGCGTCTGTGATCTTTTTGCTCTTGCGGTTGTGATGTGAAGTGTATGCTGTAATTCTCCCTCTCATAACAGCCTTTGAGGCATGCCAAAAAAGGTCTGAACTGTCCCTGTGTTGTGCATTGTCTGCATTGTAGTCTATCCAGAAAGAACGTAATTGTTGCCGAAAGTCTGCATTATTGTAAAGGAAAGAGGGGAATCGCCAAGTTTTCTGTAGGTTAGATGGTGGAGTGAAGTCTAAAAGGAGCAGAATAGGTGCGTGGTCTGAGATGGTCACAGGAAAGATCCTAGTGAGAGGGATATGTGGTGTGAGGACGGGAGCTGTCAGGAAATAGTCAATCCTAGACATAGTATGGTGCGTTTTAGAAATACAGGTATAGTCTTTGTCTGTTGGGTTGCGCAATCTCCACAAGTCCACCAATCCTAAGTCAGTTTTGAATCTATCAGTAAGTTTTACCTCAGCTTTCTGTCTGCGTGAAGCAGTTCGTAGGGGTGGTCCGTCAAGACTTCCACAAATCTGTCAAGTGGCAAGAGTTGCGTCATGTTAAAGTCGCCCCCTGTGATTATTGGGAGCTCACTCCTTCTTGCTAAGCAAAGTTGTAAGTGTTGCCAAAAGTGAGGCGAAAGGTTATTCGGGCCATATACGTTACAGAGAAGATATGATTTTGAAGCGATACACAGGGTGGTAATTATGTAGCGTCCCCTAGCATCTAATTGTATGTCTTTGAGGGTGACAGGGAGTCCTTTTCTAATCAAAATTGCTACTTCTCTCTTCCGTCCCTCCGTGGGCGTGCTAACAACCTGTCCCACCCATCTGGTTTTGAGCTTGTCATGTTCCTCTTGAGTTAGTCAAGTCTCCTGTAGGAGAGCTATGTCAGCATGTATGGAGTTTAAAAAGTGCAGTATTTTACTGTGTTTAGCGGGGGATGTAATGCCCCCCACGTTCCATGAGACTATGTTACATCGTACTGCCATAAAGTATGTAGTGGAGGAGAGGTTGGCTTGGGCATGGTGGGGTGTCTGAGGGAGAAGGGAGGCAGGGAGGCGGTGTCTCCCTCCCAGGCTGTCAGATAGTGGGGAAGTATACCAGGAAGTCTGGTAATGTGTGCCAGGGTGCAGTACTTACATAAACAGGAAGGCGGGAGAAGCCAGGGCAACAGCTCACGAGACCACCCAGGCTCCAATATTCTCCTCAGTTGGTGCCCCCCGGAGTGGAGGCAAAAATTCTGATGGAAGCAGAGAGAGGAAAACATCAACAGGGCACAAAACCACATCTCTAAACCCTCCCCAGATCCCCATCCCATTCCGCCGGTGCTGTCAGTCACTTTGCCCATGCGGGAAGGAGAGATCAAAGCCATCTCTCGGTGATTGCTTATGAGTGGAGCACCGGGGGAATGGTGTACATACAGCAGTAAAAATGTGGTTAATGATATACAGGTATAGAAAAGTAATATCCAGACCCGACATTTCAAAGCACATAGTTTAGGGGTATTGCCGTTATCATGGTCTATAGCTAGGTATGGGCTGGATGAAGTACAGGGCATAGGGGCTTTCAAGTACAGTCCGGGAGGCTCTTGTGCACTGGGAATTAATATGATAGTTGAGAGCCGATCAAGGATACTTTTTGTAACTAAGAAGAAATATGCCCAAAACAGGCAAGGGTGTCCTGGCAAACGTATGGTTAAGCTGCGAGTGCGAGGGTACACACATGCATAGGGTTTCCAGGTAAGGAAAAGGGCCAAATAAATTAACGTTAACAATAAGTGGTAGGAAGGTCTCAGCAGCAAAGTACAGTCAGCCGGGGCCGGACTATGCAAGATATGTGAGATAGCTGGTTTAGGAGGGGAGCCTTTATCGGGAGCAAAGTGTGGCAGGCCTCCATCAGTTTTAGTTGTACCTACGTAGGGGGGAGGATATGTGCTATATTTAGGGCCCCAGACTTCAAAATTTAGAGATATAGGCAATGGAACAAAGGAAACAGTAACAGTTTTTTTAACCTTCAAGAACATCAAATAACAGTTAACATAAAAGATCTCAACCATTAATATTGCAAATACAGTCTCAGCAGGGATCGCCACCTCGACCAAGCAGCCTAGAAAGACTGCGGCAGGGGTATGCTGCTGCAGTGCTAGGTACAGTAGCCAATAGATCAACATCTTCTGAGGGAGAACATCTCTCACTTGATCCGCCTCTAGAGTTTTTCCCAAGGTGAAAAATATCCCACTGCCTTGAATTCTCATATGAAGACAGAGGAAGAGGGAAAGAAGGTGCAAGAAATCCGGGCGCCCAAAGTCAGTGCACTTCATCTTGCATGTCCTTGTCTAGGAATGTTTGCAGTTCCTTTGGATTATTAAAGTATTTAGGCCCAGTAGGTGTCTGTAGCTTAGCTTAGCCGGATACAATAGTGTAGCTTGCTTCCCTTCCTTGTGTAGCCTAGAGCAGAGTGGGGCAAAGTCTCTTCGCATCTTGGACACTTCTGCAGAGAAGTCTTGAAAAATCAGGAGTTGTTTTCCTTCAAATTGTAATTGTCCAGTGTGGGCCCGGTATGCTCTCAAGAGAGCCAATTTTTCCTGGTAATTCAGGCATTTGAAAATTACCTGACGTGGGCGGGAGTTCAGAGTTTCAAGTCCCTTGTCCGGGCCCAGGCGGTGTGCACGCTCTACGTCCAAAGGTAGGTGGTAAGCATTCATCTTTAGAAGCTTGGGCAGGGTTAAAGCAGTGAATTCCAGTAGATCTTTGTTTTTTATCGTTTCCGGGACCCCCACTACTCGCAGATTGTTCCTGCGACTTCTATTTTCAAGGTCGTCTACTTTCTCCTGCAGTGCTCGATTCTGTCGCTGAAGTTGTCTTACTGAAGTAGATGTAGACGCCTGCATATCCTCCACATCAGAGATGCGTTGCTCAGCGTGCGTGAGCCTAGTTGAGAATTGGCGCACTTCGCTAGTGAGTGTGTCAACACCTGCCTGGAGAGTCTCCATTTTGGGGAGGAAGAAGGATTTAAGCTCCTGAAGTAGTGCCGACGAGTCTGTCGTGATGACCTGTGAGGCCCTAGGGGAAGGCGGGGGATCCGAGTGTAGATCTGTTGCTGGCCACTTCTTCTCTGTATGCTTGCCTCTGGAAGTCATTATTTCCGCAGCCTTGCTGGTAATAGGCGCGAAATAGTGATCAAGCTTCATACAAACAATATGCTGATAGATACAAAGTTCAGATGGTAAATGCTTGTTAAAACTGTATATGGCCTCTAGGTGGCAGTGCAGGACAGCAAATTTTGATTGCAGGGATAGTCCCAGAGAAGAGTGGCAGAGGTTATTTACCAGAACCTCACAATTGAGTTGTGTAGATAGAAAGAGTTCACCCAGAGGTGTTGTACATGGTAAATACCAATCCAAGAAGAAAATGAGAGAGCAAAAACAATTAAAGCATTAAGCAGTGTAGAATGTTGAGCTGGTGTAAGAGTTCATAACATAAGCACAAGCAGTAATCTCCTATTCTGTAGCTCCACAACCCCCTCAGCAAGGTGAAAGGTTCACAGGAGACTAGTAAGCAGATCAGAGCAGCAGCATGGTGCTGCACTATGTATCACCAGCCCTATTAAAGAATATATGTCCCAAAGGCTGTGCAGGGGTTTATAGGGTGAGAGTGTTCAGAAAGTCACTGCAGGAATGGCAGTGTGTTATGCACAGAGAGATATGTAGTAGCTGGTTCCCACGTGGTAGCTCTTATGTGCAGGGCTATGGAACTATATGTTTCCCACTTTAGCTTTCTGACTAGGGAGAGCGATGTGAGATGCAGCAGCGTGCACTTCAGTGTTCCCCAAGCTGCACAAGCTTGCTCCCTCCTTAAGCACAGTCTCTATTTCTTCCCCTGTAATGCTCTTTTGAGTAGATGAGCGTAGCCCTTATAGATGGGCCTATGTATACTTTTGCGGCCACCTCACCCTTACCGCTCCTCTGTAGTGCCGGGTATATCCTCCGATGGCTTTGTCTTGTCCGGCGTAGCAGCTGAAGGAGAAGGAGGGCCGTGGGCCAAGATGGCGCCTGAACTTTGCGCTCCGATGTGCACCACTAATGTTCTGGGGGCAAGGGCGGTGTAATAGCCCTTCACACGGTGTCGCCAGCTGAGGTAGGTTACCAGAGTGTCCCAGCAAGGCTATCTTGTGTGGGATTTAGACTGGCAGCAAACTTTCGGCCGTTTTAGAGAGCTGGATATGCGGAGCTCCTTTCGTTTGCTGCCAGCCCGTTGCTCCGCCCACCGGAAGTCCAATTCAGCAGTTTTTTTAATAAACCTCAGGCACCTCTATACCCTTGTGTTTCTTCTTTTTCCATTTTCCTTCGGCTGAATGACTGGGGATTATGGGTAAGGGAAGTTACACTTAACAGCTTTGCTGGGGTGCTCTTTGCCTCCTCCTGCTGGCCAGGAGTTGACTATCCCACTAGTAATTGGAATGATGTTGTAAACTCTCCATGCCCGGAAAAAATGAAATTTATCAGGTAAGCCTAAATTTTGTTATTATAACTCTGCCATTGAGCTGACAGGTATTAGTTATTACTTCTGCATTTTGTAATAGATACCTGCAGTTTGGTTGTATGTTCTATTTACTATGTAACCAGATGCTGAGTTCTATAGCAATACTTTTGCTACATTGGAGGTACTGGTGCTATCTTTTGCACTGCACCTAAGCACTCTAGTCAGAACTACGGAGTGCACTCACTACCATTGGTTTCAGCGCCAGTAAGATTGCTATATTCTTATAGTCACATGACCAGAAAGTGTGCTGCAGACGTATTGTTTAGACACAGAGCTTATATTTGGGAACAAGAGACTGGGAGTACAACGTCCAGAATACGAATGTGTCACTGTAACGCTTTACATTCCATGGGCTCCTTGCATGAACCTGCCCCTACAACAGTACACAGCATGGTGTACCTGCTCTAATCCTCACAACCTGCTAGGAGATGATGGCGGCTCCATAGCAGGCGGTCAAGATTTCAGCTTTCTTTGTACAAACTGTCCTTTGCGCAACTTCATGGAAACTGGTTCATGTTCTCCCAGGACCCATTCTTTGTACTAGCGCATGCATCCACATTCTTGCTGGCGTGCACATGGGAATTTGCTTTTGGCCTAGGATTGGAGTGGTAACCTCAAGCACAGTTCAGCCCTTTTCTTGCAGCGTGCCAGTACTGCCAGAGTAATTTTAGGAGAGGGAAAAAAAATGTAAATTTATCAAAATGTATTGTTTTTGAATATTTCTGTATATGGCTCATTTCTTTAGTACATTTACTATTGGTATATAGATTAGGGATAGACCGATAGTTTTTTCAGGGCTGATACCGATTATTGACTGCCTTTCAGGCCGCTAACAGGGGCCGATATTCTGTACATTTAAAGTTTTGATAAATCAACACAATTTCTACACAAATCTGGTATAAACTGAACATGCTTATTACAATTTTAAACATTAAAAGTAAACAACTGGGAAAAATAAAGTGCTTGAAAATTAACTTATTAAATGGTTTCCCAAAACATAGACAAAATGGCATAAATACCTTTAAACTGCACACTGATATAAACTTTAAATTTAAGTCACTACTGCAAAGATAGACACTACACAATTTCTTCAATACTCCCAGTTAAGTAGAAAAACAGTGCAGAAAGCATATTTCAGAATGTTCTCCTGTAAAACGGCTTGTTTTTTTCATATATTGCTGCCATTTCACTAAAAACATGCTCCCTTGGTACACTTTATAGATAAGGGTTAAAAGTATATGTGTATATATATATATATATATATATTGCCACTTGACAGGGAAAGGATATGATGGAATATCAGTGCTAGATTTATTTGCTTTAATTTTTAATATGCTCATATATTTACTGGATTGCAAATACCTTCCCTGGTACTGAGGAGTGGACTATAAGTTTCTTTATTATGTCACTTATGGACAGTTTTATACATTTTTAACAACACCACCTAATGGTCAGAGCATTATTATCCACTGCTAGAGCATGTCCTATACTGCATAGCTTTCTACTCAAGGTTTGTTGTTGTGGACATTTAATTGATGTGCCTGAACTTTATTTTTTATTTTTTTATGCCCATCAAAGGGGAAAATAAAATATTTAAATTAAAAAAATCTTCAAATATAGCAGCTTTAGTAAAATGTTTTGCAAATGTGTAAATTGTATCAGAATGCAATAAATAATGTTCTATTTCTGACAGCAATTAGCAAGCAGATTGATTTTATGTATTGCTGACCCCTATGAGCAAATCAAAAGTAATTTAGCTCTGTGTACTTCAGGGAAACAATGTAGCCATTCAAAGATCACATTTTCCATTTCACAAATCTTATAGGTTTCTTTATGCAAGTCCATCTACAGGCCTGCCATTGGGGTATAGCAGTTGGTAACTGAGCTCCCAGGAACACCTGGGCTTGGACTCTATCAGTGCTATTTATTATTAGATGCTAAGCTATGTCCAGCTTATATGTGCTATAGATGTGATAATTTGTGTCACTTAAAACTACATAGTTTCCCTGAAGTACATAGAGTTAAATTACTTCTGATTTGCTCCAAATCGGTCATATCTGCAAGTTTCCGAAAATCAATCAACTCCTAATATAGATCTGTGATATCAGTGTACACAGGCCTTTAAGATATCATGAAAATCTGCCCTTTTAGTGGCACTTGAGGACTGGAGTGGATAAATACTGGCCTATAGGAATGGCAAATGGTAGTCTGCACACATTATAAAGCGATAGAAATAACAATAGCTTTCAGATCACCTGGATCTTAGTAGGTGTGATATTGTACACATAATCCGTAGCACATTCAACAGCATCTGTGTGGTTGCTTCAGTTTGTAAAAAGATTGTTGTTTAAGATCTCTCCATTACTTTTTGTTTTACCTGCAGACAGCGTGATATAAAACGTATAATACTTATTTGTTAGGTTTTAAACAGTGGTGTGTGAGTATGGTCATAGAAAGTCATTGGCTGTGGACCTAGTTTAGTCACAGTGAACTCCATATTCATGATTTATGGGTAATAATTAGCAAGACAAATAGCAGTGCACATTCTCCAATGAAACCTTCATGCAATGTTAGATACACAGTAGATATCAAGTCCTTACTGGAATCAAAGCTTTTGTATTTTGAAAGGCTAAAATCAAAACAAATGTCACCTTTAGTAAGGCCGATGTAAACAAATTTAAATCACGCGATCGTGCATGCAATTGCGGCTAGGGCGTTCCATGCCGTCCTAACGGCACTAAAGCACAGCGCAGTTAGGACGGTATGGAACGTCCTAAATTCGGGAAGTGGTTAATCTGCCACAAACACACACATACATACTATATCAACATCGTCATAAGTGCCACAATAACCAGGGTGGATTTGATTTTAAATCATGGTTTTCTACATAAAGGTTTAGTTTTTAGATTAATGTTTCAGATTATTTTACTAGTTATATCAGAAAATTACTGGTTTATATACCATTTTTAAATACATAGGATCATTGAAATTATTTGGGAGGTGAACTCTCCCATTTAAATAGGTTCATATTTAATCAACTTTTCGACCATACTTTATTGTAAGGAAAAAAAAATAAATAATGAATACCTTAAAGGGACATGAAACCCAAAAAAAATTATTTCATGATTCTGATAGAGTATACAATTTTAAAACTGTTAGATAGATAGGTAGCATGCACATGTCTAAAGCATTACATCACAGGAAATAGTGCTGCCATCTAGTGCTCTTGCTAATGCATAACATTGATGCAGACACGTGCACACTGCTTTTGAACAAAGGATAACAAAAAAGAAAATTGAAGTAAATTGAAAAGTTGTTTAAAATTCTATACTCTATCTGAATCATGAAAGAAACATTTTGGACATTATGTCCCTTTAATAACAATTCAAATAGCTTTTATTAAAATAATAACATTTAATTAACATTTTTATTTTTGTCCCTCCCACACTTGGTCACTGTGCAGAACTATTCCACTGCGAACAATCTTCTATTCATTGAGCTTCTTGAAACTTAGAGTTGATTCAGTGTACAAACATTTGCAGAGAAGCAATGGCATTACAGGAACAGTAAAGTCAAAATTAAACTTTAATGATTCAAATAGAATATGCAATTTGAAACAACTGTCCAATTTACTCCTCTTATCTAATTTACTTCTTTCTCTTGGTACCCATTGTTGAAAAGCAAACATAGGTAGGCTCAGAAGCAAAGCACTACTGTGAGCTAGCTGCTTGCCATTGGTTCACCCAATGTGTTCACCTAGCTCCCAGTAGATCATTGCTCTTCTTCAACAAAGCATACTAAAAGAATGAAACAAATTTGATAAGACGTAAATCAGAAAATTGTATGCTCTATCTGAATCATGAAACAAAATAAGTGTGTTTATATCCCTTTAAGGTCTGTTTTTCAACTCTGTATGTTTGTTTATTTTAGAACATTTTTGTGGTGACACAAATTCACTGTTTTGAGAACTACAAAACCAAGAATGTGAGAATATCTTCTAGACAGAACAAATGCCCAAAATAATCTTAGAAAAACCTCTGAGACAGCATAACATCGTGAATGGATTACTGTAATTCAATTTACCCAAAAAATTAAGCATTACATCCATGAATATAAAGCCTCACACACATAATTAAAAACTAATCCTTATTTCAGGATAAATAACCTTTCCATTATAAAGTACCTTAAATAGAACCTATATTCAGATAGATTTTTTTCATCAAAAAAGCATTTTATTTAAAAATAAAAAATCATAGATTTTTATTCACCCTGATATTAACCACAGATTTGAGGAAACTTGTACGATAACCACAATTTTTTTTTTAATTAAAAGTCAAAAATAGCACACTTCCTAATCCTTCTCCCATGTACAGTTTAATACCAAGTTAAAGGGACACTGAACCCAAATTTTGTCATTCATGATTCAGATAGAGCATGACATTTTAAGCAACTTTCTAATTTACTCCTATTATCAAATTTTCTTTATTCTCTTGGTATCTTTATTTGAAATCCAAGAATGTAAGTTTAGATGCCGGCCCATTTTTGGTGAACAACCTGGGTTGTCCTTGCTGATTGGTGGATAAATTCATCCACCAATAAAAAAGTGCTGCCCAGAGGTCTGAACCAAGAAAAAAGCTTAGATGCCTTCTTTTTCAAATTAAGATAGCAAGAGAATGAAGAAAAATTGATAATAGGAGTAAATTAGAAAGTTGATTAAAATTGCATGCTCTATCTGAATCATGAAAGAAAAAAAATTGGGTGCAGTGTCCCTTTAAATAAACTAGAAGTGCACTGCGCTAAAGTAGATATTAGAATAAAGCCGCAGAGTAAAGGATCCCTCCAGAGTATCCTAAAAGTAGATAAAGCAAATACGAAAAAATCTGTGTAAGAAAACACGGAAGTCTATTTCTATGGCGCTAATGAAAGCTAAATATCTATGTAGTATCTGGGTTCAGAAAAAGGAAATGTTCATTTATTTTATTTCCTTTTTCTGGAGCCAGATACTACATAGATATTTAGCTTTCATTAGCGCCATACAAATAGACTTCTGTGTTTTATTACATAGATTTTGTTGTATTTGCTTTTCTACAGTTTAATACCAATCCAAGATATACATGACCGATTTAACATCAATATCCTCCCTACATAATTTCTGTAGCTATACAAAAATCTAATAATCTTAAAAATATGAAGATGTGGGGGGACTTCCGGTGGGTGGGCTTCCTGGAAGGCAGCAGACTAGCAGAGCTCCGCACAGACTTTGTTTAAAAGTGCCTAAAAGAGCTTATAAAACGGCTTGGAATACTTTATTTTGCCTTCACACTGCTTCTCATCAGTCTTGCTGCCGACCGGGAGCCCACTGAAAAATCCTTGGCAGACATTGCTGCCCGGAGTGGAGGGGACTCTCAACGGAGTATCCTTCTGCCCTTTTCAGGCGAGCCACACACCGCTCCACCACCGAAGCCGGCTACCAGTGCCATCGAACCCTTGGGACACAGTTTGCAGCAGCGGGACACTAGACCGTGTCGAAAACGGCACTGAAGGACTACCGCAACGGTCATTCCTCAGCTGAGAAAGACTCCTTTCACACATGTGAGCCGCCATCTTGGCACCTCGTGGCCCGCTCCTCCTCGGAACTACAGAGGTGCTGAATGCTCGACACAACACTGGGACTCAGGCAGGCACCAGGATTGACCCCCGGAATAACCCACACCACTCAGCAACTTACCCGGGCCGAATTGGTGAGGAGCTACAGACACCGGAGAACCTCTGATACAGAGGCCGCCATTGGGCGCGAATCTACAGCTCCACAGGCTGGCGGGAGCCAGATCCCACACTGGGTAAAGTACGACATTGCATGCACATCACAGTCCACATCTTTGCTCCTGGGGACTCTTGCATACCGCTGCTTTGTATAGGGGACTGGGGAAAACGGCCTTATAGCCACAAACACTGGGCCTAACATCACATGAGAGAGGCTGGAACCAAGATAACGGCTACCTGCTGCCAGTGTATACATAATTTTCCCCAAAGGCAGCCAATAAAATCAGAAAACTGGGACTTTGCAAGGCTCTGCATATAGAAACTAACTCTGGGGTATATTACTCAGCTCATTCGATCATCCACCTACACCCCTGGCAGGGACACTGTGCAATTTCCACTACAAGACATACTTATAGCATCTCTGATAGCAGATGTTAACCCTGTTAGCACATGAATGGGCCTTAGAGCTGGCGATACTGGATACTCAGCATACCATCAGGGGCATTATTAGAGTTGGGAACCTTGACCCCGGCAAGATCTTCACATAAGTTAGAACCACTAAGTTACAGCAAACTGTAAGACTGTGTTATCATACCTAACCAAATACAGAAATCTCACACCCCTGAAAGAGCACATGAAGGACGCTATGCTGACAGTCTTGTGTTACCCCCCTTGTACTCTGCTGGGGGCTGAGTGGTAGAATCTATGGAACTCTCACTGTATTGTATTACTGTATTGTATATTTGTACTAACCCATTGTCTCCCACTAACATTTGGTTTCCCTCAGTGATAGGGATAGATATTGCTAGTACTGGTTAAGTCATTCATATACGCTGTGCCACACTTTGGTTGAAAAGGATCTTTCTAGTTTGCTGTTAGAATAATATCCATATATGCTAGCCATTTTCTCACTTGTAAAGGTATATGGAGAAATATTTAACGAATACCACCATGGCAAGTCGCAGCAAAACTAGCTCTGGCAGAAATAAACCTGGAGCTGACTCCTCAAACGCGGGAGCTAGCACTGATAGCTGCCTAGATAATGTTTCACTTGACGCACACCCCATTGTTAAACAGATATCTTTACTATTTATGCCTAAAATTGATAATTTGCAGAGGGGGGTCGATACCCTCTCAGATGATGTTAAACAGTTCTCCACACGTGTAGCAGAAGCTGAGAATAGAATCTCTGATTTGGAAGATTCTAATGTATCTAACTCAAATAAAATTGAAGCCTTAGAAAGACAAGCCGTCACATTGCAATTAAAATTAGATGACCTAGAAAATAGGTCGAGACGCAATAATGTGCGCCTCTTAGGTCTCCCCGAATCAGTAAAACCAGCAGATATCATCCATTTTGTTGAAAATACACTCCCCACATTACTGAAGATACCTACACAAGACCTCGAGGGTGGGGTGGAACGTGCTCATAGGGTAGGCCCGGAAAGGACTGGCCTAGACAACTTGCCCCAGCCCCGGCCAATTATGATCAAGTTTCTACATTTCCAGACCAAAACAGCATTACTAAGAGCTTACAGAAAAATGGACAATGTGATGTATGAAAATGCACGCTTGCTCCTGTTTCAAGATTTCTCGGCGGATCTTATGAAACGCCGGAGGGAATTTTCACCAATCTGCTCACAACTTCATAGGGAGGGTAGACAAGCCTTCTTACTGTACCCAGCTAGGCTTAAAATTATGACCCCCAGAGGCCCAAAATTTTTTGACAATCCAACTGCGGCTCAAAATTTCTTAGAAGGTGGGGGGGCCCCCCCACACAGCCCACGCCAGAATCATCTAAGAGGGGAGGAGGGTTGAAACTGCAGTAAATAGGAATTCACCTTAGGTTTTCAATCAAGTAGTCTGTTCTGATGGCTACTGAAATAACTGACAATGGGTCCGCAGCTACACGCGGACTTAGAACTTTGAAGTTCAGTTTAAGTTCAGGTTTGAGTTTTATAATGTTATATGTTAACATAGGTTACTTTCTAGGTCCAGGGCACTTAGAACACGTAAGCAAAGGAGTTGGATCAGTTGTGTGGGAAAAGGAGAGGGGGGTAAACTCTTGTAATCCATCGCTCCTAATTCCACCCCAAGCACAGGTTATGTTAGAAAGTACAATGTTGATGAGAGATTTAATATGCTCGCTTGATTATTGGAATGTAACAACCCTTCTGTTAAATGTTTCATGGTTTTTGAACACATATGTATATATGCAGTATTCTCAGATCATAACTCATACAGACATAGTCAGAATGATGGAACCTATTACATCCTGTATGAAAGTTATTACTATTCTCCCGCTACTTTTCCACATGCTTGTTGAACAGTCCACGACTCATTTCAGGGTAATAACTCTTTTATGTTTTTTCAGGGTAAAGCTACTGTTATTTAGTGATACTAATAGAGGCCTGGCGGTGGTTCATAGTGGTGGAAGACTGAACCGGGAGTCTGATCACTACGGTGAGGAATTTTTTTTTTTTTTTTTTTTTTTTTTTCTTTCTTCTTCTTCTTCTCTCCTTCTCTTCTCCCCACCCTCGCACTTGGGACACTATTCACATACTCCTATACAGATACAAAAACAAGATACAGGATCCACTTAAGTATTAAAATTTAACGTCTATTCTTGGAATATTGGGGGCATCCACTCCCCAATAAAAAGAAAAACAATACTCACACTACTTAGGAAAAAGAAAGCAGAGATCGCATTTCTTCAAGAGACGCATCTTTTAGATGTGGAACATGAGAAGTTGAGATCTGACTGGGTAGGGAGGGTTGAATACGCCTCATTTAACTCTGCCAGCAGGGGGGTTGCAATACTTCTAGGCAAAAGACTTGAACATGAAGTTAAAGAAGTGCTTAAAGACCCAGAAGGCAGATATATCATTGTACAAATATGTGCTGCAGAACAAACATATACACTTTGTAACATTTATGCCCCGAACATAAAAGATAGGGGGTTCTGGAATAATATTGTAACAATCCTCTCCCCCTACCTGGGTACACATATTATACTAGGGGGTGATTTTAACCTCACCCCTAATCCTCACTGTGACAGGTTAAGAGGGACACATAGCGGAGAGCCCAGAAGGGTGGCTAAAATCTCAGAAAAATTTGAAAAGGACACTTTTGCTCTACTGGAGAGCTCCCTGGGTGTGGTGGACATATGGAGGCAACTGAACCCTGATGGGAAAGATTATACCTGTGCGTCACGTACCTCACCCTCTATGTCCCGCATAGATATGTTTCTGATCTCAGACTCTCTCATTACACGTACCATAGACACCAAAATAGGGGACGTGGCGGTTTCAGACCATGCACCGATTGCGCTTTTCATAGATAAGAACCCGTCGGTTTGCAATAGACGAACTCTCAAATTCCCAAAATATTTGCTCTATTCTCAGGAATTTCAGAGCCACCTAACTCACTGTTGGGATGACTACCGGGTAAACAATGCACAGCATATGAACACCCCAGAATTATTCTGGGCAACTGCGAAAGTTGTCTTGTCGGGCAACATTGTTGCTTACCTGGCACGTAGGAAAAAGCAATTCACCGAGAAACTAGGGAAGCTGAGAGATCGCCTAGCGGAGAATTACCGCACTTACTGTGCGACTCCCTCTGGCCTCAATTACCGGAATTATATTGACACTAAAAAGGAATATGATGCCTTACTGGCCAATCAAGCCTCACAAGCCCTTCTGCGAACCAGGGGCAAATATTATAGATTCGGGGATAAGTCAGGGAAACTTATGGCGGCGTTAGTGAATATGAGCACATCCTCCAAACATATCACAGCCCTGAAAAGACAGGGAAAACTAGTGAAGGATGCTGATGCAATAGCCGAAGCATTCGCGTCTTATTATACCACTCTTTATACAAGTGAAGGTGCCTCAGACACCGAACTACAAGATAAATTCTGGGACAATATCAACCTCCCACAGATCTCAGACTCTCAATTGGAGAAACTAAATGCCCCCATAGGGGAAGAAGAGATCCAGAGAACGATCATGTACATGGCCCTGGGCAAAGCCTCAGGCCCGGATGGACTGCCGATAGAGTTCTATCGGCTTTTAAAAGATCAGGTCTCTACGACGCTGGCGAGTCTATATACTACCTACTTCGAAGGGGAAAAGACACCGGTGCCAGAATTCTCAGCGGCATATATCACTCTCATACCCAAGCCAGGGAAGGACAGTGTTTTGCCGGAGTCCTACCGGCCTATCTCTTTACTGAACTCCGACTACAAGATACTAACTAAACTTCTGGCTGAGAGACTTAAATTTATATTACCTGATATCATCCACATGGATCAAACAGGATTCATGTACGCAAGATCGTCAGTGGTCAATGTCCGCAGGGTTCTACAAGTTATCCAACACTTTTGGCCCAAAAGGAAGGGCGATGTAGTGAGAGATGAAGAGGAGGCCTTCCTGCTGTCACTTGACGCAGAGAAGGCCTTCGATAGAGTGGAGTGGGACCACCTCCTCTACACCTTGGCTAAGGCTCGCTTCTCCGGCCCATTTCTGACTTTTATCAAAAACTTGTACCGTGCCCCCCTAGCTAACATACTAGTTAACAATATATTCTCGGCGAACATTTATCTACATAGAGGCACCCGACAGGGCTGCCCCTTATCACCCCTCCTCTTTAACATTGCCCTGGAACCGCTGGCTATCAAGTTAAGACAGATTTTTCCTGGCATAGACTTGGCAGGGCATCCACAACATCTGGCGCTATATGCGGACGACATGCTCTTGTTTGTACAGAACCCCCGCACTTATATACCGCATATACTAGAAACCCTCACCGACTTTGGCCGATTTTCAGGCTATAAAGTCAATATGCACAAATCCGAGATCCTGTGGCTTCTCGGAAAAACCAACTCAAATGGGGAGTTTCCGTTCTCGGTGGCTAAACATGACATCACTTACCTTGGCATTAAGATTTCTGCTAACCCAAATAAGCTATACTCTAATAATTTGACACCCATATGCGCAAAACTACAGGCGCAGATGGACAGCTGGAGATGAGAAACTGACAAGAGAAAGGCGACGGCACTACTGATGCTGTGTCTCACTGGTTTTTAAATTTCTTCTCTAAATATGAGAGATACCTATAGTGATTAGGGAGACCGGGTGCTGTACATAGGGAAAGACTAACTCACAAATATCAATTGCCTTAGGCAATTGCAAGAATGTACTTGTGTAGCACTCACCAGCAATTGATCTATTTTGGTCCAATGCTACCTTAGGTAAAGAAGCCCAAAGAGGGGCGATTAAAACTTAACTTTTATTTTGTTAGTTAAAATCTTTACAACACATTAAAATCCACAAACAGTGTGGGGTGAGGGAATGTTGTTCCAAAAAGGAATAGACCATTAGTACATTTTTGGTAAATCCAAGGGAAAGTACCCTCACTAATATGGGGTGCTACAATATACCTCGGGTGTCACCCTTTTATATGTAGGGTCCTGAGTTATATCTCAGGTGTAGCTAATCCCCCAATAGTTGTGTGTAGTCCGCAATGTGGGGAGTGTGATTACTAGTTCTGGTTTGTGTTTTATTTCGGTTTTTATTTTAGAAACCAAAATGTAACGGTCCCGTACAGATCTTTGCCACTCCTTTGTTGAAGGATAGGATAGAATTATCACCAGACTGGCTGTGCTAAGGAGTCTATCAGCGGCTTAGTGATGGATTGGATGGATATGCTTATATTGTGGAGATTATAACTGGGGGGTGACAATATAGCACGTTAATGTAGAGAAATTGTTTAACCCACTTATCTACGAGGGTTAGGAGGTATTCTCCTGTTTATATGTGGGATCAGGTTGATCGTGCTACAGTATTGATCTGATATTACAGATATTCTTAACTGTTGTATAGATAGCCCTGTGGGGTAATTAGAATTATTTATAGTTATCAACATATGTTATTATAATTCCATATAGAGAGCTAAATATACCTATACGTTAAATACGCTGTCAATTTGTACTGAATATCTGTTATAGTGTGCGGTGCTTCTACTCGTTTTGTAATACTTGGTATATAGAGAGCCTGAATGGCGAAAATGAGCGGAGCTTAACTGTCAAAGGACAGTAATAGTATTCAGAAAAAATTAATTTCCTGTAGGTCAGAATAGCTGGTTTCTAAACCGGTGATATCAAAACCTGCCCCTGCTTGATTATCTATATATAGGTTTTCTTAGTATTGCGGATGCACCTTTAAATTCCTTATCGTAAAGTAGGACTTATCAGTATACTTCATCAGTCATTACTGTATATATTAACCCCCCCGTTTTTTTCGGGTTTTGCTCCCCAATATACTATGTAAATGAGATTAGTTTAGCCGGAAGTTTTCAGTAGTCAGCGTTAATGTAGTGGCTAAACAATTATAATAATCTAGATGGTAAGATTCGAGTTGCCGTTTGGCCTTCCCAGCTTATAGTATAAACACACAAATATCAATCCCTTACCATTCAGGGTTGTAGTACCCTCTAACCATAATATATTAATTTCGTTTTGTCTATTTTTGCGGTAGTGATTAGTAAAGTACTAATACTGGCTATTGACAGCTTGTCTGGCTAGAGGATCTCAAGTTCACACACGGTTCACACATGTACCATTTTAAATTATTTTTCTAATTAAACATTCATACACCAAGTCACACTGTTTGAAAAGTTTAAAAAGGAGAAAAGTTCTCCAGCTGCCCTGACATGTTTCGCCACAAAGGCTTTGTCAAAGGTGGGGCGCCCGCCGAACTTGGGGCTTTTTATTGGCTGGCCGGTGGGAGGTACTCCCTCGTCGGCTGTTGTGATTGGTTCCCAGTTTCTCCTATCGTATCTGTAGGAGAGGGGGGTGTGTTGGGAAACGTCATTTCTGTAGCGCTTGTTGTGTGCCTATCTCTGATTCTCAGAGTCCGATCATGGTATTGGGGCATCTTATAGAGGTTATATACCTAAATGAGGTGGGACACAGCAGGGGATATTAGATAATACGCTTGCTGGATTACTGTGACTAACATCATCCAGATAGGCTTGTCTTCCTTTTTTAGGGTATATATTAATGATTGGATCGCCACCAAAATATAAAACAATAACAATAAGATTGGACAAAGTAAATACATTCCCTGCTTTGCTGTGAGATCTCGAGTAACACATAAAGAGGTTGAGGGAACTTAGTGCAGGACCAATTATATGTGTGAGATTGGAATGTGGTGTGGTTATAAGTGGTGATGTCGAGTGCAGGGAAAACAGAGGTGAACAGCAACAGAAAGGGTTAAAAACTAGTGCCAAACGTGAGACTTTTAGTCTAGTGTCCCATTGTTGAACATACTGGTATTCTAAATCCCAGAATGTGAGTGTGATGTAAAGGGTATGTTCATCATGTGTGAGTGGAAGCCCGGAGTCAAATTGTCCTGGGCTGTCTAGATAATTATATAAAGAATAGTGACAACACTATGTAGGTGTGAGCTTCATAAGCCTATGGGGACTTAAATTTTTAGTGTCCTGGGTGTGCTGGCATCATTAAGTGTGCTGGTGAATTGTAAAGTGCAACATTTAGTTTACTTTAAACAGTGAGGGGTAAATGGATATTTATCAAGTTTGTAATTGGGTATAATAGATAATCAAAGTGAGTGGGACCTGTTCATTTCTGGTTCCCATTATGTATTACTATGAAATTCGATGGTTCAATTTCTTTTAAGTTTCAGGTGATTGGTGCGCCATTTTACTCAGGCCTTGTGAGAATTGACGTAAAGTTATGTTGATTCTATTATGTATCATTCTTGAATTATAACCTTTTTTGGAAAAAGTGAATTCAGGTAATATTATGTGTCATTCTCACATCCCAAGGTGTCCCATATGGATCTGTTTAGGTGTGTATCTTTAGGATGGTTTCTGAATTAGTTTATTTTTACAGAAAACAGTAATAATTGTTTTGTTCATTTAATCCCTTAGGATACACACTGTCTAGCAGATATATCCACCTGCACTCTGCTCTTAGCAGGGCTTGTTCTATGTTGCCCCCTCTGATGCCTAAGGATATTTTTTCTATTCCTTGGCACTTTAGCTCTCTTGGATTGGAGAGATGACGTTTAAAGAAATGGTGGGCCACTGAAGTTATGGTTTTCCCATCTTCAAGGTCCTTAGCGGCATTTTTAATGTTCCTTACATGCTCCTGTAGTCTGACTTTGAGCTGGCGGCTGGTCATACCAATATAGATCTTGGGACAGCTGCAAGATAGTGCATATATTATATTGTCTGTTGTGCAGCTGATATAATTCTTGACTTTATGTGTGTGGCCAAACCTATCTTGAATCATATCCGTTCTGCGGATATATTTACAGGAGGAGCAAGTGCCGCAGGGGAAAGATCCTGCCCGGATGGCAGTCCTGGTTTTCCCCACTTGGTAGTGGCTGCGGGATACCCTATCTTTTATGTTCTGGGTTCTCCTGTATCCTATTTGTATCTTATCTCCTACAATTGGCTTCAGATCTGGGTCTAGAGTGAGAATGTGCCAGTGTTTGTTCAGTATGTCATTGACAGCATGCACTTGTGGGGTATAAGTTAGGATTAGTCTAGTTTGTTCATCCTTAGTCTTGGATTTCTTATGGAGTAATTCTGTTCGATTGGTGTGTAATGCCCTGTTTTTGGCTCTTTTGATATTTCTTTTACTGTATCCTCTGTCCTCTAATCGTTGCTCCAGTATTTTTGATTGTTCTTTGAAAAGATGTGTATTGCTACAGTTCCTTCTGATCCTCAGAAATTCCCCAACCGGTAGCGATTTGGTGGTTCCGGGGGCGTGAGAGCTGCTGTTATGTAACAAGCTGTTAGTTGCTGTTTCTTTTCTGTAGAGATTGGTTAGTATTCTTCCCTCCTGGTCTTTGAAGATTGTGAGATCTAGAAAATCTATCTCTTTTTGACTCATTTTGTAAGTTAACTTGATGTTTAGATCATTCTGATTGAGATTACAGAGGAAAGTTTCTAATTCTTGCTTGCTTCCTTCCCACATGAACAGAATGTCATCTATATATCGAATCCAGAACGGTATTTTGTCTGTTTCCGTGGAGTGCCTGTCATTAAATACCACATGTTTTTCCCAGAAACCCAAGAACAGGTTGGCGTAGGTAGGGGCACAGGCCGTGCCCATCGCCGTCCCTTGAACTTGTAAGTAAAACTGGTTGGCAAAGGTGAAGAAATTGTATTTGAGGACAAATTCCAAAAGTTTTAGGATGAACAGGTCGTGATCCTCCTCTTCCGAGGAGCCTTGACTAAGGAAAAATTGAACAGCCCTGAGTCCCTTGTCATGTTCTATGGAGGTGTATAGGGACTCAACGTCCGCTGTGACTAGCCATGTTTCTTTTCCGGCGTTGCTGTTGTCCAATCTTTGTAGGACCTCCATGGTGTCTTTGACATAAGAAGGGAGGGCTTCCACAAATTCTCGTAATCTGTGGTCCACATATCTACTGGCATTTTCTGATAAACATTCGTTGCCAGAGACAATGGGCCTACCCGGCGGATTAGTGATATCTTTGTGAACCTTTGGGATGAGATAAAAGGTAGCGATTTTGGGGTATCTGACTGTTAGGAACTTTTTTTCATCAGTATTTATTATTCCTCTACTACTGCCTTCATTGATTATGTTGTTATAGATCTTGCTATATGTTTCACTTGGATTGTTAAATAGTTTCTGATAGCATTGTCTATTTTTTAGTTGTTTTTCAACTTGTTTCAAGTACATTGGTAAAGGCCAGAGGACAATGTTGCCCCCCTTATCCGCTTCCCTTATTATTATGTCGTCCCATGTCTGGATTTCTTTGAGAGCCAGTTTTTCGGTTTTTGTGAGGTTCTGTTCCGGATAGCCCACTTTTAATTGTGAAATTTCTTCACAGACCACCTGGTTGTATATTTCCAATTGCGTGGATAAGTTATATTTAGGTACAAATGTGGATCTAGCCTTCAAGTTTCGTCTCCAGGATTTGGATTGGGACTCATTATCCTCTAATAAGCTTTCTAGATCTTGTAGGCTCATCCTGTCAGCTTCTGACAAGGTGGGATCAGATTTTTTGGCAAAGAATTTTTTTAGGTTAAGTTTTCGTATATACAGCTGTATGTCTTTAATTATTTCGAATTTATTAAGTTGTCCCGTGGGACAGAAAGATAGACCTTTGGATAGTACAGAGATATGATCTGGAGTTAAGGAGTGCTCTGACAGGTTTATGATTTTTAGTGATTTAATCTCATCTGTGAGAAGGGACTCGGGGCTCTCTGGTGTTGTCTGCCCCTCCGTGGTGTTCCTCTCGGGTAACCTCTTGCCCTGGTTGGTTTTTTGTTTGTACTTCTGGCCTCTTCTGGAGGTTCTGCCTCTTCTGATGTGCCCTCGTCTAAAAAATTCTTTCTCTTATTTCTGGTTGGTAAGGAGAAAGTGGCAGTAGAAGTACTGGGGGTATCTCCATTGTTGTCATTCATTGCATTGTCTTCCCCATCCGTGTCAGAAATGTCACTTTGAATTATATTGGGATGGTTGGTTCTGGGGTTACCTTTATAGAAATTTCTTCTTCTCCACTTATAGATCTTTTTCTCTTTGTAGTCATTAATATCTCTAAAAAGCTTGCCTTGTTTCATGTCTCTTAACTCTTTAATGTATTGGTCTAACTCTTTCTGATATGTTTTATACATCTTTTCAAAATCCGATTGTAGTTCATATTTTTTAAGTTGTGTATATTGCTCTTGAATAGTTGTTTCTAATTTGTCATATTTTTCTTTGTCATGGCGTATTAGGATGTTCATGAGTTTAACGGAGCATTCCGATAAGGCTGTTTCCCAGTCTTCTGTTAATACTGGATTCTCAAATTCAAAGGCCGGGAACAACTGGATTCTTAGTCCTCTAGGGATTAATTTTTGTTGAATATATTTGTCAAAAAATTGTTGATCCCACCACACTTTTTCCTGTTTGAACATATTTTTGTGTACCTCTTTCAGTAGGGTCTCTAGTGATCCAATAGGGGTATAGTCATCCGTAGCACTACTTTTGAACATATTGTCCAAATCAGTGGCTCTTTTAGAGTGTCTATCTGATCTTGGGGAGCAAAACCCGAAAAAAACGGGGGGTTAATATATACAGTAATGACTGATGAAGTATACTGATAAGTCCTACTTTACGATAAGGAATTTAAAGGTGCATCCGCAATACTAAGAAAACCTATATATAGATAATCAAGCAGGGGCAGGTTTTGATATCACCGGTTTAGAAACCAGCTATTCTGACCTACAGGAAATTAATTTTTTCTGAATACTATTACTGTCCTTTGACAGTTAAGCTCCGCTCATTTTCGCCATTCAGGCTCTCTATATACCAAGTATTACAAAACGAGTAGAAGCACCGCACACTATAACAGATATTCAGTACAAATTGACAGCGTATTTAACGTATAGGTATATTTAGCTCTCTATATGGAATTATAATAACATATGTTGATAACTATAAATAATTCTAATTACCCCACAGGGCTATCTATACAACAGTTAAGAATATCTGTAATATCAGATCAATACTGTAGCACGATCAACCTGATCCCACATATAAACAGGAGAATACCTCCTAACCCTCGTAGATAAGTGGGTTAAACAATTTCTCTACATTAACGTGCTATATTGTCACCCCCCAGTTATAATCTCCACAATATAAGCATATCCATCCAATCCATCACTAAGCCGCTGATAGACTCCTTAGCACAGCCAGTCTGGTGATAATTCTATCCTATCCTTCAACAAAGGAGTGGCAAAGATCTGTACGGGACCGTTACATTTTGGTTTCTAAAATAAAAACCGAAATAAAACACAAACCAGAACTAGTAATCACACTCCCCACATTGCGGACTACACACAACTATTGGGGGATTAGCTACACCTGAGATATAACTCAGGACCCTACATATAAAAGGGTGACACCCGAGGTATATTGTAGCACCCCATATTAGTGAGGGTACTTTCCCTTGGATTTACCAAAAATGTACTAATGGTCTATTCCTTTTTGGAACAACATTCCCTCACCCCACACTGTTTGTGGATTTTAATGTGTTGTAAAGATTTTAACTAACAAAATAAAAGTTAAGTTTTAATCGCCCCTCTTTGGGCTTCTTTACCTAAGGTAGCATTGGACCAAAATAGATCAATTGCTGGTGAGTGCTACACAAGTACATTCTTGCAATTGCCTAAGGCAATTGATATTTGTGGGACAGCTGGAGATCCCTTCCTCTGTCACTCTCAGGTAGGATCAATCTTCTTAAAATGGTGATACTTCCCCGCCTTCTATATCCGCTTCTTATGCTTCCCCTACTATTAAGTAAGGCTGATGTCAAAATGCTAAATGCGGCGGCGACCCGCTTCATTTGGAAGGGGGGTAAGCCACGGATCTCGAGGGAAAAACTGAGCATGGGTTTTCTTAATGGAGGCCTGGCTTTGCCAGACTTCAGGCTGTACAATTGGGCAGCTCTGATTCGCCTGGTGCTTGACTGGCAAGTGGGAACTCATCATTATTGCCGGTCCTCTGTGGAACAGGCCACTCTGGGGGATGTCTCCCTGGCATACCTACCACATGTCTCAAACATGAGATCGGTGAGGGCTCTAGGCCTTAATATGTTATTTAGCGAACCACTAAAGGCCTGGCATCAGGCTCATAAGTTCCTCAAGAAATCTTGTCATGCCTCAAGCTACCTGCCTATTATCAAAAATCCAGATTTCCCGGCGGGTTCGGAAACCCAACCTTTCGTGGTCTGGGAGCAGAAAGGACTGACCTCACTTAAACAATTATTAATCCCGCTAACAAAAGAGGTTAAAACCTTTGGTGCTTTACAGAGAGAGTTCGGGATACAGAGAACACATTTCTTTGCCTTTCTGCAGGTACGTCACTACATCAACTCTTTAATTCGGAGCACACCTGAATTTTGGGAGGGCTCCCCCTTCCGCATCTCACAAACACTATACACCATGGGTAGGTTCTCCTTATCGGAAATCTATCAAACACTCATAC
The DNA here is from genome assembly GCF_027579735.1 of Bombina bombina. Classification (NCBI taxonomy): domain Eukaryota; kingdom Metazoa; phylum Chordata; class Amphibia; order Anura; family Bombinatoridae; genus Bombina; species Bombina bombina. Next base: position 1,381,776,251 of record NC_069499.1, read on the forward strand.
AACATAGAGCACAGAGCACAAGGGATTCGATACAGACAGGGTGGTCCCGTATGGGAATTGAGGGTATTACTTGGGAAGACATAAGAAGAGGCCTCGAAAGAACCAAATCAGCCACATTGTCCGCCATGTACAGGGAGTCTCAGATACGTTTCCTCCATAGGGCCTATCTCACACCAAGAACATTAGCCAAATGGGCTCCTACGCACCCTAACCAGTGTGTGAAGTGTGCAGCAGAGGCACCTACTCTCTTACATTATATGTGGGAGTGTCCGTCAGTCAGACAGTACTGGAATAAAATACAATATTGGATCAATAAGTCCTTACAGATACACCTCACGCTTAGCCCAGAAACTATTCTATTTTTGAATTGGGAAACACAACATAGGCAACAAGACGCAATATTAAGCCTGGTAATTCTATTAGCTAGAAAATGTATCTTAAAAAAGTGGACAGTAAGGAAGGGCCCTTCCTTTGTGGGCTTTAGGAACCTACTTAGAACACAAATATTCACGGAACAAATGGATGTTAGGATGGATATTCAGAACAGGCTGGGTTTATTCTTGCGCAAATGGCGTAGACTCATACTTACATTCGAGTTGGAGATTCAGAGACTTATTCTGACCCCCTTTAGGGACTCAGTTCTTTTCATAGAAGCGGGACTGAGAGGGGAGTGGGCACATTTATTTTAAAACGACAATTGTCTCATAGGGGACCTGACTCCCCCCCCTCTCCTCCCTCACTTCCCACAGCCTCCCCCCCCCACTTTCCCCTCTTCTCTTTTTTTTTTTTTTTTTTCTCCTCCGCCGGGCCTCAAGGATTTATTTATTTAGGTTATTAGTTAGAATAGGTTACTTAAGTGTTTAGTTGTAGGTATGTTAAAAAGAAAATGGAAAAAGATTATGTCGGGGAAGTGCAATCACTCAGACCAAGTAAATATCATGTAAGATAAGAACGTAGTGTGGTCAAGTGAAGAAAATATTCCACCTCTCATAATGTGACATTGCTATGTTTCATACTGTGTTTAATTTTGGATCTACAATGTAAATCTTGTCACCAGACATGATATCCGCACAAAATGTAATAACTGGAATGTGTGTATTGCTTTACCTGACAACAATAAAAAGATATTTGAAAAAAAAAAAAAATATGAAGATGTAAAGCTCCTGTAATATGTAACAGCACAAACACAAAAGCTAATCAAGTGATTACTCTGCAGTAATCAAATTCAGTACAGCATGGTGGAAACTGGTGCAAATGTATAAACTTAAGAATTTTATTGAACAAACAAAAATACAAGCACAAAAAAATGGTTTATTACTTAAAACGATTGTGATGTGTGAAATATTTGTAGAAAAAAAAATCCATTGGCTTCTGTAATACCAGGACATTATGGTATCATTTATTGTCAGCTGCTGCAGCAACTCGGTACTCATCTCATTCTGTAGTATTTGTAATGTCCCCAACTAGTCCTCCATCATTTTACAGATCAAGGGAGAACAGTACAAAGAAAGAAGCCAAGAGCTTACTCCAGACAGATAAATAAAAGGAGCAATGTGTACTTGTGTGAGGAAGAGGGAATCAAGACACGAGCACGCCAGCAGAGCCAGACTTGGCATTGGACTCATCTCCGCCATCTTTGGGTGGTTGCTTCTGATCATTTTCCCCCATGAGCCGGATGTTATGCTTTTCTCTGTACTCATTCAGCTCTCTCCCCTTTACTTGTAGTTGTGCGCTCAGAGACTCAATGATTTTATTAATCTGTTTAAAGCAGAGACAGGAAGTCAGAAAATCAGCAGAACATTATGTGCCTACATATATAGACAATCATAAAAGAAATAACATTTATCCACTTGTACTACATAGTCTGCTACTTGGACTACCATCCAGCAAAATCTCAGATGCAAAATGATTTTCTGACTTTAATTATAAATCATTATCTATGTTTATAGGATTTGAGTTTTGCCACTCACTGGGTATACAAATATTCTATTCTATTTGTGGGCACCAAATATGAAAACTGATTTCCCATATAAATATTAAGCTTACCATATTGGTTTCAGGAGAGCTCTAACTTCTGAGAATCAGAAATGATCAGTGATCATTAATGGCTATATTTGATAAACTGAATATTAGTTTCAGAAATAGGTTTAAATGATAGAGATAGATCAGCTTGCTGAAGCCTTTGTTGGCAATAACTACTGCATATAATGGAAATGGAAACCAACAGCAATGTGGACAAGAAAGCAAAATATGCAGTTCTTCCCACAAATAACTCCTTGAAGGCAATGTTGCATGTGACAAAATATCATAGCAGCAATGTTGCCATGGCCAGAATGTGTGATTAGCAATGTCACAATGTCACCAGTATGGGGAACTGCCACTCAATAGCATCCATAATAAGTGAGATTTTGGCATGTAATCTCGTGGTCAGTGATCTCCCAGCCTCAACATAGCCACTAAATACCCAGTTAACAGATTTCATCACTGTAAGAAATTATTATTACTGTTATCTGCAGTTTTGGAAAACTTTAGTAATTTGAGATTTTATACACGTATATTTAAGGGACATGAAACCCAACATTTTTCATCCATGATTTAGACCATTTTAAAAATACTTTTCAAATTACTTCTATTATCAAATTGACTTTGTTCTCATGGTATTCTTTATTGAATAAATAACTAGATAGGTAGGCGTGCACATTGCATTGCAGTAAATAACAGGAAATGCTACTGCCACCTACTATTCTCAGAAATGTATAAGTTCTAAAACTGTTGCCATATATTGCTCCAATCACATGCACACTCCTACGCCTTTCTACCTGCTTTTCAACAAAGGATACTAAAAGAATGAAGTTACATTGATAATTTTTTCACATGTTACACTATCGGAATCATGAAAGATCTCTGGGGGGGGGGGGGGTTATGTCCCTTTAAAATATACTCTTAAGTACAAACACTACCTGTAATATATTTCTACGTATTTACAGTAACATTTAAAGGGACAGTCTAGTCAAAATTAAACTTTCATTATTCAGATAGGACTTGTTATTTTAATCAACTTTCCAATTTACTTTTATCATCAAATTTGCTTTGTTCTCTTGGTATTCTAAGTTTAAACTAACCCTAGGTAGGCTCATATGCTAATTTCTAAGCCCTTGAGGACTGCCTCTTATCACATGCTTTTTAAATTGCTTTTCACAACAAGAGACTGATAAGTTCATGTGGACCATATAGATAACACTGTGTTAATGCCCAGGGAGTTATTTAAGATTTAGTAAAACACAATACTAAATGCAACTCAATAGATTTATGTAGTCACAGTCATGTGATCAGGGGGCTGTCAGAAGATGCTTAGATACAAGGTAATCAGAGGTAAAAAGTATATTAATATAACTGTTGGTTATGCAAAACTGGGGAATGGGTAATAAAAGGGATTATGTATCTTTTAAAACCATAAAAATTATATTGTAAACTGTCCCTTTAAATTTTAAATGCATATAAGTACATTTCAAATTTAATTAGAAGGATAATTTGCATCTATGTATATAAAAAAAATTCTTTCAGTAGAAAACATTCTACTAAAAGTGATTGCTGCTTGAGTCATAAATGTTACAGTGGCCATGGCCTGTGGGGCATACATTTCCCAGTCATGCAAGTTCCACGTGATTGACACTGACAATATGCAAGTGTAACCTTCAACCAGAAGCATTTTTTGTAAACAGAAGCATACAGCAAAAATGTTTCTAAAGCACTTAAATTATTTAAATGTATGTCTTCCAATTGACTAATGTACATCTATTTAAGTGATCATTTTGATGTAGAATCCTCAATATGCTACCTGCTCTTTGTTCTTCTCAAGGGCAGGCAGAACTTCCTTTACAGTGCGTTCCACCAGAACACCACCAACCATGCGGTAACACTTCCTGCCCTGATCTACATCCTTCAAAGTGTCAATAACCAACCTAGAGACATAAAAAGGAAAATGTTAGCAATGCTCAAAATTGTCTTTAATTCATAAGCTATATATGTGGTACATATGGGTCCTGGAAAAAAATAATGTATAGTCTAACCAAATATAAGGATGTGGCAGTGCAGTGGAACCTATGTTACACTGCAGGTATCTGAAGGGGAGTTACTGCACATGCGCAAATAAATCAGCTCTGGAATGCGGTACAAACTAGATAACAACTTGGCGGCAGCCATGACTAGAGAGAGGCGGGGAATAACAAAGTTATAAATAATAAAGACATTTACTGTGAGTCAGTGATTACTTTTAGGCAAAATTGCCCCCTGTATGTGCTCTAGGCAATTAAAAGGGACATAATACTCATATGCCAAATCACTTAAAACTGATGCAGTATAACTGTAAAAAACTGACAGGAAAATATCACCTAAGCATCTCTATGTAAAAAAACAGAATTTATGTTTACCTGATAAATTACTTTCTCCAACGGTGTGTCCGGTCCACGGCGTCATCCTTACTTGTGGGATATTCTCCTCCCCAACAGGAAATGGCAAAGAGCCCAGCAAAGCTGGTCACATGATCCCTCCTAGGCTCCGCCTACCCCAGTCATTCGACCGACGTTAAGGAGGAATATTTGCATAGGAGAAACCATATGGTACCGTGGTGACTGTAGTTAAAAAAAATAAATTATCAGACCTGATTAAAAAAACCAGGGCGGGCCGTGGACCGGACACACCGTTGGAGAAAGTAATTTATCAGGTAAACATAAATTCTGTTTTCTCCAACATAGGTGTGTCCGGTCCACGGCGTCATCCTTACTTGTGGGAACCAATACCAAAGCTTTAGGACACGGATGAAGGGAGGGAGCAAATCAGGTCACCTAAATGGAAGGCACCACGGCTTGCAAAACCTTTCTCCCAAAAATAGCCTCAGAAGAAGCAAAAGTATCAAACTTGTAAAATTTGGTAAAAGTGTGCAGTGAAGACCAAGTCGCTGCCCTACATATCTGATCAACAGAAGCCTCGTTCTTGAAGGCCCATGTGGAAGCCACAGCCCTAGTGGAATGAGCTGTGATTCTTTCGGGAGGCTGCCGTCCGGCAGTCTCGTAAGCCAATCTGATGATGCTTTTAATCCAAAAAGAGAGAGAGGTAGAAGTTGCTTTTTGACCTCTCCTTTTACCAGAATAAACAACAAACAAGGAAGATGTTTGTCTAAAATCCTTTGTAGCATCTAAATAGAATTTTAGAGCGCGAACAACATCCAAATTGTGCAACAAACGTTCCTTCTTTGAAACTGGTTTCGGACACAGAGAAGGTACGATAATCTCCTGGTTAATGTTTTTGTTAGAAACAACTTTTGGAAGAAAACCAGGTTTAGTACGTAAAACCACCTTATCTGCATGGAACACCAGATAAGGAGGAGAACACTGCAGAGCAGATAATTCTGAAACTCTTCTAGCAGAAGAGATTGCAACTAAAAACAAAACTTTCCAAGATAATAACTTAATATCAACGGAATGTAAGGGTTCAAACGGAACCCCCTGAAGAACTGAAAGAACTAAATTGAGACTCCAAGGAGGAGTCAAAGGTTTGTAAACAGGCTTAATTCTAACCAGAGCCTGAACAAAGGCTTGAACATCTGGCACAGCTGCCAGCTTTTTGTGAAGTAACACAGACAAGGCAGAAATCTGTCCCTTCAGGGAACTTGCAGATAATCCTTTTTCCAATCCTTCTTGAAGGAAGGATAGAATCTTAGGAATCTTAACCTTGTCCCAAGGGAATCCTTTAGATTCACACCAACAGATATATTTTTTCCAAATTTTGTGGTAAATCTTTCTAGTTACAGGCTTTCTGGCCTGAACAAGAGTATCGATAACAGAATCTGAGAACCCTCGCTTCGATAAGATCAAGCGTTCAATCTCCAAGCAGTCAGCTGGAGTGAAACCAGGTTCGGATGTTCGAACGGACCCTGAACAAGAAGGTCTCGTCTCAAAGGTAGCTTCCAAGGTGGAGCCGATGACATATTCACCAGATCTGCATACCAAGTCCTGCGTGGCCACGCAGGAGCTATCAAGATCACCGACGCCCTCTCCTGATTGATCCTGGCTACCAGCCTGGGGATGAGAGGAAACGGCGGGAACACATAAGCTAGTTTGAAGGTCCAAGGTGCTACTAGTGCATCCACTAGAGCCGCCTTGGGATCCCTGGATCTGGACCCGTAGCAAGGAACTTTGAAGTTCTGACGAGAGGCCATCAGATCCATGTCTGGAATGCCCCACAGCTGAGTGACTTGGGCAAAGATTTCCGGATGGAGTTCCCACTCCCCCGGATGCAATGTCTGACGACTCAGAAAAACCGCTTCCCAATTTTCCACTCCTGGGATGTGGATAGCGGACAGGTGGCAGGAGTGAGACTCCGCCCATAGAATGATTTTGGTCACTTCTTCCATCGCTAGGGAACTCCTTGTTCCCCCCTGATGGTTGATGTACGCAACAGTTGTCATGTTGTCTGATTGAAACCGTATGAACTTGGCCCTCGCTAGCTGAGGCCAAGCCTTGAGAGCATTGAATATCGCTCTCAGTTCCAGAATATTTATCGGTAGAAGAGATTCTTCCCGAGACCAAAGACCCTGAGCTTTCAGGGATCCCCAGACCGCGCCCCAGCCCATCAGACTGGCGTCGGTCGTGACAATGACCCACTCTGGTCTGCGGAATGTCATCCCTTGTGACAGGTTGTCCAGGGACAGCCACCAACGGAGTGAGTCTCTGGTCCTCTGATTTACTTGTATCTTCGGAGACAAGTCTGTATAATCCCCATTCCACTGACTGAGCATGCACAGTTGTAATGGTCTTAGATGAATGCGCGCAAAAGGAACTATGTCCATTGCCGCTACCATCAACCCGATCACTTCCATGCACTGAGCTATGGAAGGAAGAGGAACGGAATGAAGTATCCGACAAGAGTCTAGAAGCTTTGTTTTTCTGGCCTCTGTCAGAAATATCCTCATTTCTAAGGAGTCTATTATTGTTCCCAAGAAGGGAACCCTTGTTGACGGAGATAGAGAACTCTTTTCCACGTTCACTTTCCATCCGTGAGATCTGAGAAAGGCCAGGACGATGTCCGTGTGAGCCTTTGCTTGAGGAAGGGACGACGCTTGAATCAGAATGTCGTCCAAGTAAGGTACTACAGCAATGCCCCTTGGTCTTAGCACAGCTAGAAGGGACCCTAGTACCTTTGTGAAAATCCTTGGAGCAGTGGCTAATCCGAAAGGAAGCGCCACGAACTGGTAATGCTTGTCCAGGAATGCGAACCTTAGGAACCGATGATGTTCCTTGTGGATAGGAATATGTAGATACGCATCCTTTAAATCCACCGTGGTCATGAATTGACCTTCCTGGATGGAAGGAAGAATAGTTCGAATGGTTTCCATCTTGAACGATGGAACCTTGAGAAACTTGTTTAAGATCTTGAGATCTAAGATTGGTCTGAACGTTCCCTCTTTTTTGGGAACTATGAACAGATTGGAGTAGAACCCCATCCCTTGTTCTCTTAATGGAACAGGATGAATCACTCCCATTTTTAACAGGTCTTCTACTCAATGTAAGAATGCCTGTCTTTTTATGTGGTCTGAAGACAACTGAGACCTGTGGAACCTCCCCCTTGGGGGAAGTCCCTTGAATTCCAGAAGATAACCTTGGGAGACTATTTCTAGCGCCCAAGGATCCAGAACATCTCTTGCCCAAGCCTGAGCGAAGAGAGAGAGTCTGCCCCCCACCAGATCCGGTCCCGGATCGGGGGCCAACATTTCATGCAGTCTTGGTAGCAGTGGCAGGTTTCTTGGCCTGCTTTCCCTTGTTCCAGCCTTGCATTGGTCTCCAAGCTGGCTTGGCTTGAGAAGTATTACCCTCTTGCTTAGAGGACGTAGCACCTCGGGCTGGTCCGTTTCTACGAAAGGGACGAAAATTAGGTTTATTTTTTGCCTTGAAAGGCCGATCCTGAGGAAGGGCGTGGCCCTTACCCCCAGTGATATCAGAGATAATCTCTTTCAAGTCAGGGCCAAACAGCGTTTTCCCCTTGAAAGGAATGTTAAGTAGCTTGTTCTTGGAAGACGCATCAGCCGACCAAGATTTCAACCAAAGCGCTCTGCGCGCCACAATAGCAAACCCAGAATTCTTAGCCGCTAACCTAGCCAATTGCAAGGTGGCGTCTAGGGTGAAAGAATTAGCCAATTTGAGAGCATTGATTCTGTCCATAATCTCCTCATAAGGAGGAGAATCACTATCGACCGCCTTTATCAGCTCATCGAACCAGAAACATGCGGCTGTAGCGACAGGGACAATGCATGCAATTGGTTGTAGAAGGTAACCCTGCTGAACAAACATCTTTTTAAGCAAACCTTCTAATTTTTTATCCATAGGATCTTTGAAAGCACAACTATCCTCTATGGGTATAGTGGTGCGTTTGTTTAAACTGGAAACCGCTCCCTCGACCTTGGGGACTGTCTGCCATAAGTCCTTTCTAGGGTCGACCAAAGGAAACAATTTTTTAAATATGGGGGGAGGGACGAAAGGAATACCGGGCCTTTCCCATTCTTTATTAACAATGTCCGCCACCCGCTTGGGTATAGGAAAAGCTTCTGGGAGCCCCGGCACCTCTTGGAACTTGTCCATTTTACATAGTTTCTCTGGGATGACCAACTTGTCACAATCATCCAGAGTGGATAATACCTCCTTAAGCAGAATGCGGAGATGTTCCAACTTAAATTTAAATGCAATCACATCAGGTTCAGCCTGTTGAGAAATGTTCCCTGAATCAGTAATTTCTCCCTCAGACAAAACCTCCCTGGCCCCATCAGACTGGGTTAGGGGCCCTTCAGAGATATTAGTATCAGCGTTGCCATGCTCTTCAGTATCTAAAACAGAGCAGCCGCGCTTACGCTGACAAGTGTTCATTTGGGCTAAAATGTTTTTGACAGAATTATCCATTACAGCCGTTAATTGTTGCATAGTAAGGAGTATTGGCGCGCTAGATGTACTAGGGGCCTCCTGAGTGGGCAAGACTCGTGTAGACGAAGGAGGGAATGATGCAGTACCATGCTTACTCCCCTCACTTGAGGAATCATCTTGGGCATCATTGTCATTATCACATAAATCACATTTATTTAAATGAATAGGAATTCTGGCTTCCCCACATTCAGAACACAGTCTATCTGGTAGTTCAGACATGTTAAACAGGCATAAACTTGATAACAAAGTACAAAAACGTTTTAAAATAAAACCGTTACTCTCACTTTAAATTTTAAACTGAACACACTTTATTACTGCAATTTGCGAAAAAACATGAAGGAATTGTGCAAAATTCACCAAATTTTCACCACAGTGTCTTAAAGCCTTAAAAGTATTGCACACCAAATTTGGAAGCTTTAACCCTTAAAATAACTGAACCGGAGCCGTTTTAAACTTTAACCCCTTTACAGTCCCTGGTATCTGCTTTGCTGAGACCCATCCAAGCCCAAAGGGGAATACGATACCAAATGACGCCTTCAGAAAGTCTTTTCTAAGTATCAGAGCTCCTCACACATGCGACTGCATGCCATGCCTCTCAAAAACAAGTGCGCCACACCGGCGCGAAAATGAGGCTCTGCTTATGCTTTGGGAAAGCCCCTAAGGAATAAGGTGTCTAATACAGTGCCTGCCGATATTCTTATATCAAAAAAACCCAGATAAAATGATTCCTCAAGGCTAAATATGTGTTAATAATGAATCGATTTAGCCCAGAAAAGTCTACAGTCTTAATAAGCCCTTGTGAAGCCCTTATTTACGATCGTAATAAACATGGCTTACCGGATCCCATAGGGAAAATGACAGCTTCCAGCATTACATCGTCTTGTTAGAATGTGTCATACCTCAAGCAGCAAGAGACTGCATACTGTTCCCCCAACTGAAGTTAATTGCTCTCAACAGTCCTGTGTGGAACAGCCATGGATTTTAGTTACGGTTGCTAAAATCATTTTCCTCATACAAACAGAAATCTTCATCTCTTTTCTGTTTCTGAGTAAATAGTACATACCAGCACTATTTCAAAATAACAAACTCTTGATTGAATAATAAAAACTACAGTTAAACACTAAAAAACTCTAAGCCATCTCCGTGGAGATGTTGCCTGTACAACGGCAAAGAGAATGACTGGGGTAGGCGGAGCCTAGGAGGGATCATGTGACCAGCTTTGCTGGGCTCTTTGCCATTTCCTGTTGGGGAGGAGAATATCCCACAAGTAAGGATGACGCCGTGGACCGGACACACCTATGTTGGAGAAAGAAAGATATTTGACCTCACAATTTCCTCAGCTAAGCAGAGTAAGTTCTGTGTAAAAAGTTATACTTAAAGGGACAGTCAACACCAGAATTTTTGTTGTTTAAAAAGATAATCCCTTTTTTTTTTACCAATTCCCCAGTTTTTTGCAAAACCAACACTGTTATATTAATACACGTTTTACTTCTGTGACTAACTTGTATCTAAGCATCTTCTGACCTCCCCTAATCACATGACTTTTAGTTAGTTTGCATATAGTTGCATTTTAGCCAATTAGTGCAGTGTCTGCCACTAGCCACGGGCATGATCACAATGCTATCTATATGGCCTACATGAGCTTGCTCTCCCCTGCTGTGAAAAGTAAATAAAATAGAGGCGGCCTTCAAGGGCTTAGAAATTATCATGTGTCTTCCTAGGTTTGCTTTCAACTAGAATACCAAGAGAACGTTACTTCCCAGCTGCAGGTAAAAAAAAAATAAAAAAAAATGAAGAAATGAACAGCAGCCAATCAGCATCAGCAGTGCTGGGGTCATGAACTCTTTTACTGTGATCTCATGAGATTTCATAGTAAACTTCCCTAAACGGAATAGGGAAATAAGATGAGTGTGCACGAATGCCCGCTCCTTTCGCTGTCCCGGACAGACATACTGATTTGCTGCTTAGAAATCCTTTACAATGGGAGGTGGCTAGAGGAACTTTTGAGGTAAAATATCTTTCTTTTTTACATAGAGATGTTCAGGTGATATTTTTACAGCTATGCTGCATCACTTTCAAGTGTTTCAACATTTGGGTATCGTGGCCCTTTAAGCAGCTGGATGACACATGTATGAGAATGGAGAACATAGAAAGTTGAACGCCTACTGTAGCAGAGACCAAACAAAGATTTGGAGAGTGCACAATGTAGACAATGGAGAGGTTGGGCCCTAAAACCTTTGTGGAGCTGAGGTGTCTATAAGCGAGTGTTTGCCTTATGTATACACTTTCACAATAAACACCATGAAGCTCATTTGACTTCGCGATTTGCTGATTTGAATGTCAGAAAAGAAATCATACATCGAACTTTAACAAAACTTTAAAAAATAAATAATTTGAGATCCTTTTCTCATGTCATTTATTACGTTTGATTCTATTTTTTTTTTTTTTTTTTTTTTTATAAACTGATAAAATGTTTGTTTTCTTGTTCATAATTTAGTGCAAAATTATTTTAGCAGATATTTATTGGAGGTTGCGTCCGACTAACCTACTAGGGGTGGCTGAGACGCGTTTAGAAACACTGGTATAAAGTACAGTTATGTATACTAACACAGCTTTATAATCTGCCATTAAAGAGACAGTCTACACCAGAATTTGTTTTTAATATAGATAATCATTTTATTACCTATTCCCGAACTTTAATTTTGAATTGGCTGTCCCTTTAAAGGGGCATAAAAGCTCAAACAGCAACCAAGCACAAGAGGAGCTCATCTACTAATACAACACCATGTCAATCAGGAGAAATAGCAAACCATGTTGCACATCTAAACCAGCAGCAGCAAGTATCTTCTTTAAACAACAGAAAGGCGATAAGGTATTTGACAAGGAAGATGAGATAGAAGAGGAAGAGATGGAAGACACAGAAATTAACCTCCCAGAAAACAGTAATAAGCCAATAACTAAATCGGATATTAAGAATCTTGTTTCCAAGCAGGACATCACCTCTGTATTCGATAAAATGTGGGAGAAAATGGACGCCCTACAGAGCACGGTTACAAATAGCCTCACAGAAATTAAACAGAACATCTCAGATTTGGGCACTAGAATCGAAACGCTGGAGGAAAAAGAAGAAGCAAGGGAGGAAGATATCACCAACGTCAAACAACAACTAAATGACCATCAACAAGAGCTGGCGGACGTGAATGACAAATTAGAGGACCTAGAAAACAGGAGTCGGAGGTGTAATATCCGACTGAAGGGCATCCCAGAATCGATCACTTCACCAGCTATAGGGGACTATTTACGTCAACTATTCCAAGCCATCACAGGGGAGTCGTCTGAGGAGAAATTCCAACTAGAAAGGGCTCATAGAGCTCTCAGAGCTAAACCTAAAGAGGCAGAACCCCCGAGAGATATAATTGTGAAACTTTTCCGCTTTCAAGAGAAAGAAGAGATTATGTTAGCGGCAAGGAAAAACCCCACCTTCAAATTCAAAGGATCGATTATACAATTCTATCAAGACCTTAGTGTCAAAACCCTCCAGCGGAGATATACCCTGCGTCCGCTGACGCAACTATTAAGGAAAAGCCAGATTACATATAGGTGGGGATTCCCCTTTGCCCTACACGTACTCCATGAAGGCAACAGCTACACTATCAAAGAACAGCAAGACATTCCAGGACTCTGTCAATTACTAAAGTTAGAATGTCCAGAGATTCCAGAAACCTCCCAGGACAACATCAAAGCCAGACCACTACTAACAAAAGGGACTATTCAGAACGGTCGGTGGACGAGAGTCTCTAGGAGGAAACAGAGACCATGAACAATATACAGGACTGGGAAGATTGAAAATGACTTTCTAGAAATATATAGTAGTTTTGCCTTCTCTAAGAGGAGAGAATATGTCATAAGCATTAGAGATAAACTTACTAGCGGTTATTAAGATACAGGAAGTGTTAAAAATACCTTACAGCTAGTAGCTTTAATTAAGAAAGAATTTATGTCAAGAACTGGTAGAAAAACTGAGGGCTGGATCTGTTGATCGTAGAGAAGTAACTATGTAAAATTTACTTAGTCAGATTCATACCCCAGAAAGCTATCAGTATTAGCAAGAAACAAGGACACTCTAACATACTTGATTTGTTTATAGAAATGTTGAGCTCTTAATATTGTAATATGAATCTTATATGCACGCTTAGTTAGATAGGGAGAGTTTAGGAAAACTCAAAGAAAGTTCTCTGAAAGAGAAGTTAAGCTTTCTATCAATAAGTTATTATGTTTAAATTTAATGTTCATTTTTGTTTTTATGTTTCCAAGCTAAACACCGTCAAGCAGTGGTCCAGAAAGTTTCTCCATGCTGGAGGTGGCCTGAAGGGGGCAGGAGTCATTCAGGAAATAAAGAAAGAGGTAATACTGAGCAGGTATGTGAGAGGTGGAAGTAGTGGATGTAATGGGCTCTAAAATACAGATAATCTCACACAACGTAAGGGGGCTGAACACTAATGTGAAGAGGAAAACAGCACTCACTCAATATAGAAACATGAACTCTAAAATAATATTCCTACAGGAGACGCACTTTTCACACAATCAATATCCTACTTACTGGGACAAACATTTTAAACAACACTATCATGCCACATCAAACAAAAAAAAAAGAGGGGTATCAATACTTGTACATGATTCTATCCAATTCGTAAAGGAAGAAGTGATTAGAGACGAGGAGGGCAGATATCTCATACTGAGAGGCACTGTACAGGGTACACAATTAACACTATGCAACATCTATGCACCAAATGAAGGGCAACATGAGTTTTTCAAGAAACTATCACACCTACTAACACAGTGGTCTCAAACACTATTGATAGTGGCAGGAGACTTTAATGTTAATTTAAAAATTCTTCGGGATACTGCCACAAAGTCTTACTAACAAACAAAAACACATCAACTCTATCACCAAGTCAATTAGGGAAGAGCTAGAGGCACACAACATAATGGACACTTGGACGACTTTATATGGCCAAACAAACGACCACACCTACTACTCACCCGCCCACAAAATATACACTAAATTGGAATATATATATATATATATATATATATATATATATATATATATATATATATATATATATATATATATGACAAACATTGATACCTAGTTTAATTTCCTTGTCTATACACTCATCGGTGTGGTCCGACCACTCCATAGTACAGATTCAGCTGCAAGGTTTTACTGACCTCAACAGACAGAAATCCTGGACTTATGACCCCTCGCTACTAAAACACATAGATATCCAAACTAAAGTCTTAAATAATCTAAATGAATATTGGAGGTTGAATGTTGATCCATCCATAAGACCAGTTATCGTGTGGGCAGCTCACAAGCCGTATATTAGGGGATTGATCATTAAAGAGAAAGCTTTGTATATGAAAAGAGTCAGGTCAACGATAGATACACTACAGCAGGAAATAGAGACCTTAGAAAGATCACATCAGGCGACCTTATCCCAAACGGTTTTTACTACCTTGACTACTAAAAGAAAGGAACTCGCTAAGATACTAACCGACAATTCCCTGAGAGCCATAAACAAGTTAAAATCATTCTATTTTTTATATGCCAATAAACCCGATAGGTTTTTAGCCAATAAATTAAGAGAAAAAACAAAATCCTTCACTATCGCTCACTTGCAAAAATTAGACGGCACACTAACTTCTAACCCACAGGAAATTGTAGAAGAGTTTGCCAAATATTATGAAACATTATATGACGGTAAGAAAGTCTGCCACTCACCAATGACTGAAAAGCTTAGAGAACAAATATTAATGAAGGCAAATCTACCTAAATTAAACACAGAAGAGGCAAACTCACTAGAAGCAGATATCACCCTACAAGAAATAGCAACAGCTATAAAAGATCTTAAAAGAGGCAAGGCCCCAGGCCCTGATGGGTTTTCAGGGGATTACTATAAGCTATTTAACACTGATCTGACCGCCCATTTACACAAATTCTGTAATGACATACTGAAGGGCTCCTCGATCCCGACAGAGCTTCTTCAAGCCAAAATAGTTGTTATACCTAAGCCAGGGAAAAACCCAACTATGACACAAAATTACAGACCGATTTCGCTCATTAATCAAGACATAAAAATTCTCACAAAAATTTTGGCAAATAGGCTTAAGCAATATTTACCCACACTAATCCATCCTGATCAGGGGGGCTTTATCAAAGACCGTGAAGCACCTGACAATATAAGACGCACACTAGCTCTAGTAGAATATCTGAACGCTACAAGAACGCCTTCTCTGCTTCTATCTCTGGATGCGGAGAAGGCGTTCGACAGGGTGGATTGGGGATATATGTTGGCGGTTCTGGAACATATGGGATTTGGCAATAGGTTCCTAGATGCGATTAGAAGCATATATTCACGCCCTACTGCAACAATTAGGGCGGCAGGCTATCAGTCAAGAACCATACAGATACTAAATGGAACCCGTCAGGGGTGCCCACTTTCACCATTGCTGTTCGCCTTGTGTGTGGAACCTCTGGCCGCATGCATACGAAATTCCACAGACATACATGGGATCAAATTGAACAAGGGGGATTACAAATTAACATTGTTTGCGGATGATATCCTGCTTTCTCTCACAAAGCCTGTGCTCTCTCTGCCCACCCTCTATCACCTACTAGACGAGTTTTCCAAAATTTCAGGTTTTAAAATTAACTCTGAGAAATGTGAAGCACTCCCCTTACACATACCAAGACATACACAAAAGCTAATAGAAGCTAACTGGGACTTTAAATGGGCTAATAAACCTATCAAATACCTAGGAATATATATCACAAACACATTGGAATCACTGTATAAGGTCAACTACAATCCAATATTTAAGAATGTAAGGAAAGATTTATCCAAAATGGAAAAAAGGCAACTTCTCATGGCTAGGTAGATTGTCGGCTATAAAGATGAACATCCTACCGAAATTGCTATACCTATTTAGAGCTCTACCGATCAAAATTCCATTAAAAAATCTAGATGATCTACAAGCCGAACTCATTTTATTTCTCAGAGGACATAAAAAAGCCAGAATAGCTGCACACATCTTAAAGCAACATAAACAATTAGGAGGACTGGGAGTCCCAGACCTCCGAAATTATTACCAAGCAGCCAGACTAGCACAATGTGCATTACTAAGCAAAAAATGTCAGGGAATGATATGGCCTATGGTGGAGACAGACATTAGGGGTCTGGCGGAGCCAGGGGAACTCCTATGGAATTCCAGCGACACAAACATCGGCCGGCTAGCACAACTTAAAATCACTGACGACACTAAAGCAATGTGGTCTACATTAACTAAGACACTAAAACTAATTTCACCACAGACTATCATTAAACCTATGGGGATGTTACTCCCGACTGACTTCCAAAAACAATTAAGCAAATGGGAGAACAAGGGTTTGTACAGAGTGGCAGATTTCTTAGACGGGGGGAAAGTATTGACGTTTAACCAATTGAAAGACAAAATTTACCCAGACACTTTACATTGGTTCATGTACTTCCAACTCTCGCATGCCATAAACAAGTACAGACAGGGTTCCCCTAACACTAAGAATACTGTTTTGGAACAACTTATAATAACTCCAGGCAGACACAAAAAAATGATCACACATTTATATTTAGCCATTCAAACAGCGAAAAACACAACAAAACCGAGGCTTCATAATAGTTGGGAACAAGACTTAGACATAACCCATAATGAGGATGAATGGAGACAGATTTTCTCTGAGCTCAGTAGAGGACTGATAGGAGCAGACCTGATAGAAAACTCAATTAAAACAGCTTACAGATGGTACCTGACTCCGCTAAAGACCTCACACTACACACCTGAATGCAATAGATTATGCTATAGGGGATGTGCAGAGGTGGGTTCTTATCTACACATGTGGTGGGACTGCCCAAAGATACAACCAATCTGGGATAAATTGCAACAGTTAATTAGGAGAATATTGGTTGATTCATTTACATTATCAATTTCAAAAGCCCTACTGCATACACACATAGATACCCTAAATTCAGCCTCCAATAGATGGATTAATATAGTATGCACAGCTACTAGATTATGCATAGCTAAGAAATGGAAAATGGGAGCCCCGGATTGGAACGAAGTACTAGATAAGATAGAGGATGTTTACAAAATGTCGGAATCGGCAGCATGGATGCAGGGTAATGTAGAAAGCTTTCATAACATCTGGATCTATTGGACCTTGAATAAATAATTATGGGCATAACCAAACATTGAGGCAGTGGGAGACTCGGGTCACTCTTTAAGGTCACAACAAATAAATAAAAAAAATGCATATTTTAATGGGCACTGCTTGACGGAAACGGTTTAAGGTTTTTAGTTATATGAAGTTCAGAAGTTTAAGAGTTAAAGAGGGATTTGGGAGGAGGGGGAGGGGTAAGGAAGGGGGATTTATTTAAATAAACAAAAACAAAATGGGACTGGAGATGGTTTAGTATGTCACATCTTGGTTTATGATTTTGGCTAACCCGAAGTAATGTATGTGTACATTCTACCCTGTCATGATATTTCTGTTGTGAAACTTTAATAAAAAATATTTCAACATAAAGGTGCCTAAAAGTCCCAAAAGAAACTGCTCTAATGTGTTATATGCAAGCAATAGTGCAATAATAAAATGATCTAACTGTAAAGGGCTTAAACACATAGTTAAAGCCAGTTCCAGTGCAGCAATGAACTACCAAAACCTAGCAGAACACATCTGGTGAGCCAATGACAAGAGTCATGTGTGTACAGTTACCAGTCATCAGCTAGATCCTAGCAGTGCATTGCTGCCCCCTAAGCCTATCTAGGTATGCTTCTCAAAACAGATCAATGAAACAATTTAAGTTTGACTTTAAAGTATCTTTAAAGGGACAGTCAAGTCAAAATTAAACTTTCATGATTCAGATAGGGCATGCAAATTTTGAAAAACTTTCCACTTTACTTTTATTATCAAATTTGCTTTGTTCTTTTGGTATTCTTTGTTAAAAGCTAAACTTAGGTAGACTCATACGCTAATTTCAAAAACCCTTAAAGGATGCATCTTCTATCAGTGCATTTTGACAGTTTTTCCACAGACAATGCTAGTTCATGCGTGCCATATAGATAACATTGTGCTCACTACCATGGAGTTATTTAGGAGTCAGCGCTGAATGGCTAAAATTAAATTCTGTCAAAAGAAATGAGATAAAGGGGCAGTCTGCAGAGGCTTAGATACAAGATAATCACAGAGGTAAAAAATGTATTAATATAACAGTGTTGGTTAAATAAAAGGGATCTTTTTTTTTTTAACAATAAAAAAAAGTTCATATAGACTGTCCCTTTAACTTTACATTCAAATGTCCCAGAAAGCCTCAATCAGTTCTTACTCACGTGTGTTCGTTAAGCTCCATCTCCAACTCAGTTAGTTTGGAAGCCAGACTTCTCTGCTCTTGCCTTAGCCGATTAAAACCTGCCACCACCTGTGCAGAAAAAAAAACCCATATATTAAAGGAAAATGTCAATTTACAGCATAGTTTCAGCTCCAGTGTATTAGAAAAATAAACCAAGGGAGGTGGGAGTTGGAATTTTTTTATTTATTTTTTACTTGTTCCATTAATCCACCTTACCCTTTATTGTGTTTATTACCAAAAGTCTCCTGAATAAAATAAAATAAAAATGGTAGTGTCTATTCCAAAACATTTCTTCAGTGTGAAACAAAAATATTAAAAAAAAAAAAACAACACAACTACTTCTACAGGAACCAAAGTAGGATTTCCAATATGCTCAAAATAATTTTAATAGCTTTTACTACATTTTTTTTTCAAGAACTAAAAATTATCCCCAAAAAATAACTCCATGAAACAAAAGACAATGGTTGGTGGATAGGTTTTACTAAAACAATATGTTATTAGACATACTAGGATTTGGGTGTATGCTTTTATCACACACCATTCCATCCATGCTTCGAACGCTATCTGTGATCAAAGAGCAGAATGGCGCTGGAGCAAAAGTCGTTCAAATTTTTTGTTTTCTTTTGGATTTGAATACAATAATGAACATGTGTGCTTTGTGTGTTCTTCATGATCAGAGATAGGACATGGTCATTTGGCTTCAGTTGGTAGCAAGTCATTAGGCATGGTAACAGCAGCCCCTAGTGGTCACTCCTTGACATACATACTGAAATGCTAGGGGTGGAGTGGCATTACTGACAGAATGACAACTGTCATGTATGCATTCTATATTTAATTACTAGATAGTGTGTATGTAAGTGTGTGTATATATATATATATATATATATCTGCACCAGAACACTATAGAAATAATTAAGTCATAAACTGCTAGAAATATAATGGCAATGGGGGAGCACTGCTGCATAACATACATCAAATGTACACACCAGCAGCAGTAATTTAAATACTTGATTGCCAGAAAAGCTCAACTGGCCAGAACACACACAAGCGAAGAGAAGAGTCATACTGCCAAAATAAATGACAAGCAATCAGAGAAAAATAATGTCCAGACCTGGCTACACCACCATGCCTCATCACTGGACAGACATTTAGGGATGATTTAGCAGGTTCCAGAGACGCATTTCTAATTTTGAGCCCTAGTCACATTTAGAGCATGGGATCCCTAGACTAATTCCCCAAAGGTTCTATATCTCTAAATAAGCAAAGTCTCTATAATAATTATGCATTAAAGTTGGTTACTGTATCTGATTGATCTTAAAGGGATACTGAACCCAAATTTTTTCTTTCAGGATTCAGACAAAGCATGAAATTTTAAGCAACTTTCTAATTTACTCCTATTATCAAATTTTCATCATTCTCTTGGTATCTTTATATGAAATGCAAGAATGTAAGTTTAGATGCCGGCCCACTTTTGGTGAACAACCTTGGTTGTTGTTGCTAATTGGTAGATAAATTCATCCACCAATAAAAAAGTGCTTTTCAAAGTACTGAACCAAAAGAGAAGCTTAGATGCCTTCTTTTTCCAATAATGATAGCAAGAGAACAAAGAAAAATTGATAATAGGAGTAAATTAGAAAGTTGCTTAAAATTGCATGCTCTATCTGAATCACGAAAGAAAAAATGTGGGTTCTTTGTCCCTTTAGTTAATACACTATCCATGAGAGTCACAATTGTCATAACCATAACCGTTTCTTCTCGAACCTTCATAATAAGGGACATGATTAAGGATGTAAATCCGAAACATTGTCGCTATTTTTTGATATGTTGGCTTAAATAAAATCCTCAAACATTTTATATTGGTGGTGCAGCTATCTACTTATAGGAATCTGCATTTATTTGGGACTGAGGTGCTGGTCTCTGACAGCTTGCACACCTACATACCTACCTGTAATCCTTCATTAAGGAGTTACCTTGGTGCTGGAACATTTGGGACTTTTCTAAATATTCCATACAAGGAATTATGTGGAGCTCTAACACTTTCATTTTATCTCAATCTATATGTTGATTTAGTAATAATACAAGAAGCCGTTGTATTGAATATGTATTTAACCTAGACGCAATAAAAAACAAATCTGTTTTTAATCAGATCACCCCATATACTGGCTAGCTCGGTACCTGCTCGGCAGCAATCTGTTTAGCGGCCGCTGAAGCCATCACGTTTTCTCGCTGAGCAACTGGCACGACCCTACAAACCGGAAGTTGTCTGACAGCGTGACGTTATTTCCGGCGTTTTGGTACTTGGGAGCCATATTGAGTAAGGGAAGCAGAGAAAGGCTTCTAACCAATGACGTTTGACTTCCAGAAGTTGTTGCGTGCGGTGTACGTCATCGCCAGGCACTGGTGAGTGTCGTCACATATACTGTTTAACTGAGTTCTCTATTCAGGAGTAATTATTATTATTACTATGGTACAGAGATAAACCTTTGAGAAATAACACATAGATGGTAGGGACATGTCCTCCCCATTTACAGAAAAATATTTTAAAAAGTGAGATTACAAAATTGAATGCGCATAGATTTTAATGGGAGATAAAATGAAATGTGACACAGAGACAAACCTTTGAGAAATATCACATAAATGTTTGACACATGCACTCCAGTACAGTAGAATATTCTGAGATTGAATGGGATTCTAGCTTTGTACACTAGCTATGCCTATAGGATTTAATAGAAGAAAATTAATGGTAGCATATAGACAAAACTTTGAGACGTATCATATTGATGCTTGAAATATTTCTTCCCATCAAGCGCTATTGCTATACTGGGCAAAAAAATTGAGACCCACCTGAAGTTAGACACTTTTTCGTTATTCATTATTCAAAATCTAATAGGGATTTCCATGTTAAAGGAATGGTAAAGTCAATGTAATGTGAGATGCAAAAATCTAAACTATATATCAATACAAGTTGAAAAGCTATGTTATTTATTTTTTATTTACTTGCATTATCTTATGTTATCCAACTCCGCCCCATGTTCTTTTTTTTTCTTTTCTTCTCCGTGACGTATGCAGCAGTTCCACCCACTGTATACGTCACTGCCTTAGTGCGTTCCAGATATGGCAAGTAAAAAGCACATGCACAAATTCGGAATTGTCAATGAACAAAGTAAACATTCAATCACAAGATTCAATTTTTACTTTGTTCATGGATAGGGAACAAGAACCCTGTGTAGCTTATCTTACCCCTAGAACAAACTACAGGCCTTACAGTTAAGATTGTTCGGTATACGCATGCGCTAAAAAATTATGAACGAGCATTGTGTAGAAGTAATGGCTTGTTCGTGATTTGCTGAAGGTAATGAATGACGTTGGCGCATGCTCATATCTAACCGCAGCGATAGTGCCCTCCCATAATGACATATGCAAACAAGTCCGTAGACATGTATTTTCATTGGACGCGTCAGATCCATTGATTTCTTCTAGCGTGGGGTGCCGGCAGGGAACGTGAAGAACATTGAAGTAAATTATAGATTTACATATACTTCATTTGGAGAAAATATATATGCTAATTGATTGTGGTACAAACTATTGGTTAATGAGAGATAACAGAACAGAGTTTACCATTCCTTTTAAATAAAAACAAAGAAAAAATATAAAAAATAAGCTTTGTGTCACTTAATGATTACTACCCAACCATAACCTGACTGAGCATAACAAAATAATATCAAAGTTAGGATTCTAACTTGGGGATTTGACCCCTCAGGAGCCCCCTGAATGCACTGTCCCTATCCACTCTCATAGATGATATAGAAAAAGCATGCATCATATAAGCATCTGCCCTATTGAAACTAGTCTTTGTGTCACTTAATGACTATTATTCAAGTAAACCCCAGAGAGAGCACAATCCAATTACATCAAAGTTAGGACCCCGCAAGAGCCCCCTAAATGCACTGCCACTATCCACTCCCATTGGTGATACATACAGCATATAAACATCTGCCTTATAAAAACTAGGCTTTGTGTCACTTAATGACTACTACCCAAGTATACCCCAGGTTGATCAGAATCAAATGACACTAAAGTAAGGACATCATATAAAGAGCTGCCCTTTAAAAACGAGGCTTTGTGTCACTTAATGACTACTACCCACATATACCCCAGACTAAGCAGAATCAAATGACTCCAAAGCTAAGATCCTAACTTGGGGATAGGACCCCACAAGAGCCCCCTAAATGCACTACCCCACACACTCTCATAGGTGATAATGGCAAACACATACATTGTATACATCTGACCTATAAAAACTAGGTTTTGTGTCACTTAGTGACTACTACCCATATATACCACAGACTGAGCCTAATCAAATGACACCAAAGTTAAAGCCTTAAATTGGGGATAGGACCATTAAGAGCCCCCCTGAATGCACTGCCGATATCCACTCTTATAGGTGATATGTACATCATATAAAGAGCTGCCCTTTAAAAACTAGGCTTTGTGTTACTTAATGACTACTACCCACATATACCCCAGACTGGGCAGAATCAAATGACACCAAAGCTAAGACCCTAACTTGGGGATAGAACCCCTCAAGAGCACCCTGAATGCACTCTCCCTATCCACTCTAATTGGTGATAATACAAATCCATACATCATATAAACATCTGCCCTATAAAAACTAGGGTTTGTGTCACTTAGTGACTACTATCCAAGTAGGGCTGCAACTAACGATTATTTCCATAATCGATTAATCGGACGATTATTTTTTCGATTAATCGGATAAAAAGAGAATCAATAATAGTTTTCTATGTTTTAAATAAAATCCACATAATGAGTGTTACAAATATAAACTTCAGACTAAAACTTTACATTAACACAACTGTTTCTTCAATTTTTAAGCAGCAGAGCACAGTTTTATAATTAAACAAAACAAAACCACAAACTGTTTGAAAAGAGGTAGAACTAGAAAGAGTTAGACTATCACTGTTAATAACATTCTGTTATTCACTCTTTCAGAAACTTTGCATTGAAATGCAAACATCTCAACATGTCCACATGCTTCTGGCTAAGGCTGGTTCTCTGTTGGCAGCTATATTTCCTGCAGCAGAGAAAAGGTTGTTGAGGTGTATAAGTAGGGTTTTGCCAATTTCACCAAAGTGGGATATTTATCTTTTTTAGCTCTTCACCAATGCTAAGTGTTTTCTACCTTGGCAAGGGGCCTCTCAATAAAGTAACCCTTAACTTCATTCTAACATAAAAATATCTTGAATATCTATATGCAATGGTAAATAACCAGCTATAAGGTTAGGGGAAATATCTAGTCCACTCTAAAAATAACGGATATATACTTATAAAGGTTTAATCTGGTACATATTATCAAAATTTATTAAAAATATAAAAAAAACAATAAAAAACAAAATCAAAAGCGCTAAGGACTGTATATCAATAACAGGACAAAGCCTTACACATTTATTTATACAGTACATATAATCAGCAATAGCAAGCAATACGCTAATAATTGTGCAAACAGATAATAGTGCACATCAATTTAAATAACTCCCATCAATCTAGGGGCAAGGTGTAAACAACAAGCTCAGCACTATATCATGAAAAGCATAGTTCCAAATCACCTGATTTAATATAAACAATCCAAATGATGACTATTATATCTGGGTTGCACATAAGCCAGGGGTAGTTGTAAACGTATACTGTCCTGAAAAAGTGAAAAGTAGACGTCTGTAGATGTCCTTTAGGCTAAGGACATAACCATAAAACACAATACCATGTGCAGGAGTTCATTGGAGTGAAGCAGCTGGTGTTGTGCACAGACCAACTAATTGCAAACCAACTAATCAATTAATCGATTATGAGATTCGTTGACAACTATTTTCATAATCGATTATTATGGATTATGACGATTAGTTGTTGCAGCTCTATATCCAAGTAAACCCCAGAGAGAGCAGAATCAAATTACATCAAACTTAGGATCCTAACTTGGGGATAGGACCCCTCAAGAGCCCCCTGAATGCACTGTCCCTATCCACTCTCTTAGGTGATAATGTCAAACACATACATTGTATAACATCTGACCTATAAAAACTAGGCTTTGTGTCACTTAGTAACTACTACCCAAGTATACCCCAGACTAAGCAGAATGAAATGACACCAAAGTTAGGACTCTAACTCGGGGATAGGACCCCTCAAGAGCCCACTGAATGCACTGCCCCTTTCCACTTTAATTGGTGATAATGGAAATGCTCACATCATATAAACATCTGCCCTATAAAAACTGTTATTTGTGTCACTAAGTGACTTCTGTCCAAGTAAACCCCAGACTGAGCAGAATCCAATGACATCAAATTTAGGACCCTAAATTGGGGATAGAACCCCGCAAGAGCCCCCTAAATGTACTGCCCCTTTTCACTCCCATAGGTGAAAATGGCAAACACTTACATTGTATAAACATCTGACCTATAAAAACTAGGCTTTGTATCACTTAGTAACTACTACTCAAGTATACCCCAGACTGAGCAGAATCAAATGACACCAAAGAGTGGATAGAGGCAGTGCATTCAGGGGGCTCTTGCGGGGGCATATCCCCAAGTTAGGGTCTTAACTTTGGTGTCATTGGATTATGCTCAGTCTGGGGTACATTTGGATAGTAGTCATTAAGTGATACAAAGCCTAGTTTTTATAGGGCATATGTTTATACAATGTATTTATTTGCATTATCACTTAAGAGAGTGGATAGGGGCATTGCATTCAGGGGGCTCTTGAGGGGTCCTATCTCCAAATTGGAGTCTTAACTTCAGTGTCATTCAATTCTACTCAGTCTGGGGTACATTTGGGTAGTAGTCATTAAGTGATACAAAGCCTAGTTTTTATAGGGCACATGTTTATATGATGTCTTCATTTGCAATGTATGTATTTGCATTATAACCTATGAGAGTGGATACGGGCAGTGCATTCAGGGGGCTCTTGAGGGGTCCTATCCCCAAATTAAAGTCCTAACGCTGGTGTCATTTGATTCTGCTCAGTCTGGGGTATACTTGGGCAGTAGTCAATAAAGGGACAGTCAACACCAGAATTTTTGTTGTTTTAAAAGATAGATAATCCCTTAATTACCAATTCCCCAATTTTGCATAACCAACACAGTTATAATTATACACGTTTTACCTCTGTAATTACCTTGTATCTAAGCCTCAGCAGACTGCCCCCTTATTTCAGTTCTTTTGACAGACTTGCATTTTAGTCAATCAGAGCTGTCTCCATGGTAAATTCACCTGCATGAGCTCAAGGTTATCTATATGAAACATGTGAATTAATGCCCTCTAGTGGTGAAAAACTATCAAAATGCATTTAAATTAGAGGCGGCCTTCAAGGTCTAAGAAATTAGCATATGAACCTTCTAGGTTTAGCTTTCAACTAAGAATACCAAGTGAACAAAAGCAAATTGGTGATAAAAGTAAATTGGAAAGTTGTTTAAAATTACATGCCCTATTTGAAACATGAAAGGTTTTTTTTTGGACTAGACTGTACCTTTAAGTTACACAAAGACCCAGTTTTTATAGGGCAGGTGTTTATACGATGTATGTGTTTGCATTATCACCTAAGAGAGTGGATAGGGGCAGTGCATTTAGGGAGCTTTTGTGGGGACCTATCCCCAACTTAGGTTACTAATTTTGATGTCATTGGATTTTGCTCTCTCTGATGTTTACTTGGATAGTAGTCACTAAGTGACACAAAGTCTACTTTTTATAGGGCAGATGTTTATATGATGTCTTCATTTGCATTATCACCTATGAGAGCTGATAGGGGCAGTGCATTCAGGGGGCTTTTGAGGGGTCCTATCCCCAAGTTAGGGTCTTAACTTTGGTGTCATTTGAGTATGCTCAGTCTGGGATATATTTGGGAAGTAGTTACTAAGTGACACAAAGCCTAGTTTTTATAGGTCAGATGTTTATACAATGTATGCGTTTGCCATTATCACCTATGAGAGTGGATATGGGCAGTGCATTTAGGGGGCTCTTGTGGGTTCCAATCCCCTAAATTTGATGTCATTGG
Organism: Bombina bombina; assembly: GCF_027579735.1. Lineage (NCBI taxonomy): Eukaryota > Metazoa > Chordata > Amphibia > Anura > Bombinatoridae > Bombina > Bombina bombina. The sequence continues at coordinate 1,381,802,727 of NC_069499.1, forward strand.
ATTCCACTCTCTCTGGGGTTTACTTGGATAGCAGTCATTAAGTGACACAAAGCCTAGTTTTTATAGCGCAGATGTTTATATGATGTCTTCATTTGCATTATCACCTATGAGAGTGGATAGGAGCAGTGCATTTAGAGGGCTCTTGCGAGGTCCTATCTCCAAGTTAGGGTCCTAAGTTTGATGTCATTGGATTCTAAGGCCGATGAGGTAGCTCAGTTGGTAAATGCCCTGACTACAAAAAAATAAAAGCCTGTTTAAAATCCCGGCAGGGCCGACTCAGCCCTTCATCCTTACGAGGTCAATAAATGAGTAGCATTAAATTGGGTAATAATAACAACTATTACTATTCAGCTGCCGATTTGGTTAAAAGGGACACTGATCCTAATTTTTTTCTTTCGTGATTCAGATAGAGCATGCAATTTTAAGCAACTTTATAATTTACTCCTATTAATTTTTCTTCATTCTCTTGCTTTCTTTATTTGAAAAAAAGGCATCTAAGCTTTTTTTTTGTTTTAGAACTCTGGACAGCACTTTTTTTATTGGTGGATGAAAGTATCCACCAATCAGCAAGGACAACCCAGGTTGTTCACCAAAAGTGGGCCGGCATCTAAACTTACATTCTTACATTTCAAATAAAGATACCAAGAGAATAAAGAAAATGTGATAATAGGAGTAAATTAGAAAGGTGCTTAAAATGTCATGCTCTATCTAAATAGTGAAAGAAAAAAATTGGGTTCAGTGTCCTTTAAGTCCGAGAGCGAGCGCTGAAAAAGCACTTTGAGTCCCACTGGGAGAAAGGCGCTATATAAATACTAGTTATTATTATTATTACTCTCTCTGGGGTATACTTGAGTAGTAGTCACTAAGTGACACAAAGCCTAGTTTTTATATGTCATGTTTATACAATGTATGTGTTTGCCATTATCACCTATGAGAGTGGATAGGAGCAGTGCATTTAGGGGGCTCTTGTGGGGTCCTATCCCCAAGTTAGGGTTCTAAGTTTGATGTCTATTTGGATAGTAGTCACTAAGTGACACAAACCCTAGTTTTTATAGGGCAGGTGTTTATACGATCTATGTATTTGCATTATCACCTATGAGAGTGGATAGAGGCAGTGCATTGAGGGCGCTTTTGATGGGTCCTATCCCCAATTTAGGGTCTTAAATTTAGTGTCATTTGATTCTACTCAGTCTGGGGTATACTTGAGTAGTAGTCACTAAGTGACACAAAGCCTAGTTTTTATAGGGCAGGTGCTTATACGATCTATGTATTTGTATTATCACCTATGAGAGTGGATAGGAGCAGTGCATTTAGGGGGCTCTTGTGGGGTCCTATCCCCAAGTTAGGGTTCTAAGTTTGATGTCTATTTGGATAGTAGTCACTAAGTGACACAAAGCCTAGTTTTTATAGGGCAGCTCTTTATATGATGTGTGCATTTGCATTATCACCTATGAGAGTGGATAGAGGCAGTGCATTGAGGGCGCTTTTGATGGGTCCTATCCCCAATTTAGGGTCTTAAATTTAGTGTCATTTGATTCTACTCAGTCTGGGGTATACTTGAGTAGTAGTCACTAAGTGACACAAAGCCTAGTTTTTATAGGGCAGGTGCTTATACGATCTATGTATTTGTATTATCACCTATGAGAGTGGATAGGAGCAGTGCATTTAGGGGGCTCTTGTGGGGTCCTATCCCCAAGTTAGGGTTCTAAGTTTGATGTCTATTTGGATAGTAGTCACTAAGTGACACAAACCCTAGTTTTTATAGGGCAGGTGTTTATACGATCTATGTATTTGCATTATCACCTATGAGAGTGGATAGAGGCAGTGCATTGAGGGCGCTTTTGATGGGTCCTATCCCCAATTTAGGGTCTTAACTTTAGTGTCATTTGATTCTACTCAGTCTGGGGTATACTTGGGTAGTAGTCACTAAGTGACACAAAGCCTAGTTTTTATAGGTCAGATGTTTATACAATGTAAGTGTTTGCCATTATCACCTAAGAGAGTGGATAAGGGCAGTGCATTTAGGGGGCTCTTGAATGGTCCTATCCCCAAGTTAGGGCCTAACTTTGATGTAATTAGATTCTGCTCTCTCTGGGGTTTACTTGGATAATAGTCACTAAGTGACACAAAGGCTAGTTTTTTAGGGCAGATGTTTATATGATGTCTTCATTTGCATTATCACCTATGAGAGTGGATAGGGGCAATTTATTCAGGGGGCTTTTGAGGCGTCCTATCCCCAAGTTAGGGTCTTAACTTTGCTCAGTCTTGGGTATACATGGGTAGTAGTCACTAAGTGACACAAAGCCTAGATTTAATAGGGCAGATGTTTATATGATGCATGTATTTTCAATATCATCTATGAGAGTGGATAGGGGCAGTGCATTCAGGGGGCTTCTGAGGGGTCTAATCCCCAAGTTAGATTCCTAACTTTGATATTATTTTTATATGCTCAGTCAGGGGTATGCTTGGGTAGAAGACATTAAGTGGCACAAAGCTTATTTTTTATATTTTTTTCTTTGTTTGTATTTAACATGGAAATCCCAATTAGATTTTGAATAACGAATAACGGAAAAAGTGTCTAACTTCAGGTGGGTTCCTAGAGAGGCTGAAAAGCAACATTTGAAGACCAGGTTTTGAAAAAGTTGCCTATACCAGCTATATGATTTTCAGCATTAGCATTTTATGGAATTTGCCATATTTGCCATATTTATAGAAAGTGTGGGATAAGCACAATTCTACACAAATCCAAGAAGTGTTTAATGTCCTTTCAATGTGTTTCCAGTGCATAGTTATACTGCCTGCATGATAGTAAATGTATAGGGAATGTCTCCTTTAAATTCTGAAGAATATGCAAATTCAAATGGACTGAGCCTGCAGGAAAAGTAGACCTTATCTTACCACTTTCTTAGACATCCTGACCTAGACAAAGGTTAGTAGTTATGTTTTTTAAATTTTCATTATAGGTGATGATTTTAGTAAGCAAAAACATCTATTTCATTTGCAAGAATAAACCTATATTTGCAGTTTCCAATATATTTAGTACTAAGCAGTTGATATAATTGGGAGTACATTAAAGGGACAGTGTACTGTAAAAATGTTCTACCCTTTAATTTGTTTCCAATTATCCATAAGTAATACAATGTTAATTTTCAGTTGTTCTCTGCAAGGGCTTATTAATAAAAAAACTCGCCGGCATAGAGAGAAACCACGCATGATATTGTAATGCCGGTGTCTCTCCTTCATGCACAGTACTCTGCATAGCTAGATAAACAGCTCACAATGTAAAATCTGTCTTTATAGAATTATTCGAGGAACCTCACAGTACTGATGAGAATTCTTAGATTATCTCGCCAGAGAGGAGAGCTTAAGATCATTCAGTATTGGGCTTAGGGGTATACAGAAAGAGATTAAATTGTGAAGCATGTGTGTACATAGAAAGTGATAAAATACGTATATCTTGTTTCCCTAAAGCTCAACCCATTTTAATGGGTTTGGTTTAAAAGAGTAAAACCAGTTATTTCATATACAAAATAAACCTGAAGGAGCATTTTCTCATACATTTATTCTCTGCAGCTGGTATAGCAAGTCATTGGAAACACTTAAGGGGAAAACAACTTTACAGTACAATATATATATATATATATATATATATATATATATATATATATATATATATATATATATATATATATATATATTGTATATATACAGTTGTATGCAAAAGTTTAGGCACCCCTGACAATTTCCATGATTTTCATTTATAAATAATTGGGTGTTTGGATCAGCAATTTCATTTTGATCTATCAAATAACTGAAGGACAAAGTAATATTTCAGTAGTGAAATGAGGTTTATTGTATTAACAGAAAATGTGCAATATGCATCAAAACGAAATTAGAGGTGCATCAATTTGGGCACCCTTGCCATTTTGTTGATTTGAATACCTGTAACTACCTTTCACTGATTAATTGGAACACACAATTGGTTTGGTGAGTCCATTAAGCCTTGAACTTCATAGACAGGTGCATCCAATCATGAGAAAAGGTATTTAAGGTGGCCAATTGCAAGTTGTTGTTCCCTTTGACTCTCCTCTGAAGAGTGGCAACATGGGGGCCTCAAAACGACTCTCAAATGACCTGAAAACAAAGATTGTTCAACATTATGGTTTAGGGGAAGGCTACAAAAAGCTATTGCAGAGATTTAAGCTGCCAGTGTCCACTGTGAGGAGCATAGTGAGGAAATGGAAGACCACAGGCCAGAAGCGGCAGGCCAAGTAAAATATCTGAGAGGCAAAGGATGGTGAGAACGGTCAAAACAGCCCACAGACCACCTCCAAAGACCTACAACATCATCTTGCTGCAGATGGTGTCACTGTGCATCGTTCAACAATTCAACGCACTTTGCACAAGGAGAAGCTGTATGGGAAAGTGATGTGGAAGAAGCCTTTTCTGCACACACAACACAAACAGAGTCGCATGAGGTATGCAAACGCACATTTGGACAAGCCAGCTTTATTTTGAAAGAAGGTGCTGTGGACTGATGAAACAAAGATTTAGTTATTTGGTCATAACAAGGGGCGTTATGCATGGCGGCAAAAGAACACAGCGTTCCAAGACAAACAGTTGCTACCCACAGTAAAATTTGGTGAATGTTCCATCATGCTGTGGGGCTGTCTGGCCAGTGCTGGTACTGGGAATTTTGTTAAAGTTGAGGGTCACATGGATTCCCCTCAATATCAGCAGATACTTACGAATAATGTTGAGGAATCAGTCACAAAGTTGAAGTTATGCGGGGGCTGGATATTTCAACAATACAACGACCCAAAACACTGGCATTTATGCAGAGGAACAAGTACAATGTTCTGGAATGGCAATCCCAGGCCCAAGACCTGAATATCATTGAAAATCTGTGGGGTGATTTGAAGTGGGCTGTCCATGCTTGGCAACCATCAAACCTAACTGAACTTGAGTTGTTTTGCAAGGAGGAATGGTCCAAAATACCTTCATCCAGAATCCAGACACTCATTACAGGCTATAGGAAGCGTCTAGAGGCTGTTATTTCTGCTAAAGGAGGCTCTAAATATTGATGCAATATTTCTGTTGGGGTGCCCAAATTTATGCACCTGTCTAATTTCGTTTTGATGCATATTGCACATTTTCTGTTAATACAATAAACCTCATTTCACTACTGAAATATTACTGTGTCCTTCAGTTATTTGATAGATCAAAATGAAATTGCTGAACCAAGCACCCAATTATTTATAATTGATAATCATGTAACTTGTCAGGGGTACCTAAACTTTTGTATACAACTGTGTGTGTGTGTGTGTGTATGTATATATATATATATATATATATATATATATATATATATATATATATATATATATATATATATATATATATATAAATTTTGTTTTTTGTTGTTGTTTTGCAGTATATCCAATTACCTGTCAAAAAACATTAAATGCTCCTCAGTAATCCAATATGAGAAATACATGTTCTGCTATAAATACAAAAAACTGTAATACTCAATGCTAGAGGGATGTCCCATTTGATATCTGGGATAGGATATAAATGAACTAATATAGTGGATAGCCTTATTCATCCCTTGTTAAATTAACATTATGAGCGTGGTTTGTAGTGATAATTTAACACCTTGATTGCCTACGTTTGTTGTGGCCAAGCAAATGTTAAGAGACTGCTGCAGGGGGTGTTTGGGGAAATTGGAGGTCAATACATTGCTAAAAGTGTTATACAGCAGCAGTGGTTTAACCTATTGATTACCTGTGCATATCCTGGGCAAGCAAGGAGTTAAATCACTACTAAGAGTGTCCAGTTGATGATTTACACATGCCATTGCTTATTACATAATACTTTAACTGATGGAAGCAGAGGCTAACTTTTGAATTAATCATTTTAGTGAGATAAGAAACTCCTGCATTTCCCTCCTGTTGTCAACAGTAAGTCTGCAGTAAGATGAACATTATGCGTTTCTTATTTAAATTAATAGCTTTAGATTTTCTAGTGATTGATATCTGTATGTTTTTGTATTTTTACCATATAGCTTATGGATGAAACTGATTGTCTTTTCTTTATATTTTTGAAGCACTAGAAACATGACCACTTTGCAAGAGGTTTCCAAACCTCTGATTGCTGTTTGCCAGATGACCTCCACTTCTGACAAGGAAAATAATTTTTCTACTTGCTTGCGGCTAATTCATGAAGCAGCTTCGCGTAAAGCTTGTATGGTGTTCCTCCCTGAAGCCTTTGACTACATCGGGAGCAGTAAAGAGGAGACCCTGAGCTTGGCTGAAACACTGGAAGGTGACCTTATCCAGCGCTACACTAACCTCGCCAGGTATGTACACAGACGAAAGCACCAATGGTGCCATATATCAAAGAAATCATAGACAAATGGGTCATAGATATTCACTGAATTAGTCACAAGGTAGAGAGAACTCCAGTCTGACCTTTCAAACTTTGTAAATGGCTGCACTAGAGTGAACTTTTCTTTATCTTCAATTTGTAGCAAGGACTCAGAGATATGTATTTGTTCCATAATAAAGCAACATTATTTATTGACATCTTGTAGCTCACGTATTGTTGCATCCTGTGACAGAAGCAGTGCACTTTCACACTGTGATGTTACTAACTTTTTGACAGCTGTACTTTACTTCAGTTTAGCTCACACATAATAGAGGGTGAAACTGTTATATTTTTGCAGTTCTTTATGCACAGTTTAAAGTTACATAACAAATATAAACTCTTACTTTGAAGACAGCTGTAGGCACAGGATAAAAAGCAATAGCTGGGTGTGTAGAAACAATGCTACTGTAGTTGTACTCAGCAGTTTAATGCCCCTTAAGTTCCAGAGCAGCAACATCCTACTGGGAGCTAGCTGAACTCATCTGGTGTGCCAATAACGAGATGTGTGTGTAACTACAAATCACCAGTAGTCCATTGCTGCTGCTGAACATATATACATATGCTTTTAAACAAAGGATACCAAGAGAGCAAAGTAAAGTTTATTAAAATAAGTTAATTTAAAAGAGTCTTAAAGGGATAGTTAACATGTTACATAATTCTGCACCACCAATCGGCAAGCGCTACCCGGGTGCTTAACCAAAAATGGTTATGTGAAAAAATGGTTATGTAAAATAATTAAAGCTACTTACAATTGCATGCTTTATCTGAATCATGAAAAAAAAAATGTTTGAGTTTCATATCCCTTTAAGGGCTCCTTTTTTGTAGTAAATTGGATAATAGAAGTAAACCTTAAATTTGTTTAAAATTGTATGCTCTATCTGAATCATAAAAAAAATAAATTAATGTATGCCCCTTTTAAGGTCTTTTTCTCAACTTTTTGCTGTGAATAAGGGGCACATTATTTCTGCAGACACAAATTCACAGTTTTGAGAGCTACAAAACCAAGAATATATTATAATATCTTCAAGATTGAAAAAAGTACAAAATAATCTTGCAGAAACCTATAGGTAACCATGACATTGTGAATGGATTAATGGAACCAATTTACCAAAACAAAAATAAACATTACAGCTATGAATATAAAGCCTCATGCCACATAATTAAAAACAAATCTATGTTCAGGCTGAATAAACTTTGAATTCTAATGAATCCTTAATTAGAAAGCTATCTATAGATAGATTTTTCCTCCAAAAGCATTTTATTTTTTTTTAAAAAAAATCCTATTTAAATAAAAAAAAAAAATCTAATTTAAATAAACCTAGGTTTTAACATGGTAAAAAAAAGTTAAATTACTGGAGGAAACAGAAAAAATATTGGAAGTATATTGTAATGTGTTTTTACTGCATGTAAAAAGACAAGAAGAGACAGATGCGCCACATGGCCCAATATTGTTTGATCCAGAACAGATTGGTAAGCATGTAAGGTGAGCATTTATGAAAGCACCTCAATCAGTGCTGTAGAGACAGTCTGGGATCTATTTCAGTCACCCAGATGACCAACTTCACGCATAGAGTGTGATGTCTGTATAAAAACAGTAAGAGAGACACAAGGTGTCTATATGGCCTAGTATTGTTGGGACAATGGTGAACAAAGACCGAAAGTAAGAATGGTACTCACAATAGTGGTAGCATCTCCATTGATGCTATAAGAGCAAGATGGGGTCAATACAGTCACCCAACAAACTTGGTACAAGGCACTCAGGATAAAACAATGATTCCGAGATCAAACGGCAGTCAGGAAAATCCAAAAGAATCCTCAGCACAGGGGACCAGGTCCCAGAAGGAAGGCAGCAAGTGTTCAAAATAAAAAATTACTTTATTTAAAATATTAAAATCACAGGCAACGTGTTTCTCAGCCAATGGCTGTTTCATCAGGCTTCCCCTCAATTTTTGTTGTTTTTACTGCATGTAATTAAACATTTTATATTAAAAAGTCAAAGTTATTGTCCATTTAAGATTTATTTAGATTTAGTTCCATTATAGGTATAACTTGGGTGTTGGTTGTTAAAAATGATATGCTTGTGGATTTTATGGTAATGCAGTTTATCTAAGTCTTTTTTTATTTGTTTGTGTGTTGGTAGGGAACTAAAGATCTGGCTGTCCCTTGGAGGATTTCATGAGAAAGGACCCAGGTGGGATCAAGACCGTCGAATCTACAATTCTCACCTTGTACTGGATGATACAGGTGAGGTGCAGCTCACAGCATATCTACATCAGTGTCTCCAAATTTTAGGCCTCAAAGTATAGTTACTTTAATTGAGGTTAATCACGAGATGGACGCTCCAGGGTGCACGCCATGATTGGAGGAAGCCGGTTTCGTCATTGCTGAGGTAAGTACAAAGAAGCTGCAGGCGAGATATTGCTGGTCTGGGTTTCTTAAAGAAAAAGGTAAGGATTTAAAAAAAAACTCCCATGAGCCTCTACTCAAATCAATGCACATTTATTCACTTCAGGTGCTAACTATTTTCACAGTGATCACCAGGCTAGTAAAACTTATACTTCTTTAACAGATGGACTTCTAAGCTTTAAAACAATTGGTCTTCGGGGGTCTGTAGGGCTTTTTGTTGACCTAAGTGCCTAGAGAGCCTCTGAATTTAAAAAAAAAAAAGGATTCATTTTTATTTTTTTTAATTGAACTTTATAGCCCCAAGATGCACAGCAGGCAGTTGCCTCTCAAATGGTGGGTCTTAGGGGGTTTCTACGGATTAATGTAGCTGAGATCAAGTGGTTTAAATACACCTCCCCCCCAGCTCCTTTAATCTCTGCAGCAGTCTCGCACTTCTGGGTTTCCTGGCTTGTGTGGTGACTTCATATGCACCCTGATTCTTCTGTCAATACTGGGCAATTTAGCCACCTTGTATCCTGCAGTAAGTGATGGTTGGTTGCACTTAAAGCATTTCGTATAAATTCATATACCAATATTGTAGAGAGATCATTTTTTAACCAAAACATATCTGAGAAGTATTTAATTTGCATTCACAGATACAATCATGTCCGTTTAAAGAGACACTTTTATATAAATGAAGTCCACTTGTCATACCTGCCTCATTGAAAATACCATCCTATACACCGAATCACATAAGATTGCCTGGTTCCCTGAGCTTTCCCTTACTGCAGAAACACTGCATTTGTTTTGACCTCAAAATGATTATGTTTACACTCTAATCTATTAGAAAACCAGTACAAAGTGATTTGCACAATTTTTAAATTTAAGACTACTGTAATACATTTTTTTCCAGTTTACACCAATCCATAATGGCTGTTCGCTGACATTTTTCAATGTTGAATTTCTTGTGCATGGTTGTGTATTTGACATGTAGGGTAAGCCTGGTTACATCTCATGCACCTCCCTCTAATTAAGGGTGCTGCCATTCGAGAACCTAGTTTACACTGCAGGTGTATGAAAGAGAGCTGCTGCACATGTGCAATACAGATTTTTGCAGCATAACTAATTGATTGGATTAAGGCCTAGAATGGATGTTATTATTTTATCATTTCAGTTTGTTTAATTTGATAACCATTTAATTTATTTATATTTCTTTCCTAAGATATGGTGAGTCTACGGCTTGAGTAATTACTGTTGGGAATATCTCTCCTGGCCAGCAGGAGAAGGCAAAGAGCACCACAGTTAAACTGCTAAGTATCACTCCCTCACCCACAACCCCCAGTCATTCTCTTTGCCTTCGGTGCATGGGGGAGGTGAAGTTTCTCAAAGTTCCATCCTTCAAGATGGAGACTATACGCTCCATTCTTCCTTTAGAACAAGATGGTCAGTTCGTGACAACCATAGACCTAAAGGATTCATATCTTCATGTTCCTATTCACAGGGACCATCACAGATTCCTGAGATTTGCCTTTCTGGACAAACATTTCCACTTTGTGACCCTTCCATTTGGTCTAGCCACGGTTCCCAGAATTTTTTCAAAGGTTCTGGGGGCTCTTTTGGCAGTGATCCGTTTTTGTGGAATTGCTGTGGCACCCTACCTGGACGACATATTGGTTCAGGCGCCATCTTTTCAACAAGCAAAATCTCACACAGAGATATGGTTGTCTTTTCTTCGTTCCCACGGTTTTAATGTGAATTTGGAAAAAAGCTCCCTTTCTCCAACATAGGTGTGTCCGGTCCACGGCGTCATCCTTACTTGTGGGATATTCTCCTCCCCAACAGGAAAGGGCAAAGAGCCCAGCAAAGCTGGTCACATGATCCCTCCTAGGCTCCGCCTTCCCCAGTCATTCTCTTTGCCGTTGCACAGGCAACATCTCCACGGAGATGGCTTAGAGTTTTTTTGGTGTTTAAATGTAGTTTTTATTCTTCAATCAAGAGTTTGTTATTTTAAAATAGTGCTGGTATGTACTATTTACTCTGAAACAGAAAAGAGATGAAGATTTCTGTTTGTAAGAGGAAAATGATTTTAGCAACCGTTACTAAAATCGATGGCTGTTTCCACACAGGACTGTTGAGAGGAATTAACTTCAGTTGGGGGAAACAGTGAGCAGACTTTTGCTGCTTGAGGTATGACACATTTCTAACAAGACTTGGTAATGCTGGAAGCTGTCATTTTCCCTATGGGATCCGGTAAGCCATTTTTATTAAATAAGAATAAAGGGCTTCACAAGGGCTTTAAAGACTGGTAGACATTTTTCTGGGCTAAAACGATTGATTTATAAGCATTTTTAATAGTTTATAGCTGTGAGGAGTTATTTTATTCTTGGGAATTATGTTAAAGAAACGGCAGGCACTGTATTGGACACCTTTTTCACTGGGGGCCTTCTCTAATCATAGGCAGAGCCTCATTTTCGCGCCACTAATGCGCAGTTGTTTTTGGGAAGCAAGGCATGCAGATGCATGTGTGAGGAGCTCAGATACATAGAAAAAGCTTTCTGAAGGCGTCATTTGGTATCGTATTCCCCTCTGGGCTTGGTTGGGTCTCAGCAAAGCAGATACCAGGGACTGTATAGGGGTTAAATATAAAAACGGCTCCGGTTATTTTAAGAGTTAAAGCTTTCAAATTTGGTGTGCAATACTTTTAAGGCTTTAAGACACTGTGGTGAAATTTTGGTGAATTTTGAACAATTCCTTCATACTTTTTCACATATTCAGTAATAAAGTGTGTTCAGTTTAAAATTTAAAGTGACAGTAACGGTTTTATTTTAAAACGTTTTTTGTACTTTGTTATCAAGTTTATGCCTGTTTAACATGTCTGAACTATCAGATAGACTATGTTCTGTATGTGAGGAAGCCAAGGTTCCTTCTCATTTAAATAGATGTGATGTATGTGACAAACAATTTAGAGAAAATGATGCCCAAGATGATTACTCAAGTGAGGGGAGTAAGCATGGTACTGCATCATCCCCTCCTTCGTCGTCTACGCCAGTCTTGCCCACACAGGAGGCCCCTAGTACATCTAGTGCGCCAATTCTCCTTACTATGCAACAATTAACGGCTGTAATGGATAATTCTATCAAAAACATTTTAGCCAAAATGCCCACTTATCAGCGAAAGCGCGACTGCTCTGTTTTAGAAAATACTGAAGAGCATGAGGACGCTGATGATAATGGTTCTGACATGCCCCTACACCAGTCTGAGGGGGCCAGGGAGGTTTTGTCTGAGGGAGAAATTTCAGATTCAGGGAAAATTTCTCAACAAGCTGAACCTGATGTGATTACATTCAAATTTAAATTGGAACATCTCCGCGCTCTGCTTAAGGAGGTGTTGTCTACTCTGGATGATTGTGACAATTTGGTCATTCCAGAGAAATTATGTAAGATGGACAAGTTCCTAGAGGTCCCGGGGCCCCCCGAAGCTTTTCCTATACCCAAGCGGGTGGCGGACATTGTAAACAAAGAATGGGAAAGGCCCGGCATTCCTTTTGTCCCTCCCCCTATATTTAAGAAATTGTTTCCTATGGTCGACCCCAGAAAGGACTTATGGCAGACAGTCCCCAAGGTCGAGGGGGCGGCTTCTACTCTAAACAAACGCACTACTATCCCTATAGAAGATAGTTGTGCTTTCAAAGATCCTATGGATAAAAAATTAGAGGGTTTGCTTAAAAAGATGTTTGTTCAGCAAGGTTACCTTCTACAACCAATTTCATGCATTGTTCCTGTCACTACAGCAGCGTGTTTCTGGTTCGATGAACTAGAAAAGTCGCTCAATAAAGATTCTTCTTATGAGGAGATTATGGACAGAGTTCACGCTCTTAAATTGGCTAACTCTTTTACTTTAGACGCCACTTTGCAATTAGCTAGATTAGCGGCGAAAAATTCAGGGTTTGCTATTGTGGCGCGCAGAGCGCTTTGGCTAAAATCTTGGTCAGCGGATGCGTCTTCCAAGAACAAATTGCTTAACATACCTTTCAAGGGGAAAACGCTGTTTGGCCCTGACTTGAAAGAGATTATTTCAGATATCACTGGGGGTAAGGGCCACGCCCTTCCTCAGGATAGGTCTTTTAAGGCTAAAAATAAACCAAATTTTCGTCCCTTTCGCAGAAACGGACCAGCCTCAAGTTCTACATCCTCTAAGCAAGAGGGTAATACTTCTCAAACCAAGCCAGCCTGGAGGCCAATGCAAGGCTGGAACAAAGGTAAGCAGGCTAAGAAACCTGCCACTGCTACCAAGACAGCATGAGATGTTGGCCCCCGATCCGGGACCGGATCTGGTGGGGGGCAGACTTTCTCTCTTCGCTCAGGCTTGGGCAAGAGATGTTATGGATCCTTGGGCGCTAGAAATAGTCTCCCAAGGTTATCTTCTGGAATTCAAGGAGCTACCCCCAAGGGGGAGGTTCCACAGGTCTCAATTGTCTTCAGACCACTTAAAAAGACAGGCATTCTTACATTGTGTAGAAGATCTCTTAAAAATGGGAGTGATTCATCCGGTTCCATTAGGAGAACAAGGGATGGGATTCTACTCCAATCTGTTCATAGTTCCCAAAAAAGAGGGAACATTCAGACCAATCTTAGATCTCAAGATCCTAAACAAATTTCTCAAGGTTCCATCGTTCAAAATGGAAACCATTCGGACAATTCTTCCTACCATCCAGGAAGGTCAATTCATGACCACGGTGGATTTAAAGGATGCGTATCTACATATTCCTATCCACAAGGAACATCATCGGTTCCTAAGGTTCGCCTTTCTGGACAAGCATTACCAGTTTGTGGCACTTCCATTCGGATTAGCCACTGCTCCAAGAATTTTCACAAAGGTACTAGGGTCCCTTCTAGCGGTGCTAAGACCAAGGGGCATTGCAGTAGTACCTTACTTGGACGACATACTGATTCAAGCGTCGTCTCTACCACAAGCAAAGGCTCATACGGACATTGTCCTGGCCTTTCTCAGATCTCACGGGTGGAAAGTGAACGTAGAAAAAAGTTCTCTATCTCCGTCAACAAGAGTTCCCTTCTTGGGAACAATAATAGACTCCTTAGAATTGAGGATTTTTCTGACAGAGGCCAGAAAATCAAAACTTCTAAGCTCTTGTCAAGTACTTCATTCTGTTCTTCTTCCTTCCATAGCGCAGTGCATGGAAGTAATAGGTTTGATGGTCGCGGCAATGGACATAGTTCCTTTTGCGCGAATTCATCTAAGACCATTACAACTGTGCATGCTCAGTCAGTGGAATGGGGATTATACAGACTTGTCTCCGACGATACAAGTAGATCAGAGGACCAGAGATTCACTCCGTTGGTGGCTGACCCTGGACAACCTGTCACAAGGGATGAGCTTCCGCAGACCAGAGTGGGTCATTGTCACGACCGACGCCAGTCTGGTGGGCTGGGGCGCGGTCTGGGAACCCCTGAAAGCTCAGGGTCTTTGGTCTCGGGAAGAATCTCTTCTCCCGATAAATATTCTGGAACTGAGAGCGATATTCAATGCTCTCAAGGCTTGGCCTCAGCTAGCAAAGGCCAAATTCATACGGTTTCAATCAGACAACATGACGACTGTTGCGTATATCAACCATCAGGGGGGAACAAGGAGTTCCCTGGCGATGGAAGAAGTGACCAAAATAATTCAATGGGCGGAGACTCACTCCTGCCACTTGTCTGCAATCCACATCCCAGGAGTGGAAAATTGGGAAGCGGATTTTCTGAGTCGTCAGACATTTCATCCGGGGGAGTGGGAACTCCATCCGGAAATCTTTGCCCAAATAATTCAATTGTGGGGCATTCCAGACATGGATCTGATGGCGTCTCGTCAGAACTTCAAGGTTCCTTGCTACGGGTCCAGATCCAGGGATCCCAAGGCGACTCTAGTGGATGCACTAGTAGCACCTTGGAGCTTCAACCTAGCTTATGTGTTCCCACCGTTTCCTCTCATTCCCAGGCTGGTAGCCAGGATCAAACAGGAGAGGGTATCAGTGATCTTGATAGCTCCTGCGTGGCCACGCAGGACTTGGTATGCAGATCTGGTGAATATGTCATCGGCTCCACCATGGAAGCTACCTTTGAGACAGGACCTTCTTGTTCAAGGTCCGTTCGAACATCCGAATCTGGCCTCACTCCAACTGACTGCTTGGAGATTGAACGCTTGATTTTATCAAAGCGAGGGTTCTCAGATTCTGTCATTGATACTCTTGTTCAGGCCAGAAAGCCTGTAACTAGAAAAATCTACCATAAAATATGGAAAAAATATATCTGTTGGTGTGAATCTAAAGGATTCCCATGGAACAAGATAAAAATTCCTAAGATTCTATCCTTTCTTCAAGAAGGTTTGGAGAAAGGATTATCTGCAAGTTCTTTGAAGGGACAGATTTCTGCTTTATCTGTTTTACTTCACAAAAAGCTGGCGGCTGTGCCAGATGTTCAAGCTTTTGTTCAGGCTCTGGTTAGAATCAAGCCTGTTTACAAACCTTTGACTCCTCCTTGGAGTCTCAATTTAGTTCTTTCAGTTCTTCAGGGGGTTCCGTTTGAACCCCTACATTCCGTTGATATCAAGTTATTATCTTGGAAAGTTTTGTTTTTGGTTGCAATTTCTTCTGCTAGAAGAGTTTCAGAGTTATCTGCTCTGCAGTGTTCTCCTCCTTATCTGGTGTTCCATGCAGATAAGGTGGTTTTGCGTACCAAACCTGGTTTTCTTCCGAAAGTTGTTTCTAACAAAAATATTAACCAGGAGATAGTCGTGCCTTCTTTGTGTCCGAACCCAGTTTCAAAGAAGGAACGTTTGTTGCACAATTTGGATGTAGTTCGTGCTCTAAAATTCTATTTAGAGGCTACAAAGGATTTCAGACAAACATCTTCCTTGTTTGTTGTTTATTCTGGTAAAAGGAGAGGTCAAAAAGCAACTTCTACCTCTCTCTCTTTTTGGCTTAAAAGCATCATCAGATTGGCTTATGAGACTGCCGGACGGCAGCCTCCTGAAAGAATCACAGCTCATTCCACTAGGGCCGTGGCTTCCACATGGGCCTTCAAGAACGAGGCTTCTGTTGATCAGATATGTAAGGCAGCGACTTGGTCTTCACTGCACACTTTTACCAAATTTTACAAATTTGATACTTTTGCTTCTTCTGAGGCTATTTTTGGGAGAAAGGTTTTGCAAGCCGTGGTGCCTTCCATCTAGGTGACCTGATTTGCTCCCTCCCATCATCCGTGTCCTAAAGCTTTGGTATTGGTTCCCACAAGTAAGGATGACGCCGTGGACCGGACACACCTATGTTGGAGAAAACAGAATTTATGTTTACCTGATAAATTACTTTCTCCAACGGTGTGTCCGGTCCACGGCCCGCCCTGGTTTTTTAATCAGGTCTGATGATTTATTTTCTCTAACTACAGTCACCACGGTATCATATGATTTCTCCTATGCAAATATTCCTCCTTTACGTCGGTCGAATGACTGGGGAAGGCGGAGCCTAGGAGGGATCATGTGACCAGCTTTGCTGGGCTCTTTGCCATTTCCTGTTGGGGAGGAGAATATCCCACAAGTAAGGATGACGCCGTGGACCGGACACACCGTTGGAGAAAGTAATTTATCAGGTAAACATAAATTCTGTTTTCCCCTGCTACAAGAGTAGTGTTCTTAGGGACCATAATAGATTTTCTATTGATGAAGATTTTTTTGACAGAGGTCAGGAAAAATAAAATAATTTCCTCTTGCCTCTCTTTTCAGGCTATTGCTCATCCTTCAGTGGCTCAATGTATGGAGGTAATCAGTCTGATGGTGGTTTCCATGGACATCATTCCTTTTGCTCAATTCCATTTGAGAGCTCTCCAGTTGTGCATGCTAAGACAATGGAATGGCGACCATGCGGATCTATCTCAGAGAATAGATTTAGATCAGTCGTTAAGGGACTCTCTCCCGTGGTGAATTTCTCAGGAACATCTGTCTCAGGGCACATGCTTTCGGAGACCTTCCTTGGTGATTGTGACAACAGACGCCAGCCTGCTAGGCTGGGGAGCAGTCTGGAACTCGTTAAAAGCTCAGGGTCGTTGGACTCGGGAGGAATCTGCTCTTCCCAATAACATCTTGGACCCCAAGGCAGAACACTGTGCGATGTGCGATCTCATCGCAGAATCTGTAGTGTGTCTGCAGAAAGACCGGACGTGACAGTAAAAAAAAAAAAAAAATAGCCTGCACTTTTAATTTTTACCTGCAGGTGTCACTGTTCCATTCTATCTCGGTGTAAATATTTACTAAGTTCCTTTGTTTTCAATTTCCTCTCCCTGAACTCAAGTGCGGTACAGGGTAACAGATTGCAGAAAAGGTAAGTCAGGGCTCAAAGGGACATTATACACCCAAGTTTTCTGTGTGCTAAAGTTTTTAATCTATCATGTTATACATGTAAGTGAATTGGTAAACTTATTGGAAGTGTGTGTATATATTTTTTTAATAATAAATATGCCGTTTTTCATATTGCTCTCCCAACCCAAGCTGCTTGCTTAGAGACGATCCTCATACCTGACTTCCCACTCCCTTCTCTGTCTGCGCACCTTCATGCCTGTCATTGACATTCATTGCTATATTATCTAAAGCACTGAATAATAATATGAAAGCAGTCCAGTCTGTCCAGAGTTGTAAAATCTCAGTACCGGCCGATGTATGCAGGGAGTTTTCACTACATTTCCTGTCTGAGCACAGCCTTGGCACCACGCTACAGTGTAGTAGCATTCATCTGCAGTGTTTTGCCTCAATTTTGGATTATTTGCCTGCCACAAGTTTACTGTGGATCGCTAGCTGGACCTGAAGCAACTCTACTTGTTTCACTAGATGAAGACTGCATATGTATGTAACCCCAGTCCATCCTCCATTCCATTTAAACGGCAGTCTCTCGGTGCCAGACAGAACACTGTCTGTGGAGCAGCTCCATATAACACCGGCAATGTGTGTTCTACGCAGCAGCTGCCTATGTCATAAACTCAGATTAGATGAAGACTATATCGTGGGCTCCGTGACACGCTACAGTGTAGCAGCGTTCAGTTGCAATGTTTTTCCTCAATTTAAATTATTTGCCTGCCCACACAAGTTTACTGTGGATTGCTGGCCAAACCTGAAGCAACTCTACTTGTTTCACTAGATGAAGACTATGCTTCACATTCTGGGGCTCCTTGCACAGACCTGCCCCCTCATCAGTGCACAACATGGTGACTCGCAAGATATTATATACCAGAGACCAGGTAATGTACAGCATAAGAATTTCTGAACTGGTATCTGTTTGGCCATTTCAGCATAAAAACCGGAACGCAGCCATTACGAGTCTTGTCGGTATAGCTATACCGCAAGCATTTTAGCCTGTAACGCAACGTCAGTCCCGCACTCAAAAAAAATTACGTTTTTGCGTGGGATTTCCATAGCGCTGCCATTACAGGTTTTGCGGTGAGGCTAAAAAGCTTGCGTTACAGCCTATACTGACACGATCCGCTCCGCAATCTGAGACCAGTAGTTATACGTTTTGCGCCACAAAACTGTTACACAAAACTCATAACTAAAGTGTTACAAAGTACATTAATACCCATAAACTACCTATTAACCCTTAAACCGAGGCCCTCCTGCATCGCAAACACTATATCAAAATTATTTACCACTAATTTGCCGCTCCCGACATCGCCGCCACTAATAACATTTATTAACCCCTATATCGCCGCTCCCCGACATCATCACCACTATAATAAAGTTATTAACCCCTATTCCCTACATCATTCCGCGCTTCAGGTGTTGTCATTGATGTCTATGGGGAAAGCGTGCACGAGCATGTCAATGCAGCGCTTGGATTTTGTGCGGTATGGAGCTCATCGCCACCATATCGCACGCACAAGGAGGCTTTTCAAAAACTTGTAATGGCAGCGCTATGGAGGGTGAAATAACGCAACTTTTGTTGCGTTCGTTTCGCACCCTCTATAACGCAAAACTTGTAATCTAGGTGTAAGTTAGGTTTCCTTGCTAAGGTTGTTTCTAATAGAAATATCAATCAGAAAATTGTTGTTCCCTCTCTGTGTCCTAATCCTTCTTCTTCCAAAGAACATTTGTTACCCAATTTGGATGTTGTACGTGCTCTTAAATTCTACTTACAGACGACTAAGGATTTTCACCAGTCCTCTGCCCTCTTTGTGGGAAACGTAAAGGTGAGAAAGCTACTGCTACCACTCTTTCTTTTTGGTTGCAAAGTATAATTCGTTTGGCTTAGGAGACTGCTGGACAGCAGCCTCCTGAGAGAATTACGGCTCATTCCACAAGAGCTGTTTCCTCTTTTTGGCCTTGCAAAAATGAAGCTTCTGTGGAACAAATTTGCACGTTTTTTTCCAAATTTGATACTTTTGCCTCAACTGAAGCTTCTTTTGGGAGAAAGGTTCTTCAAGCGGTGGTGTTTTCTGTTTAGGACTGCCTGTCTTGTCTCTCCCTATTTATCTGTGTCTTCTAGCTTGGGTATTGGTTCCCAACACTACTCAAGCCGTGGACTCACCATATCTTAGGAAAGAAAAACAGAATTAATGCTTACCTGATAAATTTGTTTCTTTATGGATATGGTGAGTCCACGGCCCCACCCTTTATTTTAATACAGTTGTTCTTTTGACTATAACCTCAGGCACCTCTACACCTTGTGTTACTCCTTTTTCTCCATTTCCCTTCGGTCGAATGACTGGGGTTTGTGGGTAAGGGGGTGATAGCAGTTTAACTGTGGTGCTCTTTGCCTCCTCCTGTTGGCCAGGAGAGATATTCCCAATAGTAATTACTCAAGCCCTGGACTCA
Source organism: Bombina bombina (assembly GCF_027579735.1). Taxonomy (NCBI): domain Eukaryota; kingdom Metazoa; phylum Chordata; class Amphibia; order Anura; family Bombinatoridae; genus Bombina; species Bombina bombina. The sequence goes on from NC_069499.1 coordinate 1,381,822,386, forward strand.
CCATATCGGGGGAAAAAACAAATATATCAGGTAAGCATAAATTTAGTTTTTTACCTGACGATTGCCTGTACTGTATATGTTTTAATTGTGTATCTGTTTTCTAATATATTTTCCTCATTATGGTTTACACAGGTCACATTGTATCTGTATACCGTAAAACGCACCTTTTTGATGTAGATCTTCAAGGCAAAGTGTCTTTGAAAGAGAGTGATTTCACGATCCCAGGTGAAGGGCTGGTCCGTCCTGTGTCCACTCCAGCAGGAAAGGTAGGATGACCTGAAGGAAACTTAAAGGGACAGTGTGCAGTAAAATTGTTTTTTTCTAACTTCAGAGTACTTGTTAGATCAGCTGCAGAGTTTAAAACGTATGGGACATTGTTCTTTTGGGTATGTTGTTGTGTATGAAATAGTTGTTTCTACTAACTTAAACCACAACCCAATATAGTGGGCTGATCTTGTAGGGAGAGAATACCTCATTATCTGATCTAATTATTTACACAAAGTCCTCCTTATCTTCATTACTGTTTGCTCAAAGGCCAATAATGAAAATGTTAGTACCCCTCTGTCACAGCCCTCATTTGTGGAGCTCTTCTAATATTAAGTTCAGAAATGTTCACTATAGGTGGGTGCCCAATAGGCAAGATCAGCTATTTCAAATGAGAAAATAAAGATGAAGGAGCTGTTTGTAAACTATTTAATACACTCCAGAAGGAAGGAAATATTAGAGTACACTGCCCCTTTAAGGTTCATGAACATCATGTTTAATAACCAAATGATTCACTGAGGAGAGTTGTTTCCTTAAAGAGACACAGAGCTCCCAAACTATTTATATGTTTTCACCTTAAATGTGACATAAACTTTAAAATGCAAATGGGCCCATAAACAGTTTTAAGACGAGGATGGGAAATGGCTTAGCAGGAACGTGGTTAAATATATGTGGCCGTATTGATCTCAGAAACAGAGTGATGTACTTTGTAATTTTTGTCACCTACAACTTAAAATCAATGTACATCAGTTTTCCTTATTGCCATGTTTATAAAGGTAAATCAAGATCTGTAAACTCAGGGATAAATATTTAATAAGAGTAGAGAATGCACAATGCATTTCCTGTACAATAACTCTCTTTACATGCTGGAGACCTTCAATAACTTTTGTATATATGATTCCTAGAATAACATGATAGCTGTGAAGGCTTCTATCAGTCCGTCTTACTTATTCAGTGTTGTGCTGTAAATGAAATCCCTACGTCATCTCAATGTTGCAATTCGATTTCTAATCTCTTAACTAAAAGTAGCATTCTAGGGTTACAGATGGTGCAAGGTATGAGTGTTTTGTCTTCTTTATAGGTTGGTCTAGGTGTATGCTATGACCTGCGCTTTCCTGAAATGTCCTTAGCACTGGTCCAAGAAGGAACACAACTCCTTACCTATCCTTCAGCATTCACAGTCACCACTGGGCTTGCACACTGGGAGGTAAGTCTTCTGTCTAAAGGCATAGGGCTTGATGATGGCAAAAGTATATAAGAAGTTGCATCAGTAATCTTGAGGTCCCTTAAATTTTTTGGAAATGCACATTTTGGCTCGAGAGTCATTTATGAAGGGTTTTAGATTTTCAAGAAGATACACCTACATTAGAATATAATGCTCAAAAACAAAGCCCAAAGATGTCCATGCCAGCAAGTTTTTGATCATCAGGCCCTTAGTAATTATCTCAAGTGTTTTATATCTAAACCCAAAACAGTAAGCTATGTTATTTTTTTATATATATATGCAGCTCTGATAAAAATTAAAGGGGCAGTCTAGTCAAAATGAAACTTTCATGATTCAGATAGGGCATGGAATTTTTAACAATGTTTTAATTTACTTTTATCATCAAATTACCTTTGTTTTCTTGTTCTCTTTGTTGAAGGCTAAACCTATGTAGGCTGATATGCTAATTTCTAAGCCCTTAAAGGCTGCCTCTTATATCCGTGCATTTTTACAGTTTTTCACAGCTAGACAGTGCTAGTTCATGTGTGTCATATAGATAACATTGTTCTCACTCCTGTGGAGTTATTTATGAGTCAGCACTAACTGGGTAAAATGCAAGTTTGTCAAAAGAAATAAGGGGGCACTGCAAAATTATCAGTTTCTCTGGTTTTACTATTTATAGGTATGTGTTTGAGTAAAATGAACATTTTTGTTTTATTCTATAAACAACTGACATTTCTCCCAAATTCCAAACAAAAACATTGTCATTTAGAGCTTGTATTATATTATATTCTAATATATTATATTATGTATACCACTACTATGGACATCACTATCCTCTTGCAATAGGACCAGCTGGATGGCAAAACCAGTGCTAGTAGTAATTGGAATAAAAAAAATAACTTGACCATGCTAAAAGAGTTGAAAAGGAAAGTTTGGAGTGAGGAAAAAAAGGTCCTATAGGGATACAGTGAGCTTTAGGTTGCTTCCATCCTTAAAATTTAAAAAACAGCAGTTCATAAGAACAAGGTCAAGTAGCAGACATTGGGGACAACAAAGCGTCAGAGGGTGAAAACAACTCTCCACTGCTTGGGATGACCGTCAAGTCATTTGAATGTTACTCAACAACCGTAGTGACCTACAAAAAGAATGGCAGTTGGGGTGAAGTGCACGGCGAGGACGATTTGGAAACAGGCTCCTAGGGGCAGGGCTGAAGTCGTGCAAAACTAGAAAAAGGCCCTTCATCAATGAAAAGCAAAGAGCCAGACTGAGGTTTGCAAAAGACCATAAGGATTGGATCAAAGAGGAATGGAGTAAGGTCATCGTCTCTGATGTCTCTGATAAGTCCAATTTTCAGCTTTGCCCAACAGCTGGTTGTCTAATGGTTAGACAGAGACCTGGAGAGGCGTACAAGCCACAGTGTCTCGCACCCACTGTGAAATTTGGCGGAGGATCGGTGATGATCTGAGGGTGCTTTAGCAAGGCTGGAATCAGGCAGCTATATCTTTCTGAAGGACGCATGAATCATGCCGTATACAAAGTGCTCTGACAATGTTCCCAAATGCTGAGGATTGTTTTTTCCAACAACACAATGTTCAATGCCACACAGCCAGAAAAAAATTGGGTTCAGTATTACTTTAAATATTTACAGAACAAAAAATATTTATACAAAATATTTATATATAAAAATATTTTACAATCATAGAATCATCCTGTATCAGATGTATGTTGTATTCACGGCATGTTCTTATATATAAAATTCTAGAGAATAATAAAATATATAGTGATAAAAATGATGGGTGCTTAAGAGAAAATTGTCATTAGATCCTTAAAAAACAGGTTCCATCCCTTATTTGGATCAAACATTCATCAAGACTTAGTTTTGCACAAATATAATATATATCAGACGCTAGCCGAGTCTCAAATTACTTCCACTTCATGTAATTTATGTGTGTCTGGTATTTTGCATAAATACAGGGAGTGCAGAATTATTAGGCAAATGAGTATTTTGACCACATCATCCTCTTTATGCATGTTGTCTTACTCCAAGCTGTATAGGCTCGAAAGCCTACTACCAATTAAGCATATTAGGTGATGTGCATCTCTGTAATGAGAAGGGGTGTGGTCTAATGACATCAACACCCTATATCAGGTGTGCATAATTATTAGGCAACTTCCTTTCCTTTGGCAAAATGGGTCAAAAGAAGGACTTGACAGGCTCAGAAAAGTCAAAAATAGTGAGATATCTTGCAGAGGGATGCAGCACTCTTAAAATTGCAAAGCTTCTGAAGCGTGATCATCGAACAATCAAGCGTTTCATTCAAAATAGTCAACAGGGTCGCAAGAAGCGTGTGGAAAAACCAAGGCGCAAAATAACTGCCCATGAACTGAGAAAAGTCAAGCGTCCAGCTGCCAAGATGCCACTTGCCACCAGTTTGGCCATATTTCAGAGCTGCAACATCACTGGAGTTCCCAAAAGCACAAGGTGCGCAATATTCAGAGACATGGCCAAGGTAAGAAAGGCTGAAAGACGACTACCACTGAACAAGACACACAAGCTGAAACGTCAAGACTGGGCCAAGAAATATCTCAAGACTGATTTTGATGGATGGGCCCGTGGCTGGATTGGTAAAGGGCAGAGAGCTCCAGTCCGACTCAGACGCCAGCAAGGTGGAGGTGGAGTACTGGTTTGGGCTGGTATCATCAAAGATGAGCTTGTGGGGCCTTTTCAGGTTGAGGATGGAGTCAAACTCAACTCCCAGTCCTACTGCCAGTTTCTGAAAGACACCTTCTTCAAGCAGTGGTACAGGAAGAAGTCTGCATCCTTCAAGAAAAACATGATTTTCATGCAGGACAATGCTCAATCACACGCATCCAAGTACTCCACAGCGTGGCTGGCAAGAAAGGGTATAAAAGAAGAAAATCTAATGACATGGCCTCCTTGTTCACCTGATCTGAACCCCATTGAGAAGCTGTGGTCCATCATCAAATGTGAGATTTACAAGGAGGGAAAACAGTACACCTCTCTGAACAGTGTCTGGGAGGCTGTGGTTGCTGCTGCACGCAATGTTGATGGTGAACAGATCAAAACACTGACAGAATCCATGGATGGCAGGCTTTTGAGTGTCCTTGCAAAGAAAGGTGGCTATATTGGTCACTGATTTGTTTTTGTTTTGTTTTTGAATGTCAGAAATGTATATTTGTGAATGTTGAGATGTTATATTGGTTTCACTGGTAAAAATAAATAATTGAAATGGGTATATATTTGTTTTTTGTTAAGTTGCCTAATAATTATGCACAGTAATAGTCACCTGCACACACAGATATCCCCCTAAAATAGCTATAACTAAAAACAAACTAAAAACTACTTCCAAAACTATTCAGCTTTGATATTAATGAGTTTTTTGGGTTCATTGAGAACATGGTTGTTGTTCAATAATAAAATTAATCCTCAAAAATACAACTTGCCTAATAATTCTGCACTCCCTGTATATATTAAGTATTCAGTTACCCTTGTTCCTGTTATACCATATGTATAAAAATATATAGTATAAAGGCACCTTAATATCCTATTCTATTTATTTAACAGTATATTCTGTAAAAAGGAAACAGGGGCGCCACAATGGCCTAGTACTACCAAAGCAAAGGGTTATATGAATGAATCAAGTATCGTACTCACAGTACATTACTTGCGTTATTCATATTACCCTTTGCTTTGGTGGTACTAGACCATTGTGGCGCCTCTGTTTCCTTTTTACAGATCATCTTTCACCAGGATTTGACCGTCCTTTGACAGAGAGCTGCCTCATTTTGGATTATATTGACTTTCTGTTTGTTTTGTATTTGTTTTATTGATGTTATACTATTAGGTAGGAAGCGCCCCTATGGGATTAATTGTGCTTTTATCTCATTTATATTTAATAGTATATTAGTAACTGATTTCATTCCCATTGTTCTTACTAAATGTGAAAGTGTCTGTGCTCTGCAAGCAGTGTGTCCACTCTGTCAAGTCTCTGTCAGGTGACTGATTCTGCCCAGTCTTAGTCTAACTCTATGTCTCAATGAGGTTTCTCACAGTGCACACTCTAATCTAAAAATCACCAGTTCGACAGCAGACTCCAGGGTGGTTTGGTTTAGTAATTTCTACCACTCCTTCACCACATGTGGTTGCTCTATGCAGACTTCATTATGCGGTATCTGATTACAGCGAAACGTTCGCTTCTGCTGCACACACACACACACATATATATATATATAGTATCTAGGGCAGAGCTTTCCAAACTTTTCATGTCGGTGACACACTTTTTAGACCTACATCATTTCGCGACACAGTAATTCAGTTGTACTAGCAAACAGGAGGTTAAGCTCACTTGTTTTAAGAGATACGGACACATACAATGATATAATTATGAAATGTATTTAAGTAACAGTATGTAAGTAAGTGCAAGAATTAAAAAAACAGTTTAATAACACCAATAGCTACTTACTATTTTAATGGGATGTATGAGGTTGATGGGATGAACACAGTTTATGAATATTTGGTGGAATATTAGACACTCGCATTTTTAAGCTTCCCCTTCCTATCCATATATCAAGAGCAGGAACAGCAATGCACTACTGGGAGCTAGTTGCAAAAAAACCCCCACTGACTTCTGACTTCAGCTCAGCATTTAAGCTGCCGCCCTCAGAGCTCGGTGAGTGCGATTGACTACTGCCCGCGCTGCAAACGCACTGCTGTCCCACTCACTGACTACACATGCAGTCACGAGCCAATTAAGGAGACAACACGTGCAGTCAGGAGCCAATGTGCCGCCAAAGCCACCAATGGGAATAGTTTCAGTTCCCACTGAGCTGCGCCAATAGGTTAAGATGATCTGTGACCCCCTAGGTATCAATCACATGTCAACCATGTGATATGCGTAGCAGGCAGGCGGAAAGTAAGAAACCCAAAAACAATTTTTTAAAAAATGTTACATTAAAAAAAAATTATGCTGAAGCAGGGACACACCTACACACTGCTGCCGACACACTAGTGTGTCCCGACACACAGTTTGGAAAGCACTGATCTAGGGGGTTCCAAACTTTAGCGCTTGTAGAAAGGGAGTAACATAAAGGGGAGCACAGTTTTAAGGTGTAACACAAATGTACTGATTTACTGCAAGGTATAAAGAAAAAACTTTTTTGTGGCTCACCTTTTTGCCTTTGAGTCTGAGCAGTCTATGTAGTGTCTTTGCTTCTCCTCTGTAGAGTATGGTAGTATTTAGAAATCAAAGATGATTGGCATCTGTGTGGTGCCAGTAGATGTATTTCTCTTGCAAGGTGTATCCAGTCCACGGATTCATCCATTACTTGTGGGATATTCTCATTCCCTACAGGAAGTGGCAAAGAGAGCACACAGCAGAGCAGTCCATATAGCTCCCCCTCTAGCTCCACCCCCCAGTCATTCTCTTTGCCGGCTCTAAGCACTAGGGTCTCTCTACGGGAGGGTAAAGTGAATGTGGTGTTATGAATTGTAGTTTTATATCTTCAATCAAAAGTTTGTTATTTTTAAATGGTACCGGTTTGTACTATTTACTCTCTGGCAAAAAAAAGATGAAGAATTCTGCTGAGAGGAAGATGATTTTAGCATGTTGCAACTAAAATCCATTGCTGTTCCCACACAGGACTGAGGAGTACCAGAAAACCTCAGTTGGGGGGAACAGTTTGCAGGCTTGACTGCAATGAGGTATGTTCAGTCATTTATTTCTAGACAAGACTGAGATAATGCTAGAAGACTGACAATATCCCCATGTGGGGAGGGTAAGCTATGTTCTGAGACTTAGTAAATAATTGAATGCTTACATAGCAGGGCTAATTATGCTGGTTGACATTTATTCAGGGCAATCGATTATTTGGTTTAAGAAATACTCGTTGGAGACACTTTTAAAGCACTTTGGAGTGTTTTTTCTGGGGTTATTAACCACATGGCTAAAATTTTTTCACTTGGATGTGATTTTTGTAGACCTCACAACTCCGGAGTGGAGTGGGAGGGGTCTAATTTCGCGCCTCAGGTGCGCAGTTAGAATTGAGAGACAAGTTCATGCTGCTTCACATGGAGGGTCCTGCTGCTGTTTGAAGGCCTAAAATAAGCTTTATTCCCCCAAATCTGATCCCTAAGGGCAGGTAGGGCCACAGCAGTAAGCTGTGGCAAGGTGCTGTAGTAATTTAACCGGTTGTTGTCTTTAGGCTGATCCGGTTTGGGCATTAAGGGGTTAATCGTTCTGTAACTTGTGGTGCAATCTTATTAAGGCTTTAAGTACATGCTGTGAAAATTTCAAAAGGATTGCTGCATTTTTCACTGTTTTGTAAAATTGTGTGCTCTTTTTATTCCTTAAAGGCACAGTAACGTTTTTTCAAATTGTGTTTTTTATTTGATTAAAATGATTTCCAAGCCTGCTTGTGTATACTACTAGTCTGTTAAACATGTCTGACACTAAGGAAAATCCTTGTTCAATGTGTTTAGAAGCCATGGTGGAACCTCCTCTCAGAATGTGTCCCAATTGCACTAATATGTCTATACACTTTAAAGATCATATTGTTGCACTTAAAAGTGTGGCCCTAGATGATTCTCAGACTGAAGCTAACAAGGATAGTCCGTCTACCTCTCCCCATGTGTCACAACCAGTTACGCCCGCTCAATCGATGCCTAGTACCTCTAGTGCGTCCCTATTACATTGCAACAACTAGCGGCAGTCATGGATAATTCCCTTGCGGCCTTTTTATCTAAACTGCCAGTTTTCCCTGCAAAGCGCGATAGCTCTGTTTTAAGAACAGATTATGAGCAGTCTGAAGCTTTGGTAGCCTTATCTGATGTGCCCTCACATCGCTCTGAAGTGGGGGCGAGGGATTTGATGTCTGAGGGAGAAATTTCCGATTCAGGAAAGGTTTCTCATCAGGCAGAGTCAGATACATTGGCGTTTAAATTCAAATTAGAACACCTCCGCGTTTTACTCAGGGAGGTATTAGCTACTCTGGATGATTGTGACCCTATGGTGGTCCTAGAGAAATTGTGTAAAATGGACAAGTACCTAGAGGTTCCTGTATACACTGATGCGTTTCCGGTCCCTAAGAGGGTTGCGGATATTGTTACTAGGGAGTGGGATAGACCAGGTGTCCCTTTTGTCCCCCCCCCCCTATTTTTAAGAAAATGTTCCCCATATCTGACCCCATGCGGGACTCGTGGCAAACGGTCCCTAAGGTAGAGGGGGCTATTTCTTCACTTGCTAAACGCACAACCATACCAATTGAAGACAGTTGTGCTTTTAAAGACCCTATGGATAAAAAGTTAGAGGGTTTACTTAAGAAGATTTTTGTTCAACAAGGTTTTCTTCTCCAATCTATTGCCTGCATTATTCCTGTAACTACTGCAGCTGCTTTCTGGTTTGAGGCGCTGGAGGACTCGCTCCAGACGGAGACCTCATACGATGAAATTATGGATAGAATTAAGGCTCTAAAGCTGGCTAATTCTTTTATCACAGATGCCGCTTTGCAATTAGCTAAGTTAGCGGCAAAAAATTCAGGTTTCGCCATTATGGCGCGCAGAGCGCTTTGGCTCAAGTCCTGGTCGGCCGATGTGTCGTCAAAATCCAAATTATTAAATATCCCTTTCAAAGGAAAGACCCTCTTCGGGCCAGAATTGAAAGAGATTATTTCAGAAATCACCGGGGGAAAGGGCCATGCTCTCCCTCAGGACAAGCCCTTTAAGGCTAAAAACAAAGCTAATTTTCGTTCCTTTCGTAATTTCAGGAACGGTCCCGCTTCAGCCTCTACGGCTGCAAAGCAAGATAACGCTTCACAGCCCAAGGCAACCTCGAAGCCTTACCAGGGCTGGAACAAGGGTAAACAGGCCAAAAAGCCTGCAGCTGCCACCAAGACAGCATGAAGGGGTAGCCCCCGATCCGGGACCGGATCTAGTAGGGGGCAGACTCTCTCTCTTCGCTCAGGCCTGGGCAAGAGATGTTCATGATCCCTGGGCATTAGAGATTGTTTCCCAGGGATATCTTCTAGAATTCAAGGACTCCCCTCCAAGGGGAAGGTTCTACATTTCTCGTCTGTCTACAGACCAGACAAAGAAAGAGGCGTTCTTACGCTGTGTAGAAGATCTACATATGATGGGAGTGATATACCCAGTTCCAATGGCAGAACAAGGACTGGGTTTTTACTCAAACCTGTTTGTGGTTCCCAAAAGAAGAAGGAAATTTCAGACCAATCCTGGATCTAAAAATTCTAAACAGATTCCTCATTCAAGATGGAGACCATTCGGACAATCTTACCTATAATCCAGGAAGGTCAATATATGACTACCGTGGATCTAAAGGATGCGTACCTGCACATTCCTATCCACAAAGATCATCATCGGTTTCTCAGGTTTGCTTTTCTAGACAAGCATTATCAGTTCGTGGCTCTTCCATTCGGGTTAGCCACTGCTCCCAGAATTTTTACTGGGGTCCCTTCTGGCGGTTCTAAGACCGCGGGGCATAACAGTGGCGCCTTATTTGGACGACATCTTAATTCAGGCGCCGTCCTTTCAAAGAGCCAAGTCTCACACGGAGATTGTATTGGCCTTTCTGAGGTCTCACGGGTGGAAAGTGAACGTCAAAAAGAGTTCTCTATCCCCACTCACAAGGGTTCCCTTCCTAGGAACTCTGATAGATTCGGTAGAAATGAAAATATTTCTGACGGAGGTCAGAAAGTTAAAACTTTTAACTACTTGCCGAGTTCTTCATTCCATTCCTCGGCCATCTGTAGCTCAGTGCATGGAGGCAATCGGATTAATGGTAGCAGCAATGGACATAGTCCCTTTTGCTCGTATACATCTCAGACCACTGCAACTATGCATGCTCAAACAGTGGAATGGGGATTATGCAGATTTGTCTCCTCAAATTCAGTTGGACCAGGAGACCAGAGATTCTCTTCTCTGGTGGTTGTCTCAGGATCACCTGTCCCAGGGAATATGTTTCCGCAGGCCAGAGTGGATCATTGTAACGACCGACGCCAGTCTGTTAGGCTGGGGTGCGGTCTGGGACTCCCTGAAAGCTCAGGGCTTATGGTCTCGGGAAGAATCTCTTCTCCTGATAAACATTCTGGAACTGAGGGCGATATTCAACGCGCTTCAGGCATGGCCTCAACTAGCTGCGGCCAAATTCATCAGATTTCAGTCGGACAACATCACGACTGTAGCTTACATCAATCATCAGGGGGGAACAAAGAGTTCCCTAGCGATGAAGGAAGTAACCAAAATAATCAGGTGGGCGGAGGATCACTCCTGCCATCTCTCAGCAATTCACATCCCAGGAGTAGACAACTGGGAGGCGGATTTTCTAAGTCGTCAGACTTTTCACCCGGGGGAGTGGGAACTCCACCCGGAGGTATTTGCCCAGCTGACTCGGCTATGGGGCACTCCAGAGTTGGATCTGATGGCGTCTCGTCAGAACACCAAGCTTCCTCTCTACGGATCCAGGTCCCGGGACCCCAAGGCGGTAGTGATAGATGCTCTAGCAGCGCCTTGGTCCTTCAATCTGGCTTATGTTTTCCCACCGTTTCTTCTTCTCCCTCGTCTGGTCGCCAGAATCAAGCAGGAGAAGGCTTCAGTGATTCTGATACGACTGTAGCTTACATCAATCATCAGGGGGGAACAAAGAGTTCTCTAGCGATGAGGGAAGTAACCAAAATAATCAGGTGGGCAGAGGCCCACTCCTGCCATCTCTCAGCAATTCTCATCCCAGGTGTAGACAACTGGGAGGCGGATTTTCTAAGTCGTCAGACTTTTCACCCGGGGGAGTGGGAACTCCACCCGGAGGTATTTGCCCAGCTGACTCAGCTATGGGGCATTCCAGTGTTGGACCTGATGGCGTCCCGTCAGAACACCAAGCTTCCTCTCTACGGATCCAGGTCCCGGGACCCCAAGGCGGCATTGATAGATGCTCTAGTAGCGCCTTGGTCCTTCAATCTGGCTTATGTTTTCCCACCGTTTACTCTTCTCCCTCGCCAGAATCAAGCAGGAGAAGGTGTCTGTGATTTTGATAGCGCCTGCGTGGCCACGCAGGACTTGGTATGCAGACCTAGTGAACATGTCATCTGTCCCACCATGGACACTGCCAATGAGGCAGGATCTTCTAATACAGGTTCCGTTCAAGCATCCAAATCTAGTTTCTCTACGTCTGACTGCTTGGAGATTGAACGCTTAATTCTATCGAAGCGTGGTTTCTCTGAGTCAGTTATAGATACCCTGATTCAGGCTAGAAAGCCTGTCACCAAGAAAATCTACCATAAGATATGGAGGAAATATCTTTCTTGGTGTGAATCCAAGGGTTACTCATGGAGCAAGATTCGGATTCCCAGGATATTGTCCTTTCTCCAAGAAGGATTGGAGAAAGGATTGTCAGCTAGTTCCTTAAAGGGACAGATATCTGCTCTGTCTATCCTTTTACACAAGCGTCTGGCAGAGGTACCAGACGTTCAAGCGTTTGCACAGGCTTTAGTCAGAATCAAGCCTGTCTATAAACCTGTGGCTCCGTCATGGAGTCTAAATCTAGTTCTTTCAGTTTTTCAAGGGGTTCCGTTTGGACCTTTACATTCCATAGATATTAAGTTGTTATCTTGGAAAGTTTTGTTTTTGGTAGCTATCTCTTCTGCTCAAAGAGTTTCAGAATTATCTGAATTATCTATTATTTTGCGTACCAAGCCTGGTTTTCTTCCTAAAGTTGTTTCCAACAAGAATATTAACCAGGAAATAGTTGTTCCTTCTCTGTGTCCTAAACCTTCTTCGAAGAAGGAACGTCTGTTGCACAATCTTGATGTAGTTTGTGCTCTAAAGTTCTATTTACAAGCAACTAAGGATTTCAGACAAACATCTTCCTTATTTGTTATCTATTCTGGTAAAAGGAGAGGTCAAAACGCGACTGCTACCTCTCTTTCCTTTTGGCTGAAAAGCATCATCCGTTTGGCCTATGAGACTTCTGGCCAGCAGCGTCCTGAAACTGTTACTGCTCATTCTACCAGAGCAGTGGCTTCCACATGGGCTTTTAAAAACGAGGCTTCTGTTGAACAGATTTGTAAGGCACCGACTTGGTCTTCACTGCATACTTTTTCAAAATTTTACAAATTCGATACTTTTGCTTCTTCGGAGGCTATTTTTGGGATAAAGGTTTTGCAAGCAGTGGTGCCTTCCGTTTAAGGTACCTGTCTTGTTCCCTCCCTTCAACCGTGTCCTAAAGCTTTGGTATTGGTATCCCACCAGTAATGGATGAATCCGTGGACTGGATACACCTTGCAAGAGAAAACAGAATGTATGCTTACCTGATAAATTACTTTCTCTTGCGGTGTATCCAGTCCACGGCCCACCCTGGCAATTAAGTCAGGCAAAAATTTTTGTTTAAACTACAGTCACCACTGCACCCTATGGTTTCTCCTTTTTCTTCCTAACCTTTGGTCGAATGACTGGGGGGGTGAAGCTATATGGACAGCTATATGGACAGCTCTGCTGTGTGCTCTCTTTGCCACTTCCTGTAGGGAATGAGAATATCCCACAAGTAATGGATGAATCCGTGGACTGGATACACTGCAAGAGAAAGTAATTTATCAGGTAAGCATAAATTCTGTTTTCTTTTCAAGAAATAAAATATCCCTGTTGGAAAGGGGTTAAGTGACAGGCTTCCCCTCTCAGGGGTATGGTAGATGCCTTCCAATAAAATAAATAAATAAAGCAAATGCCAATGATTAGTGCAAATAAAATCTCCTTTATTTTAGCACAAAACACACCGGTGTTTGTGCTGGTGAATTAAGTCTCTGGGTGTTGTTGAGTTAAAACTTTGTGGTATTTAACTTCCAAAACAGGCTGTGATGGTTGTTGCCTTGATTTTGCACAAACAGTGTACAGGATTCCTTGAAGATCCTTGTCTCCGGATGGTTTTGAGTTTAAGGTTTATGCAAAATTTTGGGGTATTTACCTTCCCAAACAGGCTGTGATGGTTGTTGCCCTGATCTTGCATAAACAGTATAGAGGATTCCTTGATGATCGCTCTTGGTTTCTCTTTTTGTAAAAAGTAAAAAGTTCTGTTTTTTTACTTTGAAGAAAATAACGATTCCTGAAGGTTCCTGTGTAAATTGTAGAAGAGGTGAGGTGTTTTGTAACCTCCACAGGTCTTTCCTGTCTTAGGATGGCGTTGGATACACTTGTGCTTGACAAGTGATCTGGAGTGTTGCGGTCTCGCCGGACCGGAAGTGACGTCACACGTGGGCGTGCCCTTACACGTTTCGTGAAACTGTCTTTACTTCGTCAGAGGGATGCCCACAGATCTGTTTGGGAAGGTAAATACCCCAAAATTTTGCATAAACCTTAAACTCAACACCATACGGAGACAAGGATCTTCAAGGAATTCTCTACACTGTTTGTGCAAATTCAAGGCAACAACCATCACAGCCTGTTTGGGAAGTTAAATACCCCAAATTTTTGCACAAAATTTTAACTCAACAACACCCAGAGACTTAATTCACCAGCACAAACACTGGTGTGTTTTGTGCTAAAATAAAGGAGATTTTATTTGCACTAATCATTGGCATTTGCTTCATTTATTTATTTTATTGAAAGGCATCTACCATACCCCTGAGAGGGGAAGCCTGTCACTTAACCCCTTTCCAACAGGGATATTTTATTTCTTGAAAAGAAATACCTCTACTGGCACCACAGAGAAGCCAATCATCTTTGATTTCTAAATACTACCATACTCTACAGAGGAGAAGCAAAGACACTACATAGACTGCTCAGACTCAAAGGCAAAAAGGTGAGCCACAAAAAAGTTTTTTCTTTATACCTTGCAGTAAATCAGTACATTTGTGTTACACCTTAAAACTGTGCTCCCCTTTATGTTACTCCCTTTCTACAAGCGCTAAAGTTTGGAACCCCCTAGATACTATCCATATTTGTTTGTTCCATTTTGATGATAGTGGAATCACCAGACTAAGCTGCTCAGAAACACATCAGGAAGAACTGTATATTTAAGCAAATGAATTTTTTGCATTAAAACACAGCACAAGCCTAAACAATTTTACCTTTTTATATATATACTGATTCTAGGCAGGCATACACTGGCTAAGGCGGCCATTTTATCTAGTGACAGCCTTAGCCAGTGTATTATTTATTTTAGTGATATGTTTGTGATGTGAGTAAAAAAATACAGGTTATTTTACTTAGTAGATATCAGGGTGGATAAAAAATCTATTATTTAAAATAAAATAAAAAAAATATTTTTTTTTTAATTGAATAGGATTTTTTTTTTTTTAAATAAAATGCTTTTTGAGGAAAAATCTAAAGATAGTTTCTATTAAAGATATTAATATAGATTTTTTTTTAATTATATAGCAAGATGATGTATATTCATGACTGTAATGTTTAATTTTTTGGGAAATTAATCCCATTAATCCAATCACAATTTCCTGCTCTCTCCCAGAGGTTTTCTGTCAGATTATTTTTCTATCTTAAAGATATTATCACATATTATTGGTTTTGTAGTTCTCAAAACTGTGAACTGTGAAAATTGTTAAAAATGTCATGTTCTTTCTGAATCGTGAAAGTTTAATTTTGACTTTACTGTCCCTTTAATGCCATTGCTCCCCTGCAAATCTATGTATAAACAATCAACCCATACTAAGTTTCAAGAAGCTCACTGAATAGAAGATTGTTTGGAGTGCAATAGATCTGCACAAGAACCTAAGTGTGAGGAGGGAGGGGCAAGCATTAAAAATGAAATAGAATATTATTTTAGTTAAACGATTTCAATTGTTATTATTAAGGTACTCATTATTTTTCTCCCTCCAGTAAAGTACAGCTGAAAGGTTGATCAAATATGAATGATTAACCTATCAAACTGGAGATAGTTCACCTCCCAATTATTTAAATGATCTATCTATGCATATTTAATGCTATATAACCAAATCAGTAATGGTCTGATATAACCGGAAAATTAATCTGAAAAATTATTATTCTAAAAATGAAAATCATAATTTAAATCAAATCCACCCTGGCAAATATGCAGAGAAAAGCTAGACCCAAGAGGACATGTTTATCTCGATCTTTTGCTGCATGAGAGGGCAGTAGTGATTGTGTTTCTAAATAGTTTATGTTAAAATATAACTACAGTTGCTTTGTACCTTTATAGAGAATATTTCTGTATTCTAGGTTCTCCTGCGAGCTCGTGCAGTGGAAAATCAATGCTACGTTGTTGCTGCAGCACAGACGGGTAGTCACAACCAAAGACGAACTTCATATGGTCATGCCATGGTAGTGGACCCATGGGGTTTGGTTACTGCACAGTGCCAGGAGGGGGAAGGCTTGTGTTATGCAGAGATCAACCTTCCCTATCTAAATCGTATTCGACAGGAAATGCCTGTGCAATGTCACAGAAGGACAGATTTGTATGGTAAAATTACCATGAAGACTTCTAGTTGATTCTTCTTTGTTTTTGTGGGTTTTGTCTCAGCAAGAAATAACATTCAACAACTGTATTAATAAATAAAAAAATTCTAATTAGTTGCCACTATTGACAATTATTATAAAATATTAAACAGTTAAAATTCAGACTCCAATAAAATATAATTAACAAATTAAACAGATTATAGACACCAGTAATATCATTGTGTAAATGGAAATCATTTTAGTACAAAGAACAACACAAACACTTCAGTCATTTAATGTAGTGAAATCATTTTGCAAATTGTACATATTTTTAATATACTTGAAAAAAGCACTTTTGTTTTCCTTATTTAACAATGGTTCTGGAAAGTGAAAATAGGCAATCTTGGCTTTCTCAAGTTCCTTTAAGAGACATTAGAACAGGAAGCCCAGAACCTCAACATTCCACCTCCTAGTACATTAGTTGGCCTGTGGACAGGTTGGACAGTTACCAGATCCTTTTTGTCCATCACTGCTGTCAATAGCATACCTCCACACTTCCAGAACTGGGAAGTCTAGGCTACATCATGGAGACTTGTGGATGGGATTGTGGCTATTTTATGCATCGGCCAATAATCAGCAGGGATGAAGGTGCTGACATCCACTAGTCAGGAGTGGAGTTTAGGCAGGTTGTGGACAGAGTTGTGGTTTAACGTTGTAAACCAGGACACTTCTAAAAAAGGGAAAGCTGCAGGAGGGACAACTGGAAACAGCTCCCAAGCCATGACAGTCCAACAATATGTTAGATTGCTGAGAGCTCTGCAATAACCTTATGGCTGATGCCATCATATACTCCAACAAGTGCAACCAGCATTATCAGTTGAAGCAGCAGTGTGAATGAGTATTGGGGTTGCTGCTTGTTGTTTATTAAGGTGGTAACATACTGCTTGGGGCAAACAGACAGTAACAGATTTTCATATGGGATATGGTGCAAATATTGTAGTTTTATTGTAGACAACAGAGAAAGAATGGCACGGTTGACTCCAATGCTCATTCCAGATGACTATCCTGTCAGCAAAGTTGTAGAGGCACAGGATTGCCAAGTTGCTAATCATGCTTTTGCTTTATTTAATATTGAGTAGACCAGTAATTCTCCCCTTTCATATTTAAACTTTAGTGACATTCTTATACATTTCTTTAGGAGGAATGGTGTCAGGCTGAATACGAGGGTCAGCACTGTAAATATGACTATCTTGAGTGATTGAACATGTGCAAGCTAGAAAGGCAGGACCAGTATAGAAGCCTGATTGGCTTGGGGTATGAGCCAAGATTTAGAACATCTCTGTATACTGGAATTCATTTAAATTATGTTGGCTCATCCTAGTTAGTACTCACCAAAAATTTAACAATTTTCCAAAGTGGTGCAAAGTAAGGGTAGGTAACTAAATTGTTGCATTTATTAACTCGGGTAAATAAAATGTATGAGGATAAAGAACCATAGGAAGTACTCTCTTTTTAAAAGCTATCAACTTCTGTTTTGTGTACGTTCAACACATAGGGCGCCATCCGATAAACGGCGTAGTTTGCGGCGCAAGCGAGGGAACCCGCGTCGCCCGCAGTTTCAGCTCGCAACTCGAGCTATCCCATATATGGCGCCGTCAGATGCTAAAGTGCCGTAAGTCTGACAAACCAGCGATGTCCAGAAATCTGCGCAAGTACAAATTTCTGGCGTCGCCAGTAACTTACGGCACGTTAGAAACTGCCGGCGCCTACAAAACCTGACTAAAGTCTAAATCACCCGCACTGTCTAACACGCCTCCCTAACATAGCCCGACACGTCTAACCCTCTATCCGCTATCCCCCCTCACTATCCTAACAATAAAATATGTATTAACCCCTAAACCGCCGCTGCCTAATAAATTTATAAACCCCTAAACCGCCGCCAGCTATATTAAATCTATAACCCCCTAAAGTGAGCCCCTAACACCGCCGCCATCTACCTTACCTACCCCCTAAAGTGAGCCCCTACCCCGCCGCTATCTATTTTAAAATTATTAACCCCTAATCTAATCCCCCTACCCCGCCGCCATCTATATTAAATTATTTAACCCCTAAAATACTAAACTATCCCTACCACTAAACCTAAGTCTAACCCTAGAAATAGCCCTGAAAAGGGCTTTTTGCGTGGCATTGCCCCAAAGTAACAGCTCTTTTGCCAGCCCTTAAAAGGGCTTTTTGCGGGGCATGCCCCAAAGAATTCAGCTCTTTTGCCAGCCCTTAAAAGGGCTTTTGGCGGGGCTTTGTCACAAAGTAAACTGCTCTTTTGCCTACAATCTACATCCCCCTACACCGCGGCCACCTATAATAAATGTATTAACCCCTAATCTAATCCCCCTACACCGCCGCCACCTATATTAAACACATTAACCCCTTTATCCAAGCGGCAGCAAAGTCTTCTTCTATCCGGCAGCATCTTCCATCAAACGGCATCTTCAATCTTCATTCGTTGCTCCTCCGACGATTGGATGATTGGTTCAGCCAATCGGATTGAACTTGAATCTGATTGGCTGATTCAATCAGCCAATCAGATTTTTCTACCTTAATTCCGATTGGCTGATAGAATCCTATCAGCCAATCGGAATTCGACGGACGCCATCTTGGATGACGTCATTTAACGGTACCTTATTCGTCGTTCAGTCGTCGGCCGGGATGGATGCTCCGCGTCGGAGGAGCGACGAATGAAGATTGAAGATGCCGTTTGATGGAAGATGCTGCCGGATAGAAGAAGACTTTGCTGCCGCTTGGATAAAGACATCGCCCGGATCGGATGAGCAGTTCGGCCCGGTGTGGTGAAGACAAGGTAGGGAGATTTTCAGGGGGGTAGTGTTAGGTTTATTTAAGGGGGGTTTGGGTTAGATTAGGGCTATGTGTGTGGGTGGTGGGTTGTAATGTTGGGGGGTGGTATTGTGTTTTTTTTTCAGGCAAAAGAGCAGTTTTCTTTGGGGCATGCCCCCAAAAAAGGCCCTTTTAAGGGCTGGTAAGGTAAAAGAGCTTTGAACTTTTTTTAATTTAGAATAGGGTAGGGAATTTTTTTTATTTTGGGGGGCTTTATTATTTTATTAGGGGGCTTAGAATAGGTGTAATTAGCTTAAAAATCTTGTAATCTTTTTTTTTATTTTTTGTAATTTAGTGTTTTTTTTTTTTGTAATTTAGTTTAGTTTAGTTTAATTGTATTTTTAGATAGATATTTGTAGTTTATTTAATTTATTGATAGTGTAGGTGTATTTGTAACTTAGGTTAGGATTTATTTTACAGGTAATTGGGTAATTATTTTAACTAGGTAGCTATTAAATAGGTAATAACTATTTAATAGCTATTATACCTAGTTAAAATAATTAACAATTTACCTGTAAAATAAATATAAACCCTAACATAGCTACAATGTAATTATTAATTATATTGTAGCTATCTTAGGGTTTATTTTATAGGTAAGTATTTAGATTTAAATAGGAATATTTTAGTTTATAATATAAATTAGATTTATTTAATAAGAATTTAGTTAGGGGTGTTAGGGTTAGATAGAGTTAATATAGTTAATATAAATACTATAGTAACTATATTAACTATATTAACCCTAATATAATTAAGGTTAATATATATAATGTAATAACTATATTAACTATAATATACTTAGGGTTAATATAGATAATATAGCTGGCGGCGGGGTAGGTAGATTAAATTAGGGGTTAATAATTTTAATATAGATGGCGGCGGTGTAAGGGGCTTATATTAGGGGTTAATACCATTAATATAGGTGCGGCGGTGTAGGGAGGGCAGGTTATAGGGCAAAAGAGCTGTTAACTTTGGGGCAAAGCCCCGCAAAAGGCCCTTTTAATGGCTGGTAATAGAGTTTATTACTTTATGGATATTAGATTAGGGGTTAATAATATTAATATAGCTGGCGGCGGTGTAAGGGGTCAGATTAGGGGATAGATCAGGTAGATGGCGGCGGTTTTAGGGGCTCACAGTAGGGGGTTAGTTTATGTAGATGGCGGCGGTTTAGGGGTTAAATACTTTATTAGGGATTGTGGCGGGGGATCGCGGTTGACAGGTAGATAGACATTGCGCATGCGTTAGGTGTTAGGTTTTATTTAAATTTAATACAGAATATAAGTGCGCAAAGTTGATGCTAAAGTATACAATTAAAAAAGGGGATTTTTGAATGTAAACTCAGATTCTGAAAGTTTAACCATGTGCAAAAATTCATATATATTCTGATGCAGAGAGATTTTATAGGTCCTCACACCAAAGGGTTAAAATTAATTCCCATATAATTCGATTTAAATTAAATTGGTGGTGAATACAAACATGAAACAAAACACATATGATTAAAATGTATATTGTATTTTATAATGCTTAAAAACATGAAATGAACAATTTGAAAATACTCTTTCTAAAAATATAGTTATAAATCTAATATTTATTAATACAAATTGGTAGTGACCGGCCCTAACTTATAAAACACATCTAAATTAATAACAAATACATCTAAATTAATAACAAATAAATTGATAAAAGGACTAATATGATCACAAAATAAGATATAAGTTTTAGGACTCAAATGGAAACTTTGTAATTAGCCCCAAAAAGGAAAGTCCCAATCGATGTCCTTCCCAAGCTTTCCACAAAAGCACAATGCACGATGATAGGCAAGAAAAGTCTTCTGATTCCTCCCAGCTGGTCCTGAACAGCGTCTAGGTGGGAGACAGAAGCGTCCACTTGAAACTGGTGTATATAGTTTATACAACAAACAAATATCGGTACTTACACATAGGTACCGAAAGATCAGCGCCGCGCCCGACTCTCATCAAACACAGGTGTCCCGGTGTGTATAGGATCCACACAGGCTCTTCTCACAGCCTTAACACCAGCTTACTGATTAACGTAGACTGGTCAGTCCAGTTTTTTCCTTAACCAAACGAAGCCAAAACTAGTCAAACAATTAGAAATTGTTTAGAAATTAGAATTGGGGCTTTTCTAATTGTTTGACTAGTTTTGGCTTCGTTTGGTTAAGGAAAAAACTGGACTGACCAGTCTGTTTACACTACGAGAGCGAGTTAGGATTGCATATTCCTTATATGAGTGCGTGTGAGTATCGGACACAGCCTTGGGAGTCTACGTTAATCAGTAAGCTGGTGTTAAGGCTGTGAGAAGAGCCTGTGTGGATCCTATACACACCGGGACACCTGTGTTTGATGAGAGTCGGGCGCGGCGCTGATCTTTCAGTACCTATGTGTAAGTACCGATATTTGTTTGTTGTATAAACTATATACACCAATTTCAAGTGGACGCTTCTGTCTCCCACCTAGACGCTGTTCAGGACCAGCTGGGAGAAATCAGAAGACTTTTCTTGCCTATCATCGTGCATTGTGCTTTTGTGGAAAGCTTGGGAAGGACATCGATTGGGACTTTCCTTTTTGGGACTAATTACAAAGTTTCCATTTGAGTCCTAAAACTTATATCTTATTTTGTGATCATATTAGTCCTTTTATCAATTTATTTTTATTAATTTAGATGTATTTGTTATTAATTTAGATGTGTTTTATAAGTTAGGGCCGGTCACTACCAATTTGTATTAATAAATATTAGATTTATAACTATATTTTTAGAAAAAGTATTTTCAAATTGTTCATTTCATGTTTTTAAGCATTATAAAATACAATATACATTTTAATCATATGTGTTTTGTTTCATGTTTGTATTCACCACCAATTTAATTTAAATCGAATTATATGGGAATTAATTTTAACCCTTTGGTGTGAGGACCTATAAAATCTCTCTGCATCAGAATATATATGAATTTTTGCACATGGTTAAACTTTCAGAATCTGAGTTTACATTCAAAAATCCCCTTTTTTTAATTGTATACGTTAGCATCAACTTTGCGCACTTATATTCTGTATTAAATTTAAATCTTTGTCTTTTTGGAAGTAATATTGGGAATCTTCCTTATATATAGGTGCTTGTATTCAATTCATTTTGCGCTGGTCTCTAATTGTTTTATTTTCTTCTAGTGTTAGGTTTTATTTAGCAGATCGCATTTGACAGGTAGATAGACATTGCGCATGCGTTAGGTGTTAGGTTTTATTTAGCAGATCGCGGTTGACAGTTAGATAGACATTGCGCATGTGTTAGGTGTTAGGTTTATTTAGCAGCTAGTTTAGAGAGTTACGGGGCTCCAATAGTCAGCGTAAGGCTTCTTACGGCTGCTTTTTGTGGCGAGGTGAAAATGGAGTAAGATTTCTCCATTTTCGCCACGTAAGTCCTTACGCTGTATATTGCGCGGGTTTGGTATACCTGCCTATGGCCCAAAAAACTATGGGCGACGGCAGAAATATACGCGCGTAACTTCTAGGTTATGCCGTATATAGGATACCAAACCCGCGCAAATATTGGCGTCGCCAGCTTTTGCGGGCGACGATTTTTATCGGATCGACCCCATAATGTTAGAGGAAAGTATAACATGCCTGCCTGAGAGCAGCTTTACACAATTCAGATAGATTAGTATCATACTCAGCTGGCCTACATTAAGTGAATGTTATAGTAGTGTGAGCCTTAACTCCTTTACGGACTAAAACCTTTTTGGACATAGTAAGAAAACATTTACCAATCTACTTTGAAAGTGTAGTCTAAGCAGGAGCATTTCCTTTTATGTTTTTATTAACGACAAAGATTTTACCAGACAGTCTGAAATCTGCAGTTCTGTTTCGGTAAAACTGTAAACATCTCATTAAATCTATAATGTGGACAAAGGATTATCTTTCACAAAATAATGTTCTTTGCATGAAGGTCTGAGACAGCTTTAGATAAAAAAAAAATAGGAAGAACAACTTTATCTATTTCAAATGTCAGATGAGGTTCCTTAGAGGGACATTAAACACTTTGAGATATTAATATAAAATGTTTAATTATTTGTAGTAAAACAAAAGTGCAGACACAGCTGTAATCCCTACAGTCATTGGTTGCACACTCTAGTAAGACATTTATAACTGTTCTTAATTTGCCTTAGCAGAAAAAAGAAACCTAAGTTACAATATGGCGGCACCCACTGCTTTATGGACATTAGAATGTTACCATTATTTTTTCAATATTTCAAAAAATAATGTAATTTAAAAAAATACATATATATATTATTCTCAGGCTAATAGCTGATATAAATACATTTTTTTATCAATTATTTATTTAGGACTAGATTACAAGTGAGACGCAAATGGTTTTGCGCTAGCATAATCGTGTTTTTGCAAGGCGTTTTCATTGCGCTGATATTACAAGTGGAGCAAAATTGCGCTTGCACAATTGCCATTTATGCTCTAATCCTTACTGCTATCTCAGAGCTCTGGTTAACTGTTTTCCGAAACAAAAAAGTTGCACAAAACACTTCAAAAATACACAACAAAGTACTGTTACAGTCCTATTAAAATTATTTTTAAAAATATTGCACAAAAAAGTTATATGGGCCCAAAGATATGAGCTCTCGAGTGTTAGAATAAAAAAGGCAGGCAAACGACTTTAACCCCTTAATGACAACTGACGTACCAGGTATGTCATGCATTAATAAGCAGTTAATTAAAATAGATGTACCTGGTACGTCAGTTGTCTAAAAGAGTGTTGGAAGCGATTGCGATCGCTTCTAGCAGCTCTGAGGGTATTGCAGTGATGCCTCGATATGGCCCTCTCTGCACCGGAGCGTCGTTGGTGGGTGGGAGCAAAGAAGGGAGGCGGGTGAGCGGCCTGCAATGGGCCTGTGATGTGGAGGGGGGCCGGATCGGAGGCGGGAGGGTCAGGGGGCGCGTACGGGGCGGGAGCGGGTGGGAACCGCTACACTACAGAATAATGGAATCCAAAATTAGGAGAAAAGGGGGGGATTTTCATTTCTAAAACAATCGAAGGGTTCTGGGAGGGGGGGGGAGCTACACTACAGAAAAGGGCAAACAAATAATGAAACCATTTTTTTTTTACTAAACTGGGTACTGGCAGACAGCTGCCAGTACCCAAGATGGCACCCATTAAGCTAGAGGGGGAGGGTTAGAGAACTGTTTGATGAGGGATCCGTGAGGTTGGGGGCTAAGGGGGGATTCTACACAGCAGCATAAATATGCTTAAAAAACCCCCAAATATACCTTTTATTTTAGTACTGGCAGACTTTCTGCCAGTACTTAAGATGGCGGGAACAATTGTGGGGTGGGGGAGGGAAGAGAGCTATTTGGGAGAAATCAGGGGGTCTGATGTTTCAGGTGGGAGGCTGATCTCTACACTAAAGCTAAAATTAACCCTGCAAGCTCCCTACAACCTACCTAATTAACCCCTTTACTGCTAGCCATAATACACATGTGATGCGCAGAGGCATTTAGCGGCCTTCTAATTATCAAAAAGCAACGCCAAAGCCATATAAGTCTGCTATTTCTGAACAAAGGGGATCCCAGAGAAGCATTTACAACTATTCGTGCCATAATTGCACAAGCTGTTTGTAAATAATTTCAGTGAGAAACCTAAAGTTTGTGAAAAAGGAAACAATTTTTTCTTATTTGATCTCATTTGGCTGTGAAATGGTGGCATGAAATATACCAAAATGGGCCTAGATCAATACTTTGGGTTGTCTACTACACTACACTAAAGCTAAAATTAACCCTACAAGTTCCCTACAAGCTCCCTAATTAACCCCTGCACTGCTGGGCATAATGCATGTGTGATGCGCAGCGGCATTTAGTAGCCTTCTAATTACCAAAAAGCAACGCCAAAGCCATATAAGTCTGCTATTTCTGAACAAAGGGGATCCCAGAGAAGCGTTTACAACCATTTTTGCCATAATTGCACAAGCTGTTTGTAAATGATTTCAGTAAGAAACCTAAAATTGTGAAAAATGTAAAGTTTTTTTTTTTATTTGAACGTATTTGGCGGTGAAATAGTGGCATGAAATATATAAAAATGGGCCTAGATCAATACTTTGGGTTGTTTACTACACTACACTAAAGCTAAAATTACCCCAAAAAGCTCCGTACATGCTCCCTGCTGGGCATAATACACGTATGTGCGCAGTGGCATTTAGCGGCCTTCTAATTACCAAAAAGCAACGCCAAAGATATATATGTTGCTATTTCTGAACAAAGGGGATCCAGAGAAGCATTTACAACCATTTATGTCATAATTGCACAAGCTGTTGTTTGTAAATAATTTCAGTGAGAAACCGAAAGTTTGTGAAAAAATTTGTGAAAAAGTGAACGATTTTTTGTATTTGATTTAATTTGGTGGTGAAATGGTGGCATGAAATATACCAAAATGGGCCTAGATCAATACTTTGCGATGTCTTCTAAAAAAAAATATATGCATATCAGTGTCCCAATGTAACTATTGCTAATTTTGAAAAAAAGTAGTATGGAAATAGCAAAGTGCTACTTGTATTTATGGCCCTATAACTTGCAAAACAAAACAAAGAACATGTAAACATTGGGTATTTCTAAACTTAGGACAAAATTTAGAAACTATTTAGCATGGGTGTTTTTTGGTGGTTGCAGATGTGTAACAGATTTTGGGGCTAAAAGTTAGAAAAAGTGTTTTTTCATTTTTTCCTCATATTTTATAAAAAAAATTTTTATAGTAAATTATAAGATATGATGAAAATAATGGTATCTTTAGAAAGTCCATTTAATGGCGAGAAAAACAGTTTATAATGTGTGTGGGTACAGTAAATGAGTAAGAGGAAAATTACAGCTAAACACAAACACCGCAAAAATGTAAAAATAGCCTTCGTCCCAACGGACAGAAAATGGAAAAGTACTGTTGTCATTAAGGGGTGAACATTGAGACACAAACATATACATGTCTAAAGATGTATTTGTTTGTGTGTGTGTATATATATATATATATATATATATATATATTAATGTATTTATGTGTATATATGTATTTACAGTCATATATACACATATAAAAACATTAATATATATGTACACATATATAGACATATATATAAGTGCATTATAGCCTTTTGTCATTAAGTAGCTGAAAACATGATAACATATTTATCCAATACTCGTACTTAAAGGGACAGTCTAGTCTTTCATGATTCAGATAGGGCATTCGATTTTAAACAACTTTCCAATTTACTTTTATTATCAAATTTGCTTTGTTCCCTTGGTGGTATTTTTGAAAAGCTAAACCTAGGCAGGCTCACACTGATTTCTAAACCGTTGAAAACCGCCTCTTAGCTCAGAGCATTTTGAAAGTTTTTCACAGTTAGACAGTACTAGTTCATGTGTGTCATATAGATACACAGCAATAACTGTGCTCACTCCCGTGGAGTTATTTAGGAGTCTGCGCTGCTTGTCTAAACTGCATGTCTGTCAAAAGCACTGAGATAAGTGGGCAGTCTGTAGAGGCTTAGATACAAGGTAATCACAGAGGTAAAACATAACTTAATATAACATTTGCTAATGCGAATATGCTATGTTGTTTGCACGACGGGTGTTTTTTTTTTTTTTTTTCAAGGATTCTTTTTTCTCCATTGACTTCTATGGGGAATTCGAAAATGCGATGGAGTTTGCGTGATCTTGGGTGTTAATTCCCCCCCACACACACACTTTTTCTCCATTGATTTCTATGGGGGAATACATGCACGCAAACATGGAAAAATGTTAGTTTTTTTGGCGCTATTCAGGTTATCACTAGTTCAAAAAGCTTAACACAAGCAGAGTTTTTGCGATTGCGGGGAAAAAATATACTGTGCCACTTGTAATCTAGCCCTTAGTGTTTAATGTCCCTTTACTACACAGTGCTTGTACCTTAGAGGCTTGTTTTGTAGTTGTAGTAGCCACAAGAAAGTTATAAATGCATCCAAGAAAAGCAATAAATCCTGAGATTTAGGAAAGATATAAGCCAAAGCCTGAAATAATTGATAATTAAATGATTTTGAGCCTGGTGCTATAAATGATACTGATATTACTGAGACTTGAGATGTAAGTCTTGTGGCTTGTAGGTATTCATCATGTAAAAAATGATGATTGTAAATTTCTCTTTGAAAAATTATGCTGCACCGTCCATGTATAAAGGGTGTCCCAAATTCTATAATAAGCAAAGGATGTTGAAGATTCCCTCACTTTAGACATGATCTGAATTAATACCTCTGGAATATGCAACTTACAGAGATGCAACTATTTTGTAGTCAGGCAGCTAGTTGCAACCAGGAAGAACAGGAATCTTCTACAGAGATTTCAAAGCTAACCTTTTTATTATTTTTATTATTATCATTTATTTGTATAGCGCCGCCAAATTCCGTAGCGCTGGGTACAATGATAGGGGGTATACAATGACAATTTAGTAGAGAATAGGGACTTCTGTGCTAAAACAAACAACTGCTATCCCTTCATATTTTCTTTCTGAGTTCTAAAAATGAATGTTGGAATCACTGCAATTCTAGGAAACGCAAAGTCCAGTTTTGCATCCCACTTATGCAGAAGAACATCTGTGGCTAGTTTATAGTAATATTAATGAAGAATTGAGGTACTTGCTTGTTATTATCTGAAGCCAACAGATCTGTCTTTGGCATTCCTCAACACAAACTCTGTTCTGTGCAGTGTTAATTTTGACGGCAAGTTTCAATTTAGTCTTAGTTTTAGTCTTTTGACTAAAATGCCATTTTAGTTTTAGTCATATTTTAGTCATCTGAATTGTTTTAGTTTTAGTCTAGTTTTAGTTGACTGAATCTCCAATACATTTTAGTCGACTAAATCTCCAGTAGATTTTAGTCAACTAAAATCTAAGGGGTTTAGTTAAAGTGTAATGCATTATTTAAGCATTTCTCTATCATTTGCAAACTGATTACATACTCCAGGAGTAAACATAACACCTGTTAATATTTATGGTATTAAGGTTTAAACATGCAATACAGACACAGATTTAGCCGTTGTGATATATAACATCTTTATTAAACTTAAAATGAAATAAAACCAAGTTTCATAAACAAACAAAAGTGCAACTATAAAATATAAAAAACAAAACTGTATTGGCTGTATTGCACATATTACCCAATATAAAAACTTTAACAGTTCTCTGTTAATAATTAAAACAAGTATCAAGAAACTCAACACAACAAAAAGTTTCTGCAGCTAGCACAGGCACAGCATAACTTAAACCCATATTCGTGGTTTATGCTTATTTCTATAGGAATTGATTGTTCACAGATTCAAAAACGTTTCGGCAACAATATTAGCACTGCTCTAGAACTTCCAAACTTATTATAAACTCCTGGAGTAAAGGTTTATTAACCTGTTTTTATTTATGGTATTAAGGTTTGAACATGCAATACAGATTTAACAGATTTAACTGTTGTGGTATATAACATGTCTTTATCTTAAAATTTAATAAAATTAAGTTTCGTAAATTTTACAAAAGAGCAGTAATTGAATATGGATTGATTATAACAACTTGCATAAAATGTTTTTGTCAGCAAATTTTGATTTAGTTTTAGTCATAGTCTTTTGACTAAAATGTCATTTTAGTTTTAGTCGTATTTTAGTCATTAGAATTTCTTTAGTTTTATAGTCATTTTAGTCGACGAAATTAACACTGGTTCTGTGCAGTAACCATTCTGTTGAAAGTATTTGATGTCTGCTGTGAGTGCATCTGATGAGAGTTCTTAAAGCAATGATGATCTACTGCCACAAGATGTACCAAACTGGGTGTATACTTCACCTCTTAATAAAGAAGCTAAGATGTTTTGGAGTTTTAGTTCTCTTCCTCAAGACCATTTAAATAACCTGAATAGTAGAAGATAGAGAATTTTTAAAACCAAAAAATGGGAATTACGAATCTGCCCTAGATTTCACGCTCCTAGCATAATCTTTATTATGCTGGAAAATATGCACCTAACTAAACTTTTACAGAGGTGTGTCCTGAAACCAATGCAGACTTCTCAATTGCTGGGCTATATAGACCTGCTTCTTTGTTAAATCAGGATTATAAAATTCAGACATTAATCGTTGCTAATAGGTTGATACAAGAGCTTATTCAGTTTATCAGTTTGGATCAAACTGGATTTATGAAGGTTCATTCTTCTGTCCAGAATTTTAGAAAGCCCTGCTAATAACTCTATCATGCTACTAATTCATTTGGATTCTATTCACAATGAAATTGATTTTCTGCTTGCATTAAATGGTAAAATAATGTTATTTAGGAATATAATAGCAACTGACATACAACAGTAAAGTTATGTCATTATTCATTATTATACACAGCACTTAATTATTGAAAGTTCTTAAATTTAGGAACTTTTGTTTTATCTATGATTTCAACATTCAGGCAATGCAATACAATCACTTTATATCAGTTGCTTAAAACAAACTATTGGATCTTGTTTAGCATGAAGGGTATGTATTGCATAGCCTATAACTGGTATATTAATATCACCATCAATGTTGTTAATATTGTAAAAGTATCATATTTCTGATATTGACTTCTATTATAATACGTATATGTTCTAAATAAAAATAAATATAAAAAAGCTCTAACTAGACTAGGCTGCAAAGTTATCAAAATTCAGTTTTTTGCTTTGTCATTAAGGGGTATGGAGTGTAGATTGATGCGAAAAATAAATTAAACCAACAAAATGTGAAAAATTGAGGGATCTGAATGCAGTGTATGTATGTGTGTTTGTGTGTATGTATGTATATATATATATATATATATATATATATATATATATATATATATATATATAAATAAAAGGAAAAAGGGGATAAACCAGTATAGACCACTTTCAATAACTTAAGGTCCAATAATAGATTGTGTACCAATTGTAGCCGGTATAACAAACAGTTTCTTTATAGACACACCACAACCATCCGTTCAGTTACCCCACATTGACACATGTCCCAAAGCAATCCACAATATGTAGAGACCAATGTACACCAACCTCCAAAAGCAAGTGCTGACAGAGCCGCTTCAGGTGGGACCCAGCCGGCTGGAATTAACCCCAAACGCTATATTGCGTTTACCGTAAGCTAGGTTCACTCACCACAGTAAGGCCGCACGCTTCCTCGCTGCTCCACAAGAGGAGAGGTACATCCCTGGTGTCTTGGACAAAGTTCCGTAATCACGTAGTAGACGATCCTGTGTCTCAACTAGCCAAAGGGGGTGGAGGTGTGTCAAGTTGAAAGATGCCGGTATATTTCAACCCAACACAGCAAAAAACTGCTAACGATATACACAGCTACGATAGTGCATGTGCCAACGATCTGTCCTGCTGGTGTATAGCAAATTACTGAAGAAAGTTCGGACAGTCCTTGGTTAAAAAACAAACTTTATTTACCAAATTAAAACAGGAACAGGTAGCATCCAGAGAGTAGGCATACCACCTAGACTGGCTTACGCGTTTCAGCGTTTGCCGTAATCATAGCCATAGGTGTTAGGACTCCTCCCAATCCTTATATAACACAAACTTAAAAACAATTGGTTAAACATAATAGATAAAACCAAAAGCACTGGAAACCAAAAGAAAAAGACCAATGGCACTACTATATATTAGGGCCGACTATTGCCTATTAGTAACTGCTGGTAAATTCCCAGGATGGTGCTGTGTATAGAGAGAATACTGAGTAGAGACAGCAGTTGGATAGACACACTATCCAACGAAAAGTATACACTAAATAGCACTCCAAAGTCCTGATCAATATAAGGCACAAAAACAAGACAACGTCTTGTAATGAGTCAATAAAGGGGGGGGGGGGGGTCAGATAGGGTAAAAGTAAAATATAACTTTTATTAATAGTATTAAAAACAACCTAAACATACAAACACATACAATTAAAACTACGAATTGGAGGTGGTCAGCGTGTGTGTAATAGTGGATGCTAAGATAATAGCACCACTGGGGTCCAAAAAGTGTGAAAATGGGGCCTATTACTGTTGGAACAACAAATAATAAATATATATAAATGTTGTACAAAGTATATCCAGAGTAATAGTAAGTGGCTCAGCTAGTTAAATATATTTATTATGCGTGGGAAAGTCTGACAAGTTATGAGCAGTCTAATAAGTGCCAAGGTAAAATAGGCACCAAATAAAGTGTTCAGTCAAAAAATGAGTCAACTGTTTTCATTAAACCCAAATTCAACAATAGTTGAATAATTCGTAAATATACGTATGCTTAGATCTAGAAATAGAACCACATGTGTAGGTCTAAGCAAAACTGGTGATTTATATTGAGCCTATGACAAAAGGAAGTGAACTAAAACTACACAATAATTGCCGGATCAGTATAAAGGTAGGGTTATATGCTTATATGACTACTGGAATAAGCTGTCCCATGGGATTGTTAAATTAAGCTAGTATTAAAGTTTGTAAAGATTTTATCAAACTTGGGTAGGTAAAATGCTTACCAGTTGTAATGAACCTCCTAGATAAATTATTCACAGAAGTAAGTCTAAAAAACCTACGAAATGGAGCAAAATATGTAAGGAACAGTATATGCTACTATTCGTGAGGAGATTATATAGGTAGCAATGCAGTAATAGTTGTATCCTTAAAATGGATTATAGTAGGTTAAATACATGTATCAAAGAGGTACCAAAGACTCTTGGTATAGCTGAAAATATACAGCTGAATGCTTATCAGCATATGTGAAATACCTCCTCCAAATATCTAAATCTGATAAATATGGGAAAAGCTGCTTCCATTAAGCATAAATCACACCAGTTGCCCACCATAAATGTTAGATTAAAATATTATATAGATAACCTTAGTTAAATGTCTGCTTCTGATAGCGTAGTCTTAGTTAAAGGCAAGGTGTGTTGTCCCAAAACCTTGGTAAAAATACAGTTTACAAGTAGTTAATTAGTATATTTTTATATACTGCAGCTCAACGATATTTACTAAATGATGGCCAAGGAAGTTGTCTTATGGGTTAATGATATGCTTGGACAGTAATGAGAGTTGTCTTGTGAGTTAATGATGTGATTCAACAGTAATGTGACTTGTTTTTTTAAAACCACAATTCCTGTAGCAGCAATGAACACAACGTTGTAGCTAGGTGGAAGTAAGATTTCCTGATAATGAAATAGTATATTGGTATTGCTACAGCTGCACCGGGATTTGCTAGATAATTAGCTGTGCTATATAGATTCAGCTGGTCATTGTCGCTAAGATATAGTTTAACACTTGATAATAGTCAGTTATTCATACATTTATCTTAGTATGACATATGCTGAGAGTATTATAGTAGCATTTAAACATGGCTAAAGGTTACCATTAGTGAGTACACACTGAGGAACTCGGCATATAGCAGGTTAAATAACCTCTAAGTATAGAGTTTGAATATGGCTTAATGGCGGGTATTACCGCAACCGAGTTATTCAGAAGAGATGAATATGTCAGCTAGGTAGCCAATGAATAGTGCTACAAATTCGTGCCCCAAGAAAAAGTTTAGTAAATAGAACCATATAAAGTAAGGTCACGCTGACCGTGCCTCCAAAGAGCTACCTAAAACACAGGAGTTCACTAGACTCCTCATCATAGCCATAGGTGTTAGGACTCCTCCCAATCCTTATATAACACAAACTTAAAAACAATTGGTTAAACATAATAGATAAAACCAAAAGCACGCCTACTCTTGTAGTGCTGAACCAGTACACTTGACACTATCATATACTATAATTAACTACATAAATTCTCAGTAGTTAAACATTGTGAAATCATAATATAGTCGCAAAATATGACGATTTGAGAAAAGCAAAATAGACGATACATTATAATATGTTGCCTTGTAACTTATAACCTAATATTGGTACCAAAAGGTTTGCTTTATACAGTTGCAGTAATAAACATATCAACATTGTCATAGCAATATTTCATCCTGTTTGCAATGACAACATAGTATATTACCTTATAACTTTGAACCTAATTATAGTACCAAAGGGTTAATTTATTTACAATAAACTTTACAACAAAAATGCAGCAATATTTCTATCTACTTTGCAATAAATGGTATTTTTCAACAAATAGTACTCATATATGTATATGAGGACTGGATATAGATTGAAACTCACAGGACATACCATAGCTAACTATATACCATTATTAAAAAGGCTAATATGAAGATATATGCGAATTTAACAATGAACAACATAATATCATAGTACGATGGGCTGTTCTATATATAGTAAATTGTAAATAGCATGTTAAAATGGTCTATAATGAATGGAATTTCAAAAATAGATATTAACATATGCAGAAAGTGATATTTATAAGATGTATGATACACTAAAAGAGCAAGATGGATACAATGGATAGCTATATATAATAGAATAACTATCACAAATGTATATACTATTCCCAAAAATTGATGAGGTCATATTTGGAATTAAGACCTCTTGGGATACGTGTCCCCAATTTAAATATCCAATACATCTCCCGTTTGGCCAGAATCTGCTCTAAATCTCCCCCCCCCCCCCCCTTTTTGGAGGTTTTACTTTTTCAATGGAACACCATCTCCGTGAATCTATTTTGCCACCATGTTGTGTGGCAAAATGTTGCACTAATGGTGTGGTTAATTTGCTTTGTGATAATGTGGAGAAATGTTCACGGATACGTGAATTAACATCCCTTCCAGTGAGACCCACATATTGAAGTTGGCAAAGTGTGCACTCAAGGAGATATATAACAGAATCAGCTGTACAGTTTAGACAGGATTGTATGTCAAATGTCTCTCCTGTCACATAAGAAGTAAAATTCCTTGTGATTAAAACAAAATCACAAGGCTTACACTTCCTATGTCCACATCTGAACATACCAAGATGCCTTAGCCATGAACTAGTAGGATTACTGTGTATTGGCCTGAGCTGTGTAGGTGCCAACAAAGACCCCAGAGTGTGGCTTTTGCGATATGAACATCTGATACCCTTTTTAACTGTCTCATTTATTCCATCATCGGCTGCAAGGAGGGCAAAATGTTTCTTAATGATTGAACAGATTTGTGTATACTGAGAACTGTAACCTGTTACAAAATATACAGCATCATCAGTTGAAAATTTACTAGTTAATCTATTGTCTGAAATTAACGTTTTTCTGACAATGGTTGTGATATACCTTTAAAGTATATCCCTCCCATCTGCTTCCTTTTGCTATTTAAGCTTCCTTTGCTCACTTGCTAACTGCCTGATAATTGAAGTGATACCTGATACAGTTCTTGCGTTAGGTTTTTGCTAATATTTATTTCTCAGGTCACCTTTTGGTTTATTGCTAAAGATTTGTTGCTCTCCAAACTTTTTACCTTCTATTAAGAAGAATTTGCTCATTGCTCTTTGAGAGATTCACTTTAAGTAATTTCCCTCTGCACAAACTGCATCCCTGCAGTCGGAGATTCAAAGAACTGATCAGCTGGACGTCGGCTCATTGAAACGAAACCGGAAGTCAGTCACGCTCACACTTTCGGCTCAGCCTCACTCGCAAGCAGCCAGGTAACGCTCACACACGCCAGACCCCTCACAAACTGTGACCAAACGGACTAAGGTACTTATGTGACTTCATTCTGCTACTGCAAGTTTTGTGATACGCTTTATACCAGTTTATTCCTGTCACTGTCTCAGTTAACCGTCATACTACAGGTCTGAGCTTAAGCGTTACATTGTATATAACTTTTGCTTATCCTTGCTTTTATTTGAGTGTATTTTACAAAGTGTGAGTGTGTGAAGATTGAGTGGACATATAATTATAACGGACATCTTAGACATAATATCTAGAGGAATTACAACTTGTTTAAGAACTCTGCTTAACCTCTCTAATTGGAGAAAACCTCTCAGCTGAATATACTTCCCTCACCTCAGCATATTGAAGGTGTCAGCTTCATTTTGTGGTTAGCTTTTAAAGAATTATATACCTGATCCTAGAAATCAACCACTATTAGTTATTTGAGGCAGATTACAAAAGAGCAACAAACACTTATTCTAAAAAACTGCAGATACATTCTAGAACACACAAAAACCATCAGGTGTTATCAGGCCCAATACTCTGCTTGTAATAACATGGATCCAAATGAAATTAAAAATGAGTTCACCAACATCCATCAAAAATTAGACTATTTGGCCCATAGATTAACAGAAATTCAAGCGGAGAACACTTCTCTAAGAGCTCTTATAAGAGTGTTTAACCCCTATAGTGCTAGAAACATCTGAACCGCAAATCCAACCACCCACCCCTTTTTCAGGCAAACGTGCAGCCTTTAGGGACTTTAGAAATGCATGCAATTTACATTTTTCCCTCAAACCCAGGACTTACCATAGTGAGAGAATAAAAGTATGCACCACAATTTTTTATCTATTAGGTGAACCCAGAACATGGGCTAATAGGCTGTTTGAATCCAATGATCCTATATTAGATTCCTTACAGGATTTTTTCTATGCCATGTCAACCTTAGACACAAACACCCAGATTAATGCAGAATCCAGGTTAAAGGGAAGAGAATGGTCGAGGAATACATCACAGATTTTCAGATGTGGGCTTCAGACTCACAATGGAATGAGGTCAGTCTCAGAAATCAATTCCGGCTGGGACTATCTGAGAACCTTAAGGATGAACTATAATGTCTAGAGATGCCTGAGACCCTACCAGC
This sequence comes from Bombina bombina, assembly GCF_027579735.1. NCBI lineage: Eukaryota > Metazoa > Chordata > Amphibia > Anura > Bombinatoridae > Bombina > Bombina bombina. The sequence goes on from NC_069499.1 coordinate 1,381,857,939, forward strand.
TCTTACTAAATTGTGTATAACTCTGGATCGAAGATTGAGAGAGAGAGAAAGGCAGAAAAAATGGCTTATGATAATACCCCAAAACGTACCTATTCCACACCTTCAACTCAAGACAAATATCCTTCAACTTCTGTCCCTATGGAGATTGGAACAATTAGAGGACCACTTACTTCAGAAGAGAAGACTAGGAGGAGAATGTCAAACCTGTGTTTGTATTGTGCAAATAAGGATCACACCGTAAGCGGTTGTCTATTACTAGCCAAACAGAAAAAGGGTAAGAAAGTCACACTTAAACACATAATATCACCAAGTCAAATCAACTAATCCTAGCTCTCTCTTTACAGTGGGATCAACACAGTCTACTGACTAACGCTTTAATACAGTGATTTTTTTTTTGCTGTGGCACACTTTTTTACATTAAAAAATCCTGTGGCACACCACCATCCCAAAATTTTACAAAATCACACATTGGTTGAAAAACACTGCTTTAATAGACTCTGGGGCATCTGGTATATATATTGACACAGAATTTGTAGATGCAAATAAAATTCCCACGGTGTGCAAATCAAATCCTGTGTTTGTCAAATTAATTGATGGTACTTTCATCCAAAAAGGACCAATCACACATCGTACCATACCCCTTCTAACAACCACTTCTTTGGGACACACTGAATATTTATCATTTGACATAATACCAATAGCCCAACACTCAGTTATTTTAGGCTACTCATGGTTAGAAACCCATAATCCATTAATTGATTGGACACTACATACTCTAACACTCAATTCAACGTATTGTACCAAAACATGTTATCCACATTGTACTCTATCTAGTTTGGAACAGGGTATACCTGAAGTTTATCAGGATCTGGCAGATGTGTTTAATCTAAAGGAAGCTGAGAATCTTCCTCCCCATAGGGTGTTTGATTGCCCTATAGACACTATTCCTGGTTCGCAAATACCACACGGAAAAATTTATCCAATGAATCAAAAAGAGCTCCAAGATCTACGAGCTTATTTGGATGACAATTTAAAAAAGGGTTTTATATCCCATTCAACTTCTCCAGCAGCTGCTGGGATCTTCTTTGTTAAAAACAAAGATGGTACGTTACGCCCTATAATTGATTACAGAGCTTTAAACATGATAACAATAAAAAAACGATACCCTCTACCCTTGATTCCTGAGATTCTAGAACGACTAACCGGTGCCAACATTTTCTCAAAACTAGATCTAAAAGGTGCATATAATCTGATCCGCATAAAAAAGGTGATGAATGGAAGACCGCGTTCAGGACCAGATACGGTCTATATCAATATAACGTAATGCCTTTCAGATTATGTAATGCTCCGGCAACTTTCCAGCATTTTATAAATGAGATTTTCCATGATCTGATTGATGTTTGTGTTATCATATACTTGGATGATATCCTAATTTATTCCAAAAATCTCAGTGACCATGAAAAACATGTACGCTGGGTGCTGACATGACTCAGACAAAACAAGTTATATGCCAAATTAGAGAAATGCATATTTCATGTAACTCAGATCAAGTTCCTAGGTTATATCATTTCACCCAACAAGATTGAGATGGACCCACAAAAGATCAACACCATCATAGACTGGCCCAAACCTACAACTATACGGGCACTTCAAAGATTCCTAGGACTTTTCCTCTATCGTGAAACCGCTCACTCAATCAACTAGTAAGAAACATAGGTTCACGTGGACGGAGGAATCCCAGGCTGCTTTTACGAAACTAAAACAATTGTTTACCACTACACCAATACTAACTCTACCAAACTATGACCAACCATTCATTTTGGAAGTGGATGCTTCTAATACAGGAATTGGTGCAGTACTATCACAACTAGACAAACAAACAAAACTGATGCATCCCATAGCATTCTATTCTTAAATCTTTTTACCGGCGGAAAGCAATTACACTGTTGGTGATAAAGAATTGCTAGCCATAAAACGAGCTCTAGAACACTGGAGACACTTATTAGAGGGCACTAAGGAACCTTTTCTGATATATACCAATCACAAGAACTTGGAATATCTAAAAAAAAAACAAGATCCTCTCATCCCGTCAAGTTTGCTGGGCACTTTTTCTGGATCGATTCAATTTCCATATAACATACAGACCAGGAACCGCTAATATAAAAGCTGATGCCTTATCCAGACAACATGAACTCCATCTAACTCCAAATAATCCGTCCCCGATGATACCGGAAGAAAATTTTTTGGGGACACTCACAAATCTAGAAATAGAAATCCTATCGGCACTTAAAAAGGAAACCAACTTTCCCGATAGTTGTGAAAAAGATACCACAACTGGGTTGTTTTATCACAAAGGAAAGTTATACATTCCCCACTCACTTAGGAATCTTATTTTAACATATACCCATGATAGTTTGTTGTCGGGTCATACAGGTATTCAGAAAACAACTGAATTGACCAGGAGATATTTCTGGCGACCCAAGATGGAGCATATTATAGGTAACTACATAAACAGTTGTGATACTTGCGCCAGGAATAAGGTAGAACACAAGAAACCAATTGGATATTTAACGTCTATGCCAATCCCTGATAAGCCTTGGAATACTATTTCCATGGATTTTATTGTTGAGTTGCCAGCATCGCAACGCCATAACACCATCTTTGTTGTAATAGATCATTTAACTAAACTGGCACACTTCACTCCACTAAAAGCATTACCAAGTGCTAAGGTAACAGCCAAAGCATTCATTAGGTCTATTGTACGACTACATGGTTTACAAACCACTATAATCACAGATCGCGGGACTCAATTCACTTCCGCTTTCTGGAGATCCCTTTGTAAGTTATTAAAGATAGACACTAGGTATTCAACTTAATTTCATCCTCAGACTAATGGGTTAACCGAAGGCCTAAATCAAGCATTAGAACAATACCTCAGGTGTTACATAACACACCTGCAGGATGATTGGGTCACATATCTTCCTATGGCGGAATTCTCTTATAACAATTCCATCTCTGCCTCAACTAAAATGACACAATTTTTTGCCACCTATGGCTACCACCCAACTTCTATCACCATATCAAACACAACAGTAAATTCCCCAAGTGCTTCAGCCTACCTCACTACTTTCTAAGACCGGTTAGATAACCTCAAAACCCATCTTACTGAAGCAAAAAACAGACAGAAACATTATTATGACCAAAAACATAGACCAACATCTGATTATAAAATAGGTGATCAAGTTCTCCTATCCACTAAATACCTCCGTTTACAAACACCAAGTAAAAAGCTAGCTAACCAATTCACAGGACCTTTTTCCATTGACAAGGTTATCAATCCTAATGCTGTCAAACTGAACCTACCATCTCATTACAAGATACATAATACCTTTCATGTCTCCTTACTGAAACCTTATGTAACAGACCGTCAAAGCTTGAATCTGGCACCTCCACCCCCTGTACTCCTTGACAATCAAGAAGAGTTTGAGGTAGAGAGGATTTTGGACTCCCGCATCAGGAGACGAAGATTGGAATATCTAATCCAGTGGAGGGGTTATGGTCCTGAGGAGAATTCTTGGCAGTCCCATTCTGAGATTCATGCCCCTGTACTCCTGAAACATTTTCATCGACGTTACCCTTTCAAGCCTCATCCAGGAACACCAGGGGTGCTCCCTTAATGGGGGGGGGGAGATGTGATATACCTTTAAGGTATATCCCTCCCATCTGCTTCCTTTTGCTATTTAAGCTTCCTTTGCTCACTTGCTAACTGCCTGATAATTGAAGTGAGACCTGATACAGCTTCTTGCATTAGGTTTTTGCTAATATTTATTTCTCAGGTCACCTTTTGGTTCATTGCTAAAGATTTGTTGCTCTCCAAACTTTTTACCTTCTATAAAGAAGAATTTGCTCATTGCTCTTTGAGAGATTCACTTTAGGTCATTTCCCTCTTGCACAAACTGCATCCCTGCAGTCGGAGATTCAAAGAACTGATCAGCTGGACGTCGGCTCGTTGAAACGAAACCGGAAGTCAGTCAAGCTCACACTTTCGGCTCAGCCTCACTCGCAAGCAGCCTGGTAACGCTCAGACACGCCGGACCCCTCACGAACTGTGACCAAACGGACTAAGGTACTTATGTGACTTCATTCTGCTACTGCAAGTTTTGTGATACGCTTTATACCAGTTTATTCCTGTCACTGTCTCAGTTAACCGCCATACTACAGGTCTGAGCTTAAGCGTTACATTGTATATAACTTTTGCTTATCCTTGCTTTTATTTGTGTGTATTTTACAAAGTGTGAGTGTATGAAGATTGAGTGGACATATAATTATAACGGACATCTTAGACAGAATATCTAGAGGAATTACAACTTGTTTAAGAACTCTGCTTAACCTCTCTAATTGGAGGAAACCTCTCAGGTGTGTTACAATGGTGTCCACTTCATTACGTGCCCTTTTAATCTCTCTTCATGGATATTTCCTCTCCAACAACCTCCTTTCAAGATCATCAGCCGCCATAGAATAGTCAGAAGAAACACTGCAGTTACGTTTTATTCTTGAAAACTGGCCTTTGGCGGCATGAAGGAGGGTGTTGCCCAAGATGGGCTTACGGTACACCCCCGAGACAATATTAAAAAATAGTGAGATATCTTGCAGAGGGATGCAGCACTCTTAAAATTGCAAAGCTTCTGAAGCGTGATCATCGAACAATCAAGCGTTTCATTCAAAATAGTCAACAGGGTCGCAAGAAGCGTGTGGAAAAACCAAGGCGCAAAATAACTGCCCATGAACTGAGAAAAGTCAAGCGTGCAGCTGCCAAGATGCCACTTGCCACCAGTTTGGCCATATTTCAGAGCTGCAACATCACTGGAGTGCCCAAAAGCACAAGGTGTGCAATACTCAGAGACATGGCCAAGGCAAGAAAGGCTGAAAGACGACCACCACTGAACAAGACACAAAAGCTGAAACGTCAAGACTGGGCCAAGAAATATCTCAAGACTGATTTTTCTAAGGTTTTATGGACTGATGAAATGAGAGTGAGTCTTGATGGGCTAGATGGATGGGCCCGTGGCTGGATTGGTAAAGGGCAGAGAGCTCCAGTCCGACTCAGACGCCAGCAAGGTGGAGGTAGAGTACTGGTTTGGGCTGGTATCATCAAAGATGAGCTTGTGGGGCCTTTTCGGGTTGAGGATGGAGTCAAGCTCAACTCCCAGTCCTACTGCCAGTTTCTGGAAGACACCTTCTTCAAGCAGTGGTACAGGAAGAAGTCTGCATCCTTCAAGAAAAACATGATTTTCATGCAGGACAATGCTCCATCACACGCGTCCAAGTACTCCACAGCGTGGCTGGCAAGAAAGGGTATAAAAGAAGAAAATCTAATGACATGGCCTCCTTGTTCACCTGATCTGAACCCCATTGAGAACCTGTGGTCCATCATCAAATGTGAGATTTACAAGGAGGGAAAACAGTACACCTCTCTGAACAGTGTCTGGGAGGCTGTGGTTGCTGCTGCACGCAATGTTGATGGTGAACAGATGAAAACACTGACAGAATCCATGGATGGCAGGCTTTTGAGTGTCCTTGCAAAGAAAGGTGGCTATATTGGTCACTGATTTGTTTTTGTTTTGTTTTTGAATGTCAGAAATGTATATTTGTGAATGTTGAGATGTTATATTGGTTTCACTGGTACAAAATAAATAATTGAAATGGGTATATATTTGTTTTTTGTTAAGTTGCCTAATAATTATGCACAGTAATAGTCACCTGCACACACAGATATCCCCCTAAAATAGCTAAAACTAAAAACAAACTAAAAACTACTTCCAAAAATATTCAGCTTTGATATTAATTAGTTTTTTGGGTTCATTGAGAACATGGTTGTTGTTCAATAATAAAATTAATCCTCAAAAATACAACTTGCCTAATAATTCTGCACTCCCTGTATATATACACACAGTATATATACAGTACTGTGCAAAAGTCTTAGGCCACCATTAGATTTGTTGTTTTTTGCAATGACTATCCTAATATAGAAAACCAGGGTTGGTTACTCTGTTTTTTTTTTTTAATCTACAGGTCTATGTCAGTGAAGATTCTGTCACACCTGTTGTTGTACCTGCCCTACAGCGGATCCACAGGTAAGTGCTTTTACCTTCTAGGTGAGAAGGATGCAGCACTTAGGAGTTCCTTGTTTACAAAAAAAATGATATTTAAAGAACAAAGTGGACCCTTATGGGACTGAATATCCCTTTTAAGATTGGGGGATTTGTGGGCAGCAGTTCTTGGCACTGTTCTGTCATAAGAAGGTTTTTTTTTTTGGCTATGAGGATTTGTTTGCACAGTTTCCTTTATTTTTTAATTTAGGGTGATATCTCTTTAAGGAGTTTGTTGGCGGTTCTTTTTACCGCATCTCACTTTTGACTTTTGTGATGTGACCGCTCAGTTTACTTCCTGAGTGCTGAGCGGTTTGTTTCTAGTTGGCTGTTTGGAAGCCGGATTACAAGGGGACAGAGCGGATTTTCTGGTGTTGTATGTTTTTTTCTGCCTGTCGCTTCTCTCTGATGCTTGCAGCTTTCTAGGATCTGCAGTTTAAACAGGATTGTTATAGCTGCTGGCGTGGATTTGATTCCTGGTTACCGGTTATTTGAATCTCTCCAGCATGGATGGGGTGTAGAGGTGTCGGTTATAATAATTTTATATTTATGTAAAAAAAAAATCAAATTATTTATATAGAAATTAGAGTATAAGGAAGAAAAAAGGGGATATTTAATCTGCTATGGATACCGATCCTAAGCTTTCTCTGTCCTTTGACAAATGTCTTTATTGTGCAGATGCCCAGGTTATACCTCCTGTGCAATATTGTTCCCCTTGTCTTAATGAGGTTTTATTATCTAAGGATAAGGATTCCCTATCGGAGCCTTCTTTTTCTCAGGATAATGCTGTTCAGGGTTTGTCTCAGCCTTCTTCTAACATGTAGTGTCCTGCGGTTCCCCTCAGTCAGTCGCTGGGAGTGTTTGTTTGCCTAAAGGTTTTACCTAGTTCTGGTAAAAGAAAGAGGAAATCTAAGAACATTTCTATGGGTTCTGATGCCACCAAGACTAATTTGGTTAGTCTTTTTCAGTTATCTATCGAGGATCATTCTTTGCAGCTTCTGAGAGCGAGATCTGATTCTAAATCTGCGGTTCTTAGTACAGTAGATTCTGAGGAGGTTAATTTTAGATTTAAACTGGAGTGTCTCCGTTTACTTTTGAAGGAGGTTTAAGCTACTTTGGATGACTCTGAAACAATTGCAAAGGTGCCTAAAAAGGCTAATAAACTGAACAGAGTCTTTGATGTCAAACCTAAATCTGTGGAGGTTTTCCCTGTTCCAGATCGCATGTCTGACATTATATCTCAGGAATAGGAGAAGCCGGGGGTTCCCTTTAACCCGTCTCCTGTGTTTAAAAATATGTTTCCTGTGGCTGATTCAGTGCAAGATCTTTGGCGCACTGTTCCTAGAGTAGAGGGCGCTATATCTACCTTAGCCAAGAGAACTACTATTCCTCTTGAGGATAGTTCCTCTTTTAGAGACCCTATGGATAAGAAACTGGAGGGTTATTTAAGATGTTTCTTCATCAGGGTTTGCAATGGCAACCAGTTGCTAGTATTGCGACAGTTGCTGGTGCAGCCTCTTATTAGTGTGACTTATTGTCTGATCTAATCTCAGAGGAGTCTACTATAGAGGAGATCCAAAATAGGACCAAGGCTCTAAAGCTGGCTGATACTTTTATCTGTGATGCCAGTATGCAAGTAGCCAGGCTGGGAGACAAAATTTATAGTTTTGCGATTCTAGCCCGCAGAGCCCTTTGGTTAAAATCTTGGTCTGCTGATATGACTTCTAAATCCAAGATTCTATCTCTACCTTTTAAGGGTAAGACTTTATTTGGTCCTGGTCTGGCGGAAATCATTTCCACGGTTACTGGTGATAAAGGAGTTTTTTTACCACAAGATAAGAAGAATAGGTCCAAGGGTCGTCAGTCTTCTAATTTTTATTCCTCTCGTAACTGGACAGAAATCTTCCTCGTCTTCTAAACCTGAGCAAGCGAAGACCTCTTGGAGACCTAGCCAGCCCTGGAATAAGGGTAAGAAATCCAGAAAGCCTTCCGCTGACGCTAAATCAGCATGAAGGGGCCGCCCCTGATCCAGTTCTGGGGCAGGCTTTCCTTTCAACAGGGTTGGATTCGCAACGTTCCTGACCCTTGGGCAGTGGATAATGTCTCCCAGGGATACAAGATAATATTCAAATCTTGTCCCCCCAGAGACAGATTTCTACTATCAAGATTATCTGTAAACCAGGTAAAGAGAGAGGCCTTCTTTAACTGTGTAAATGATCTGTCTTCTCTGGGAGTGATTGTCCCAGTTCCTCTATCAGAACAGGGTCAGGGATTTTATTCAAATCTTTTTGTGGTCCCCAAAAAGGAGGGTACTTTTCGACCCATTCTAGACCTCAAGTCTCTCAACAAGTTCCTCAAGGTTCCGTCCTTCCAAATGGAGACTATTCGTTCTATTCTCCTTCTGGATTAGGAGGGTCAATTTAAGTCCACCATAGACCTGAAGGATGTGTATCTTCATGTGCCTATCCACAAGGAACATTTCAAGTTCTTGAGGTTTGCCTTTTTGGATAAACATTTCCTCTGTCTGTCCTCCCTATAAATATCCTAGAATTGAGAGCAATTTTCAATGCTTAACAGCATGGCCTTAACAGAGTTTAGTCCGGTTTATCAGATTTCAATAGGACAGGTTTACTTTGGTGGCCTATATCAACCACCAAGGAGGAATTCTGAGCTTATTAGCTATGAAGGAGGTGACTCACATTCTTCAATTGTCATCTCTCTGCCATTCATATCCCAGGGGTAGGCAACTGGGAAGCGGATTATCTGAGCAGACAAACTTTTCACCCAGGGGAATGGGCTCTCCATCCAGAAGTATTCTCAATGTTAACCCTCAAGTGGGGAGTTCCAGAGCTGGATCTGATGGCATCTCATTTTCATGCCAAGCTTCCAAGGTACGGTGCAAGATCAAGAGATCCTCAAGCAGCTCTGGTCGACGCACTGGCAGTGCCATGGGACTTTGGTCTAATTTTTCTATTCCCTCTGGTTGCCCTCCTTCCTCGGGTGATAGCCAGTATCAAGCAGGAGCAGGCTTCGGTAATTCTTATAGCTCCAGCGTGGCCTCGCAGAACTTGGTTTGTGGACCTAGTGAAGATGTTGTCATTCCCCCCTGTGGAAATTTCCTCTGAGAAAGGATCTTCTTCTTCAAGGTTCCTTCCTCCATCTGAACTTAGTTTCTCTGAAGCTGACTGCTTGGAGATTGAATGGTTAGTCTTGTCCAGATGAGGATTTTCTGTGAAGGTTATTGAGACTATGATTCAGGCTTGTAAGCCTGTTACACGCAAGATTTATTATAAGGTAAGGTGTAAATACCTTCATAGGTGTGGATCTAGGGATTAATTCTCCGTATTCTGTCCTTTCTTCAGGAGGGTCTGGAGAAAGGTTTATCAGTCAGTACTCTAAAGGGTCAGATTTTGGCTCTGTCGATTCTTTTGCAGAAGCGTCTGGCAATTTTGCCAGATGTTCAATCCTACTTGAGCCTTTAAAAAGTATGCTTCTATGGAACAGATTTGCAAGGCAGCCACTTGGTCATCATTGTATATTTTTTACAAATTTTCCAAATTTCATGTTTTTGCCTCAGCTGAGGCTTCTTTTAGGAGGAAGGTTCTTCAAGTGGTGGTGCCTTCTGTTTAGGTTCGCCTGTCTTGTGTATCCCTCCCTTCCATTCTGTGGACTATTGGGTATTGGTTCCCAATAGTAATTGAATGGATTTGTGGACTCTCCATACCATTGGAAAGAAAATATAATGTATGCTTACCTGATAAATTATTTTCTTTCCTGGCATGGAGAGTCCTTATGTTAATTTTAAGACCGCATTTGTCATTTTTTAAACCTAAGGCACCTCTATACCCTTTGTGTCTTCTTCTCTTTCCATGATTCCTCTACTTAAGGACTGAGGATTGTGGAAAGTGGGAGGATACTTGAAGCTTTGCTGGGGTGTTCTTTGCCTCCACCAGGTGGCAAGGAGTTGAATTCCCACTAGTAATTGAATGGATTTGTGGACTCTCCCTGCCAGGAAAGAAAATAATTTATCAGGTAAGCATAAATTATATTTTTTGTTTGCTAAAAATAACTTAACTCATAAAGCCCTTCTGTAACTGGGACCTTGTAGACATTGTGGTGACAGGTTTTAACCCTGGAATATTGAGAACGTCCTTTATTGTGTAAAATTAGCATTTCAATGGGACCTTGTAAATCCTGTGCTATACACCTCTTAAAAAGAAAACTAGATTTTATTTACATTGAAAGTCTATTAAGATTTATTTTTTTGTTTTAACTGTTATCTGCTTTGGGGGAAAACTATATTTCTGTTGTTAAGTGTATCCAGTCCACGGATCATCCATTACTTATGGGATATTCTCCTTCCCAACAGGAAGTTGCAAGAGGATCACCCACAGCAGAGCTGCTATATAGCTCCTCCCCTCACTGCCATATCCAGTCATTCTCATGCAACTCTCAACTAAGATGGAGGTAGTAAGAGGACTGTGGTGTTTTAGACTTAGTTTATTTCTTCAATCAAAAGTTTGTTATTTTTAAATGGTACCGGAGTGTACTGTTTATCTCAGGCAGTATTTGGAAGAAGAATCTGCCTGCATTTTTTATGATCTTAGCAGAAGTAACTAAGATCCTTTGCTGTTCTCACATATTCTGAGGAGTGAGGTAACTTCAGAGGGGGAATAGCGTGCAGGTTTTCCTGCAATAAGGTATGTGCAGTTAAAATATTTTTCTAGGGATGGAATTTGCTAGAAAATGCTGCTGATACCGAAGTAATGTAAGTAAAGCCTTAAATGCAGTGATAGCGACTGGTATCAGGCTTATTAATAGAGATACATACTCTTATAAAAGTGTATTTTAAAACGTTTGCTGGCATGTTTAATCGTTTTTTTATATATGTTTGGTGATAAAACTTATTGGGGCCTAGTTTTTTCCACATGGCTGGCTTGAATTTTGCCTAGAAACAGTTCCTGGAGGCTTTCCACTGTTGTAATATGAGTGGGAGGGGCCTTTTTTAGTGCTTTTCTGTGCAGCTAAAAATACTGACAGAAACATTCAGCTTCCCTCTGCATGATACAGGACATCTCTGAAGGGCTCAAAAGGCTTCAAAGTCGTGTTTGAGGAGGGTAACAATCACAGTAGACTGTGGCAGTTGTGACTGTGTTTAAAAAACGTTTTTGTCATTTATTATTCTGTTTTTGTTATTAAGGGGTTAATCATCCATTTGCAAGTGGGTGCAATGCTCTGCTGACTTGTTACATACACTGTAAAAATTTCGTTAGTGTAACTGCCTTTTTTCACTGTTATTTCAAATTTGGACAAAATTTGTGTTTCTTAAAGGCGCAGTAACGTTTTTTATATTGCTTGTAAACTTGTTTTAAGTGTTTTCCAAGCTTGCTAGTCTCATTGCTAGTCTGTTTAAACATGTCTGATACAGAGGAACCTACTTGTTCATTATGTTTGAAAGCCATGGTGGAGCCCCATAGGAGAATGTGTACTAAATGTATTGATTTCACCTTAAACAGTAAAGATCAGTCTTTATCTATAAAAGAATTATCACCAGAGGGTTCTGTCGAGGGGGAAGATATGCCGACTAACTCTCCCCACGTGTCAGACCCTTCGCCTCCCGCTCAGGGGATGCACGCTAATATGGCGCCAATCAGGGACGCCCATAGCGATTACCTTGCAGGACATGGCTGCAATCATGAATAATACCCTGTCAGAGGTATTATCTAGATTGCCTGAATTAAGAGGCAAGCGCGATAGCTCTGGGGTTAGGAGAGATACAGAGCGCGCAAATGCTGTAAGAGCCATGTCTGATACTGCGTCACAGTATGCAGAACATGAGGACGGAGAGCTTCATTCTGTGGGTGACATCTCTGACTCGGGGAAACCTGATTCAGAGATTTCTAATTTTAAATTTAAGCTTGAGAACCTCCGTGTATTGCTAGGGGAGGTATTAGCTGCTCTGAATGACTGTAACACAGTTGCAATTCCAGAGAAATTGTGTAGGCTGGATAGATACTATGCTGTGCCGGTGTGTACTGACGTTTTTCCTATACCTAAAAGGCTTACAGAAATTATTAGCAAGGAGTGGGATAGACCCGGTGTGCCCTTTTCCCCACCTCCTATATTTAGAAAAATGTTTCCAATAGACGCCACTACACGGGACTTATGGCAGACGGTCCCTAAGGTGGAGGGAGCAGTTTCTACTTTAGCAAAGCGTACCACTATCCCGGTTGAGGACAGTTGTGCTTTTTCAGATGCAATGGATAAAAAATTAGAGGGTTACCTTAAGAAAATGTTTATTCAACAAGGTTTTATTTTGCAGCCCCTTGCATGCATTGTGCCTGTCACTGCTGTGGCGGCATTCTGGTTTGAGGCCCTGGAAGAGGCCATCCATACAGCTCCATTGGAGGAAATTATTGACAAGCTTAAAACGCTTAAGCTAGCTAACTCATTTGTTTCTGATGCCATTGTTCATTTGACTAAACTAACGTCTAAGAATTCCGGCTTCGCCATCCAGGCGCGTAGGGCGCTATGGCTTAAATCCTGGTCAGCTGACGTGACTTCAAAGTCTAAATTACTCAACATTCCTTTCAAGGGGCAGACCTTATTCGGGCCTGGCTTGAAGGAAATTATTGCTGACATTACTGGAGGCAAGGGTCATACCCTTCCTCAGGACAGGGCCAAATCAAAGGCCAAACAGTCTAATTTTCGTGCCTTTCGAAATTTCAAGGTAGGAGCAGCATCAACTTCCTCCGCTTCAAAACAAGAGGGAACTGTTGCTCATTCCAGACAGGCCTGGAAACCTAACCAGTCCTGGAACAAGGGCAAGCAGGCCAGAAAACCTGCTGCTGCCCCTAAGACAGCATGAAGGAACGGCCCCCTATCCGGAAATGGATCTAGTGGGGGGCAGACTTTCTCTCTTTGCCCAGGCGTGGGCAAGAGATGTTCAGGATCCCTGGGCGTTGGAGATCATATCTCAGGGATATCTTCTGGACTTCAAAGCTTCTCCTCCACAAGGGAGATTTCATCTTTCAAGGTTATCAGCAAACCAGATAAAGAAAGAGGCATTCCTAAGCTGTGTGCAAGACCTCCTAGTAATGGGAGTGATCCATCCAGTTCCACGGACGGAACAGGGACAGGGGTTTTATTCAAATCTGTTTGTGGTTCCCAAGAAAGAGGGAACCTTCAGACCAATATTGGATCTAAAGATCTTAAACAAATTCCTCAGAGTTCCATCATTCAAAATGGAAACTATTTGGACCATCCTACCCATGATCCAAGAGGGTCAGTACATGACCACAGTGGACTTAAAGGATGCCTACCTTCACATACCGATTCACAAAGATCATCATCGGTTCCTAAGGTTTGCCTTTCTAGACAGGTATTACCAATTTGTAGCTCTTCCCTTCGGGTTGGCCACAGCCCCGAGAATCTTTACAAAGGTTCTGGGCTCACTTCTGGCGGTTCTAAGACCGCGAGGCATAGTGGTGGCTCCGTATCTAGACGACATCCTGATACAGGCGTCAAGCTTTCAAATTGCCAAGTCTCATACAGAGATAGTTCTGGCATTTCTGCGGTTGCATGGGTGGAAAGTGAACGTGGAAAAGAATTCTCTATCCCCACTCACAAGAGTCACCTTCCTAGGGACTCTTATAGATTCTGTAGAGATGAAAATTTACCTGACGGAGTCCAGGTTATCAAAACTTCTAAATGCTTGCCGTGTCCTTCATTCCATTCCACGTCCGTCAGTGGCTCAGTGCATGGAAGTAATCGGCTTAATGGTAGCGGCAATGGACATAGTGCCATTTGCGCGCCTGCATCTCAGACCGCTGCAATTATGCATACTAAGTCAGTGGAATGGGGATTACTCAGATTTGTCCCCTCTACTAAATCTGGATCAAGAGACCAGAGATTCTCTTCTCTGGTGGCTATCTCAGGTCCATCTGTCCATGGGTATGACCTTTCGCAGGCCAGATTGGACGATTGTAACAACAGATGCCAGCCTTCTAGGTTGGGGCGCAGTCTGGAGCTCCCTGAAGGCTCAGGGATCGTGGACTCAGGAGGAGAAACTCCTCCCAATAAATATTCTGGAGTTAAGAGCAATATTCAATGCTCTTCTAGCTTGGCCTCAGTTAGCAACCCTGAGGTTCATCAGATTTCAGTCGGACAACATCACGACTGTGGCTTACATCAACCATCAAGGGGGAACCAGGAGTTCCCTAGCGATGTTAGAAGTCTCAAAGATAATTCGCTGGGCAGAGTCTCACTCTTGCCATCTGTCAGCGATCCACATCCCAGGCGTAGAGAACTGGGAGGCGGATTTTCTAAGTCGTCAGACTTTTCATCCGGGGGAGTGGGAACTCCATCCAGAGGTGTTTGCTCAACTGATCCATCGTTGGGGCAAACCAGAACTGGATCTCATGGCGTCTCGCCAGAACGCCAAGCTTCCTTGTTACGGATCGAGGTCCAGGGACCCGGGAGCGACGCTGATAGATGCTCTAGCAGCTCCTTGGTTCTTCAACCTGGCTTATGTGTTTCCACCGTTTCCTCTGCTCCCTCGACTGATTGCCAAAATCAAGCAGGAAAGAGCATCGGTGATTCTGATAGCGCCTGCGTGGCCACGCAGGACCTGGAATGCAGACCTAGTGGACATGTCATCCTTTCCACCATGGACTCTGCCTCTGAGGCAGGACCTTCTAATACAAGGTCCTTTCAATCATCCAAATCTAATTTCTCTGAGACTGACTGCATGGAGATTGAACGCTTGATCCTATCAAGGCGTGGCTTCTCCGAGTCAGTCATTGATACCTTAATACAGGCACGAAAGCCTGTCACCAAGATATGGTGTAAATATTTTTATTGGTGTGAATCCAAGAATTACTCATGGAGTAAGGTTAGGATTCCTAGGATACTGTCC
Source organism: Bombina bombina (assembly GCF_027579735.1). Classification (NCBI taxonomy): domain Eukaryota; kingdom Metazoa; phylum Chordata; class Amphibia; order Anura; family Bombinatoridae; genus Bombina; species Bombina bombina. The sequence goes on from NC_069499.1 coordinate 1,381,873,005, forward strand.
TTTCTCCAAGAGGGTTTGGACAAAGGATTATCAGCTAGTTCTTTAAAAGGACAGATTTCTGCTCTGTCTATTCTTTTGCACAAGCGTCTGGCAGAGGTTCCAGACGTCCAGGCTTTTTGTCAGGCTTTGGTTAGAATTAAGCCTGTGTTTAAAACTGTTGCTCCCCCGTGGAGCTTAAACTTGGTTCTTAAAGTTCTTCAAGGAGTTCCGTTTGAACCCCTTCATTCCATTGATATTAAAATTTTATCTTGGAAAGTTCTGTTTTTGATGACTATTTCCTCGGCTCGAAGAGTCTCTGAGCTATCTGCCTTACAATGTGATTCAAAATGTATAGAGGGAGAGAGAGAGCGCTGAAAAGATCACCTCAAAGTACACAGGTTGATATCAAAAATATCAGATTGAGCTCGCATTCTATTGGCTGATCGGAACAGCCAATAGAATGCGAGCTCAATCTGATTGGCTGATTGGATCAGCCAATCGGATTGAACTTGATTCTGATTGGCTGATTCCATCAGCCAATCAGAATATTCCTACCTTAATTCCGATTGGCTGATAGAATCCTATCAGCCAATCAGAATTCAAGGGACGCCATCTTGGATGACGTCCCTTAAAGGAACCGTCATTCGTCAGGAGACAACGGAAGAAGAGGATGGATCCGCGTCGCCTGCTTCAAGATGGACCCGCTCCGCACCGGATGCAAGAAGATCGAAGATGCCGCTTGGAGAAGATGTTTGCCGGTCCGGATGTCCTCTTCTTGCCGGATAGGAGGAAGACTTTGGAGCCTCTTCTGGACCTCTTCAGCCACCGGATGATGGATCGCCAACCCCCGCTTGGGTTGGATGAAGATGTTGGAGCCAGGACGGATCGGTGATACCTGGATGGTGAAGACAAGGTAGGAAGATCTTCAGGGGCTTAGTGTTAGGTTTATTTAAGGGGGGTTTGGGTTAGATTAGGGGTATGTGGGTGGTGGGTTGTAATGTTGGGGGGGGGGTATTGTATGTGTTTTTTTTACAGGCAAAAGAGCTGAAATTCTTGGGGCATGCCCCGCAAAGGGCCCTGTTCAGGGCTGGTAAGGTAAAAGAGCTTTTAACTTTTTTAATTTAGAATAGGGTAGGGAGTTTTTTATTTTGTGGGTCTTTGTTATTTTATTAGGGGGCTTAGAGTAGGTGTAATTAGTTTAAAATTGTTGTAATAATTTTCTGATGTTTGTAAATATTTTTTTATTTTTTGTAACTTAGTTCTTTTTTATTTTTTGTACTTTAGCTAGTTTATTTAATTGTATTTATTTGTAGGAATTGTGTTTAATTAATTTATTGATAGTGTAGTGTTAGGTTAATTGTAGGTAATTGTAGGTAGTTTATTTAATTAATTTATTGATAGGGTAGTGTTAGGTTTAATTATATCTTAGGTTAGGATTTATTTTACAGGTAAATTTGTTATTATTTTAACTAGGTAACTATTAAATAGCTATTGTACCTGGTTAAAATAATTACAAAGTTGCCTGTAAAATAAATATTAATCCTAAAATAGCTATAATATAATTATAATTTATATTGTAGCTATATTAGGATTTATTTTACAGGTAAGTATTTAGCTTTAAATAGGAATAAGTTATTTAATAAGAGTTAATTAATTTCGTTAGATGTAAATTATATTTAAGTTAGGGGGGTGTTAGTGTTAGGGTTAGACTTAGCTTTAGGGGTTAATCCATTTATTATAGTAGCGATGAGCTCCGGTCGTCAGATTAGGGGTTAATAATTGAAGTTAGGTGTCGGCGATGTTAGGGAGGGCAGATTAGGGGTTAATACTATTTATGATAGGGTTAGTGAGGCGGGTTAGGGGTTAATAACTTTATTATAGTAGCGGTGCGGTCCGCTCGGCAGATTAGGGGTTAATAAGTGTAGGCAGGTGTCGGCGACGTTGTGGGGGGCAGATTAGGGTTAATAAATATAATATAGGGGTCGGCGATGTTAGGGCAGCAGATTAGGGGTACATAGGGATAACGTAGGTTGCGGCGGTTTACGGAGCGACAGATTAGGGGTTAAAAAAAATATGCAGGGGTCAGCGATAGCGGGAGTGGCAGATTAGGGGTTAATAAGTGTAAGGTTAGGGGTGTTTAGACTCGGGGTACATGTTAGAGTGTTAGGTGCAGACGTAGGAAGTGTTTCCCCATAGGAAACAATGGGGCTGCGTTAGGAGCTGAACGCTGCTTTTTTGCAGGTGTTAGGTTTTTTTTCAGCTCAAACAGCCCCATTGTTTCCTATGGGGATATCGTGCACGAGCACGTTTTTGAGGCTGGCCGCGTCCGTAAGCAACTCTGGTATCGAGAGTTGCATTTGCGGTAAAAATGCTCTACGCTCCTTTTTTGGAGCCTAACGCAGCATTTGTTTGAACTCTCGATACCAGAGTTAAATTTATGGTGCGGCCAGAAAAAAGCCCGCGGAGCGTTAACAGCCCTTCTACCGCCAAACTCCAAATCTAGGCCTATGTTAATTATCTTCCTGCGCTAAAGGCCAGTGTTAGTGGTTCTAAAGCTAAAACTATTGAGGTGAAACGGAAAATGGAAATAACCACTCTAGACAGTAAATATTATATATAAACAAATATTTTTTATTTGATATTTTTTAAAAAATTTTTTTACATTAAACATTTTTCATATGCCAAAATCTTTACCTGTGCACAGAAAAGAACTTTTTACAAACTTTGCTCCATTTTCAGTTCAATCATAATCATGTTCTAATATTTATATGGTTATTTTTTATTTTCATATACTAAGGCTTGCTAACATTCTCTAAAACCTAAGCTCAATTAAGTTTGCTTTTTTGCACAACGTGCAGAAAACTGTCTATCATATGCAACAAGGTGTTTTCATACCCACATCTCCTTTTTAATCGCTATTTAGCTTACACATTTTAGCTTACACATTTTAACCCCATATTTTCATGTTTCTCCAATCCACTGTGTAAACTAACTATATCTGCTGTGTATACTAACTAAATTTGTTGTGTATATTAACTATATTAACTATATTAACTATACTAACTATATGTGCTGTGTATACTAACTATATCCTCTGTTCAGTATACTCACTACATCAACTGTTTATCTTTTTGCCTCTGTCATTTTTTGCTGAAAATAAGAAAATTTTATACATCAGCTTTTTAATATAAATTCATAATTTTTTAAGAACCAGAGAGTACTTTTAATAAAAATTTTTAAAAAATATCAAATAAAAAATATTTGTTTATATATAATATTTACTGTCTAGAGTGGTTATTTCCATTTTCCGTTTCACCTCAATAGTTTTAGCTTTAGAACCACTAACACTGGCCTTTAGCGCAGGAAGATAATTAACATAGACTTACAATGTGATTCTCCTTATCTGATTTTTCATGCAGATAATGTAGTTCTGCTTACCAAACCTGGGTTTTTACCTAAGGTGGTTTCTAACAAGAATATCAATCAAGAGATTGTTGTTCCATCATTGTGTCCTTCTTCGAAGAAGGAACGTCTCTTACATAATCTGGACGTAGTCCGTGCCTTGAAGTTTTACTTACAAGCTACTAAAGATTTTCGCCAAACATCTGCCCTGTTTGTCGTTTACTCTGGACAGAGGAGAGGTCAAAAAGCTTCGGCAACCTCTCTTTCCTTTTGGCTTCGGAGCATAATTCGCTTAGCCTATGAGACTGCTGGACAGCAGCCCCCTGAAAGGATTACAGCTCATCCTACTAGAGCTGTGGCTTCCACCTGGGCCTTTAAAAATGAGGCCTCTGTTGAACAGATTTGCAAGGCTGCGACTTGGTCTTCGCTTCACACCTTTTCAAAATTTTACAAATTTGATACTTTTGCTTCTTCGGAGGCTGTTTTTGGGAGAAAGGTTCTTCAGGCAGTGGTTCCTTCCATTTAATCCTGCCTTGTCCCTCCCATCATCCGTGTACTTTAGCTTTGGTATTGGTATCCCATAAGTAATGGATGGTCCGTGGACTGGATAAACTTAACAAGAGAAAACATAATTTATGCTTACCTGATAAATGTATTTATTTATTTGTAGTGTATCCAGTCCACGGCCCGCCCTGTCCTTTTAAGGCAGGTCTAAATTTTAATTAAACTACAGTCACCACTGCACCCTATAGTTTCTCCTTTCTCGTCTTGTTTCGGTCGAATGACTGGATATGGCAGTGAGGGGAGGAGCTATATAGCAGCTCTGCTGTGGGTGATCCTCTTGCAACTTCCTGTTGGGAAGGAGAATATCCCATAAGTAATGGATGATCTGTGGACTGGATACACTACAAGAGAAATAAATTTATCAGGTAAGCATAAATTATGTTTTCACAGGAGGTCTGTGACTATCTTAACAATTAAATCCATAAATATAATTGTCCATTCCTCATCCCAGAAGCAAAGAACCCTAACTGTGTTAGAGGTACTAACACAGGTAAAAATATTAATAATAAAATAAAATGTATGATAGCACAGGCAGTGATTTCAACAATCAGGGGACTAACACACATAATTGGAGACTTGATAGAACAAAATAAAGATCTGAAATTCAAGTTAGATCAAACACAGACTGACAGAGATTGTATTAAATATCCTCTTTAACTAACAACATACAGGTAGGTAAATTACAACGTCACTTAAAATTTAATAAAACACAACAGAAAGGAAAGCACAGCTAAAATTGAGTTACAGATAACAACAAGAAAAAATCAATTAGTGATATCTCTGGGAACAATGCAGATTGTGATTACTTACTGACACAAAGGAGAGAGCCCAAACCATAAAATAATATGCCAATGGGTCTAAAAAAAAAAAAAAAGCCCAAATTCTGTTCCATCTGAGAATTTTAACACCCTGAAAGTTCCTACAGGTTTTTCAGAGCAAACTAAGCCAATGTTTGTTGCAGATAAAGAACATTTTCATACAAATAGGTTTAATAGCTTTTCACACTGGTTTTACAAGGGAGCTGAAAAAGCAGTAGGAATGAACATGCAGGAATGGACAGAATTGCTTCAAGATGCCATGGGTCCCTATGCCAACAGGTTATTGGGGATCAACTCAAGCATATCTTATCAGGCTGGGAGAATAGTTAAAACCTTTTTCAATTTTACTAGTCTAGAAAAAGAGATTAGTGAAATTACCATGAGACCTCTAGATGGGCCTTTTGAAATAGCAAAAAAATTAAAAAATATTCTGGTGTGTGCTGTGTCAGCCACATACCCAAATGATCTGGGGGTCACCAGCTCACATACAGAGGGTACTTGATGCTCTCCCTAGAAAATGTCAGGAGTTTGTGAAGCTGTTTGATCCAAACTCAACAAACTTAGAGATGGTGCTTACTATAGCTGAGAAGTGTTGGACTGATCACCCAGTAATGAAACAGTCAATGGAAAACAATCTGAAAAATCACAGACAAGAATCAGAGAGGAGTAACAGGAGAAATGTTAGTGAATATCAGAAATGTAGAGAATCAAATACAGTCAACTAGAGACTGGAGAGACAGGAATTTAAATGGTGATATAAGCAGAAGAGAAAATAAGTATAAAAATTGGAGGCTGAGGACAGATTAGAGAAGCAATAAGGCCAAATTAAATTATTTGGAACTCAAGCAACAAAACAGGAGAATGAGAGAAGAAATTGAGTTTCTAAAGAAACAGCTGACAGAGCTGGAGTGCTCAATCTGAATAATTAATTTTTTGTTTTTGTTTCAAGTCTGTATTGCAGGAAGAAAATTAATGAAAACAAAGGGGCTTCCCTCCTTTCCTTCCACCAATAACACATATTCTAGATTGTTTTTCAGGTGTCATCAAGAATGATCTAACCAACAATCTATGATTGTGGAGTTGGACAAATTAGATAAGTATATAATGTATCACAATGGAGATGTAAAATAGGTAATTAGGCCAAAACAATATATGGCATAAAGGGATAAATAAATAATCATATAGACCAAGCAACATAAGTTAAAGTATGGGGGCGAGTGGGATGATGCAATGATAGAAGCACATCCCAACTTGAAGTTAAAGGGACAGTCTACACCAGAATTGTTATTGTTTACAAAGATAGATAATCCCTTTATTACCCATTCCCCAGTTTTGCATAACCATTTATATTAATATGTTTTACCTCTGTGATTACCTTGTATCTAAGCCTCTGCAGACTGCCCTCTTATATCAGTGCTTTTGACAGACATGCAGTTTAGCCAATCAGTGCAGACTCCTAAATAACTCCACGAGAGTGAGCTCAATGTTATCTATATGACACACATGAACTAGTACTGTCTAACTGTGAAAAACTTTCAAAATGCTAAGAGGCGGTTTTCAACGGTTTAAAAATCAGTTTGAGCCTAGCTAGGTTTAGATTTTCAAAAATACCACCAAGGGAACAAAGCAAATTTGATGATAAAAGTAAATTGGAAAGTTGTTTAAAATTGCATGCCCTATATGATTCATGCAAGTTTAATTTTGAATAGACTGTCCCTTTAATAACTGTGAATGTGGTTTCTACTGCAGATGAAGTGTTGTAGTGTGAAGTATATATGCCTGGCTTTAATCTCTTTTCAATACTTTGAGTGTTCTGTAAAAAAACCAAGTGGTTCAAAGATCGGCGATTGGTAAAGCACGAGCAAGAATCAGATTATTATTATTATCGTTTTTTGGTAGAGCGCTAACCAGATGCCAAAGATGACAAAGAACTTTAGTGAACCATTATAACTTTTGTTTCACTGGCACAATTCACACTTTCGGTTAGATTATGAGTTTTGCCTTATGAGTGAAAAAGCCTCATAACAATGCTTTTTCACTACCGCTAGTATTACGAGTTTTGCAGGTATATCTGTACGGCACACTTTTTTGGCCGTAACGCAACGTAACTACCGCAGCTTTCAAAAAGTCCTTTTTCAATGGGACTTCCACAGCGCCGGTATTACGAGTTTTCCTGTCTGGCCAAAAGTGAGCGGTACAGCCTATACCGTCAAGAGCCATACCGTAAACTGAAAGTCAGTAGTTATGGCTTTTATGTTACAAAGCTGTACTATAAAACTCATAACTAAAGTGCTACAAAGTACACTAACACCCATAAACTACCTATTAACCCCCAAACCGAGGCCCTCCCTCATCGCAAACACTAAAATAAAATTATTAACCCCTAATCTGCCGCTCCGGACATCGTTGCCACTATAATAAACATATTAACCCCTAAACCGCTGTACTCCCGCATCGCAAACACTAGTTAAATATTAACCCCTAATTACACCTAACCTTACACTACAATTAAATAAATTACATTAATTAAATACAAATAACTAAATTACAAAAAAAATAAACACTAAATTACCCAAAATAAAAAAGAAATGATCAAATATTTAAACTTATTACACCTAATCTAATAGCCCTATCCAAAAAGCCCCCCCAAAATAAAAAAAAACCCTAGCCTAAACTAAACTGCCAATAGCCCTTAAAAGGGCCTTTTGCGGAGCATTGCCCCAAATAAATCAGCTCTTTTACCTTTAAAAAAAAATACAAACAACCCCCAACAGTAAAACCCACCACCCACACAACCAAACCCCCCAAATAAAATCCTATCTAAAAAAAAATAAGTTCCCCATTGCCCTGAAAACGGCATTTGGATGGGCATTGCCCTTAAAAGGGCATTTAGCTCTTTTTCAGCCCAAACCCTAAGCTAAAAATAAAACCCACCCAATAACCCTTAAAAAAAACCTAACACTAACCCCAAAGATCCACTTACAGTTTTTGAAGACCGGACATCCATCCTCAACGAAGCCGGGAGAAGTCTTCATCCAAGCGGGCAGAAGTCCTCAACGAAGCCGGGAGAAGTCTTCATCCAAGCGGCAAGAAGTGTTCCTCCAGGCGGGCAGAAGTTTTCATCCAGACGGCATCTTCTATCTTCATCCTTCTGACGCGGAGCGGCTCCATCTTCAAGACATACGGCGTGGAGCATCCTCTTCTGACGACGGCTACTGAAGAATGAAGGTTCCTTTAAGGGACGTCATCCAAGATGGCGTCCCTTGAATTCCGATTGGCTGATAGAATTCTGTCAGCTAATCGGAATTAAAGTTGAAAAAATCCTATTGGCTGATCCAATCAGCCAATAGGATTGAGCTTGCATTCTATTGGCTGTTCCAATAAATTATCTGTGATTATTTTATTTATGAAGATAAAATGATGATGCTGGAGTCGCAATGAAAGTCAACTATTAGCTTTATTTCTCCATAAAACAGGTAAATACAATGGTAAGCCCTTCAGAATGTAGTTAAGCTTACGCGTTTCGGCTTTCAGGCCGTAATCATAGCTCACTGAAACCCTCATAATTGCTGGGCTTTAAAAAGGGTGTAAAAACAATTGATTGGCTGAAGGGCAATGACCAGATTAACTCCTTGTTAACTGTTTAACCTCTAATATACATGTGTAAATTCATTATTTTTGTGCTATTTACCCATTTATTCTTATTTGTTATTACCTTGGGACTTAATTAAGTATGATAAATAGTTAGTTAGCAGTGTTGCACATATTGCGGTTGTGGTAGCTAGAGTTGCCCTGTGTTAATTGGACTGTTTTGTTGTAAAATATATGTATATACCTGTAAATATTCAACTTATTACAACATATGTATTGGTTTCTATTAAAACTTTTTGAAAACATTATGGACGGACCTGTTAAGTGTTTAATAACTTGTATTGGTTTAGTGTTTTGGGTTTTTTACCATATAATTATATTTAGTTAGTATTAAATTAAAAATCCATCACCGATAATAAAAACAGACATGAGACCTCCCCTCACATTGTCAAACAGTTAAATCCTTTTTACTCTGTATATAACAGCGGGTATTAGGTCGCATTGTGATTTAACTCCCAGGTGAATTAGTTGATTAAATAGCAGCTATTAACACATAATAAAGTTTCCATAATTACTAGGCTAAGTATGAAAAGTCTCGTAATAAATGGTGGAATTAGTCAGCTACATGTGTATGTCCATTGGTTATGACTTACCTCAAATTTGGTGTACCTACTAATAGCGTGTGGGTGTGTGAGTGCAAGAAATGGCTGCACTTACCTCAGGTGCACCCACTCTACCATGCATACTGGCTTCTGAAAAGACTGCTTCCAGTAGAGAGACCACCCAGTATTGTTTGTGTCACAGCAGATAATCTACTTGTGGAGTATATCGACAACCCAACAGGAGGAGGCTAAAGGACCGCTCCCTTTGACACCTGTAGCAGGCTTGTGACTAATTCCTTCACTGGGAGTGATTGTGTCGCTACCTAATTCTCCAATTTCCCCTCTGTATCTCAGTAGCAGCTCTCTTGAGAGGAAAAAAAGTTCCTCAAATGAATCTGAGGACCCATCTCAACAAAGAATCTGGAGTACCGCAATTCTTCACCTTAGAAGAGACTAGAATACCAAAGAGGTGGGAGGGATTAAGTAGTCTGAGAGCTTTGGGAATCTTTGCCTTTTCTAGTTGCCAGGAATTGAATCCAAGGAATAATGGCTTGTGGAATCTCACCACCTTATGAAAGAAAAGTGACCCATGGTCATGTGATCACTGTGACAACCAGTCATAGTGATCACGTAAAAAATGGCTTGTCTTGGCCCCTTCTGTTCCGGTGAACACAAAGTAATAAGTGTCAAATTTATTTTAATAAGTGTTTTTATACACTTTATACAGGGAGTGCAGAATTATTAGGCAAATGAGTATTTTGACTACATCATCCTCTTTATGCATGTTGTCTTACTCCAAGCTGTATAGGCTCGAAAGCCTACTACCAATTAAGCATATTAGGTGATGTGCATCTCTGTAATGAGAAGGGGTGTGGTCTAATGACATCTACACCCTATATCAGGTGTGCATAATTATTAGGCAACTTCCTTTCCTTTGGCAAAATGGGTCAAAAGAAGGACTTGACAGGCTCAGAAAAGTCAAAAATAGTGAGATATCTTGCAGAGGGATGCAGCACTCTTACAATTGCAAAGCTTCTGAAGCGTGATCATCGAACAATCAAGCGTTTCATTCAAAATAGTCAACAGGGTTGCAAGAAGCGTGTGGAAAAACCAAGGCGCAAAATAACTGCCCATGAACTGAGAAAAGTCAAGCGTGCAGCTGCCAAGATGCCACTTGCCACCAGTTTGGCCATATTTCAGAGCTGCAACATCACTGGAGTGCCCAAAAGCACAAGGTGTGCAATACTCAGAGACATGGCCAAGGTAAGAAAGGCTGAAAGACGACCACCACTGAACAAGACACACCAGCTGAAACGTCAAGACTGGGCCAAGAAATATCTCAAGACTGATTTTTCTAAGGTTTTATGGACTGATGAAATGAGAGTGAGTCTTGATGGGCCAGATGGATGGGCCCGTGGCTGGATTGGTAAAGGGCAGAGAGCTCCAGTCCGACTCAGGCGCCAGCAAGGTGGAGGTGGAGTACTGGTTTGGGCTGGTATCATCAAAGATGAGCTTGTGGGGCCTTTTCGGGTTGAGGATGGAGTCAAGCTCAACTCCCAGTCCTACTGCCAGTTTCTGGAAGACACCTTCTTCAAGCAGTGGTACAGGAAGAAGTCTGCATCCTTCAAGAAAAACATGATTTTCATGCAGGACAATGCTCCATCACACGCGTCCAAGTACTCCACAGCGTGGCTGGCAAGAAAGGGTATAAAAGAAGAAAATCTAATGACATGGCCTCCTTGTTCATCTGATCTGAACCCCATTGAGAACCTGTGGTCCATCATCAAATGTGAGATTTACAAGGAGGGAAAACAGTACACCTCTCTGAACAGTGTCTGGGAGGCTGTGGTTGCTGCTGCACGCAATGTTGATGGTGAACAGATCAAAACACTGACAGAATCCATGGATGGCAGGCTTTTGAGTGTCCTTGCAAAGAAAGGTGGCTATATTGGTCACTGATTTGTTTTTGTTTTGTTTTTGAATGTCAGAAATGTATATTTGTGAATGTTGAGATGTTATATTGGTTTCACTGGTAAAAATAAATAATTGAAATGGGTATATATTTGTTTTTTGTTAAGTTGCCTAATAATTATGCACAGTAATAGTCACCTGCACACACAGATATCCCCCTAAAATAGCTAAAACTAAAAACAAACTAAAAACTACTTCCAAAAATATTCAGCTTTGATATTAATGAGTTTTTTGGGTTCATTGAGAACATGGTTGTTGTTCAATAATAAAATTAATCCTCAAAAATACAACTTGCCTAATAATTCTGCACTCCCTGTATATATATATATATATATATATATATATATATATATATATATATATATATATATATATATATATATATATATATTATTTTTTTTTGTGTGTAAAGCTAATCTTTGTTTGACTGTTAAATTATCTTTAACTGGAAAATGAACTTTTTTTTTTAAAAAAAAAAGGCTTTATTGTTAATTCAAGCTTACATCTGGATAACACAAAAATCCAATACAATATATATGGTTACAGCTCATCAGTTTTTAAACACATACATGTTCGGTTGTTCATGTCCATTTTATGGTTACCTCTGCGTAAGTTCGTTGTAAGTCTATATCTTCATTAAAGAGGTTAGCGCTATTGTGTTTTGATCTCAGTCCTTTAGTTTAGCAATTAACTTTTCAATCTTAAAAAGAAAATATAAAAGAGAAAGAAAAAAAAAAGCAGAAGAAAATAGGAAAGTCCCCTTCTTGAGGGGGCTCAGTCTGCCATGCTCTCCTTGACAATGGGAATAAAAGTTCTCTCATTGGTCTCCCTCTCTTGGGTTTTTGATCAGCGAAATCAGGTACAATCAATGTTACTGTTATTAAGGCCTGTCTGCATCTCATCCCACAAGAATCTAACCTCTGCAAGAGTATTTAATTTATTTCTCTTCAGATATCCGTATTCTTCCAGAACCAGTATCTCTGTTACTTTCTCTGTCCAAGCAGAGATCGTTGGGAGGGTTCTGGTTCTTCCAGTGTAGAGCCACTAATGCTTTTGCACCTGTCATCCCTAGGTGTAATAATGTGCGTCTGAGCTTACAAGTGATGTTCGTGGTGTCATTGAGTAGGGCTAGGTTAGGTGTTAGTGTAAAATCATTTGACAAGATCACTTTGTAGTGCCTCTCTATTTCTACCCAGAATTGTGTAAGTTTCTTGCAATTCCACCACATGTGGAGGTAACTTCCTCTCTCCTCGCACCCCCTCCAACATCTGTCACTAGCATTTGGGTATATAGAGTGTGACCTAGAAGGGGTAAGGTACCATCTCATAATTACTTTAAAATTCATTTCTATTAACTGTGGAGACGTGGAAATCTTTTTGGTGTGCCTAAAAATTCTTGCCCAGTCATCTCTTGTCATGTCTAGGCCCAACTCCTCCTGCCATTTGGAGGTGTACGTTGGTAGGGTTGCTGCTTGATCTGATTGTATGAGCCGCCTTGAGATGGAGAGGGTATGCCTAATCTCTTCTGTGTTTGCGCATAGTGTTTCATATGGGTTTTAATTCCCTTAAAAGTTCATGCTTATGTGGAGATGTGTGTATGAAGTGTGCTAGTTGAGAGTATTTCAACCAGGTGGCGTATCTGCCTTCCGAAATTTCTGTCAGATTTTCTCTTTTGTCTAGCCTCCCCTCTTTCATAAACTTCTTTAATGGTGTTGTGTATCCCCATTCTTGTAGCCTTTGTTGGCCTCTATCTAGTCCTCCTATTAGTTCTGCGTTTATCGGTATAGGGAATAAGGGCGAGCGTGCTACCGAAATGTGTTTCCGTCATGTGAGAATACTATCCCATGTATCAAAGGTGTGCTTGTGTATAGTGAGGTCTGTGCATTGGGGAGGTCTTAACTCTTTTGGTACCCAACAGAGTGTCCCTACCTCCGGGACTCTCAGTATATGGGAGTCTATTGCAACCCATGCCTTTGTTTCCCTAGATCTGTGCCAGTCTAAAATCCTTTACAGTTTGACTGCCTCGTGATAATTAGCTATGTGAGGTAACCCCAATCCCCCATTCTCTATGCTCCTGTACATGTTCCCCCTATTTATTCTGGGTTTGCTCTTGTTCCAGACGAAAAAAGAGTTAATTTGCTTTTGCAGCTGGGGCATATACCATTTTGGGATAGGGATGGGGAGAGCCTGGATAAGATATAATATTCTGGGCAGTGTCGTCATTTTTAATACTTTGTATGCCGTCCCCACCATGTGATTGGTTTTGTGGCCCAGGTGCGTAGATCTTTTTGGATGTTGTGCACTTTATATATTTTTTTAATACATTTTATTTTAATTGCTTATTCACCCCTACATCTTATTTTCTGCCCTTGGCGATAAAAGGGTTAAACGTGTTAATACTTCTAGATAAATACCCTGAGATTTCTAAATTCTACAAATATATTTTGTGTAGCAGTTTTTTAATTGGGTAGCAGCTATTTAGCTTACAGTCCAAGCGTAGCGAATTTTAGTGTTAAACCAATAATTCCATCTTTTATAGTATTCAGCCTATATATGCTATTAATTACTTGGAAACAGACATATGGGGTATTCCTAAAATCAAGGTAACATAATGAATCTATTTGGTGGTATTTTTCTTTAGCTATAGTAGTTTTGTAGCAATTGTTATAAAGAAAACTGCAAAAAATGTTTCCCCACCCCATTTTAAATTCCTATTTATTGTTATTTTATATAACCATATAGGTATCACTAGAAAGGCTTGTTTGTCTGAAGAAAAAAACGTGTATAATATTAATGAATGCATTTAACTAGAGAGTGGACAATTCCGATTATCCTAGCTTGTGAAGGTATAGTCTAGATTTTATTAAAGACACAGAGACGAGTATTTTGCATATCTTTCTTTATACTACTCAATGCAGCATTTTTAAAGTGATGATACAGAAGTGAATAAAACATTAAAACAATACAGATAAAACATGGTAAACATAAGTAGCCAATGAAATGGGTACTTTAGTGAAAACAGAAAATATGGACCAATAGGATGTGTCATAGCTTCCATAAACTGTCCACTACGTAATGTTAATAATGAGAAACAATAAGGGAGGGTACATGCAGAGGTGGGAAAATACTCGTCTCTGTGTCTTTAATAAAATCTAGATTATACCTTCACAGGCTAGGATAATCAGAATTTTATTACAAGACCAGAGACTCCTATTTTGCTAGTTTAAAGCAAATATTAAATAAGTAAATTGTTAGCTGGATGAAGAATGAGTTTTGAAATAAAACTGTTTGAAAATAGAGTCCGAAGACCAATCAGCAGAAAATAAAATTTGTTGTAAAGAGCCGCTTTAAGAAAGGCTTTAGAAGCAGCGGAACCTCTAACGGAGAGAGCAGAAAAAATTGAAATATCAATACCAGCTTCTTTCATAACCCATTTCACCCAGCGGGAAATAGAAGTATTAGTGACAGGAGCATGAGGAGGAACAAAAGAAATAAAAAGTTGATTAGAAGATGAAGATCTGAAAGGAGAAGTTCTAGATTCATACTCTTTGAGACATTTAACCACACAAAGGGAAGGTTCAGAAGGTAAGTAAGGGTACAAAATAGAAGAAGAAAAAGTTTTTGTTCTACGAGTTAAGAAAAAGGTGACACCTTCAGGAGAGAAAACCTTAGAATTAAAATCTAAAGCACCAACATCCGAAACCCTACGAAAAGAAATAAGACATAGTAAGGTAACTAATTTAGCGGAAAGTTGTTTTAGGGAAAGAAGGTTAGTATAAGGCCAAGATTTGAAAAGAGAAAAGATCTTATCTACGTCCCAGAAAGAATTATATTTAGGAGTAGGAGGACGTTTCAGTCTAATGGCTTTTAAAAGTCTATAAATAAGGGGATGTTGTCCAACAGGAAAATAAGGAGTGTTTAGCCGAAATAGCAGATCGATATAAATTGATAGATCTGTAGGCTAAACCTGATTCAAAAAGAGAGGTCAAGAAATTGATAATATGATTTATATCAGCTGAAAGGGGATCCAAGTTCCTAGCCAAGGACCAGCAAGACCATTTTGTCCATGCGTAAAAATAAGATTTTTCGGTTGCCTGGAGCCCAAGATTCTTGCATGAGAGATTTAGCTCCATCAGAAGTCCTTCGAGATGACAGGAATCCCCCAAATTGACCAAGCGATGAGTCTTGAAGAATGAGTTTGTGAAAATCTCCTTTTGGATTGGATAACAGATGAGGAAGATGAGGAAGGAGAATAGGAAGTTTGAATGACATTTCCAGAAGAGAAGGGTACCACGGTTGAGTTGGCCAAAAGGGGGTTATTAGCAGGAGAGAAATCTTGTCCCTGCGAACCACAGAAATTGTTCTCGAAATCATCAAAAGAAAGGAGGGAAGGCGTATGCTCCTTGAGGAGGCCAGAGTTGGAGAAAGGCATCTAATTGCAGCTGCTTCTGGATCCGGTCTCCAACTGGTAATAAGAGAGAATTTGAAAATTTAGACGAGATGCAAAAAGATCTAGATTGAAGGGACCTCTGAGGTGAGACAGAGAAAGAAAAAACTTTCCTGTCGAGTCTCCCAGTTGCTGTAATCCATCAGAAAACGGGAACCCCAGTCTGCCACTGTGTTTGAGAGACCCAGAATGTATTCTGCTTTCACAGAACTATTCCTGTCTAAACACAAGTGGATGAATTCTTTGGTAATATTGGAAAGATCTCTGGATTTCGTACCTCCCAAACGGTTCAGATAACGAACTGCAGAGATATTGTCCACGCAAAGTAAAATGGTAACTGGAGAAAAGTTTTTTTACAAAACTCTTGACAGTGCAAGAACCTGCTAGAAGTTCTAGACAATTGATATGGAATCACTTTTCTGACAGAGACCATTTTCCTCCTGTGATGGAAGGACCGCACTGAGCACCCCAGCCAGACCTGCTGGCGTCTGATTCGATGATAAGGTCTGGGGAATTGCCAAAAATAGCCTCTCCCATTCCATGCTTCCATGTGAGAGAGCCACCAGGAGAGTTCCTCCTTGGCTTCTGGTGAGAGTTGAATTAAATGAGAGTAAGAGAATCTTTCTGTAAATGGCAAATTTTGAGACGTTGTAATTCTCGGTAGTGTAGAGGAGCAGGAAATATAGCCTGAATAGAGGATTAAAGTAACCCTACTATCCTGGCTATATTCCTGATAGGAATAAATTGAGCTGAGAGGGTACGAGATATTTCTTTCTTGATGTTCTTTATTTTGTCTGGAGGTAAGCTTGAGGGTAGATTTGGAAGTGTCTATGGAGAAACCCAGAAAAATTAGAGATTGGTGTAGGAGTTAGAACAGATTTCTGTTTGTTTATTATAAAACCTAGATTCTCCAGAAGATGGATGGTAAGGGATAATTGGTTTTGAAGAGAAAAAACTCTGGTTCATAATCAGAATGTCGTCTAAATAAATAATTAAACGGACACCTCTGACTCTCAACCAGGCCATAACTGGTTTTAACAATTTTGTAAAAATCCAAGGAGCCGAAGAAAGACCAAAAGGAAGTCAAGTAAAGCTCCACAATTGGTCTTTCCAAGGAAAAGTTAGGAATTTCCGATGTTCCGGGGCAATTGGAACAGTCAGGTAAGCATCTGTAAGGTCTAAACAAATTAACCAGTCGTTTCTCTGAGACAGTCCTCTTAAACAGATGAATTCCTTCCATCTTGAAATGATGATAGGAAACAAAGGAGTTTAATTCTCTTAAATTTTTGACAGGACGGAATTGTCCGTTTTTCTTTTTTACAAGGAAAAGATTGGTGATTAATAAATCCTGAGAAAATTCTGAGTTTTGTATTGCTTGTTTTTGAAAAAGACTTAAAACTTCTGATTGAACAAGATTTTGATCCTCTATTGAAATTTGAATGGGACGAGGTCTTAAGACCTGAACAGGAGGGGAAGAAAACTCTATCAGAACACCTTGAACTGATTGAAGAATCCAAGGGTCTGATGTTATTAGATTCCAATTTTGAACAAAGATGGAGAGTCTGCCACCAAGATTTTCTGGGAAAGAAGGAAGAAAAGAAGAAAAAGTGGACTTATTTGTAGGGGGGCGAGATCTTGCCTCTGGAACGCTGACCCCTTTGGAACCATGGTCTGGATCGGGATGGGAAGAACTGTGGAGGTGGAAGGATCTTGAAAGGATCTATGGAAGGGTTGTTGAAACTGCTGTTGATGCAGAAATTGAGGTCTTGTCTGGTAGTTGTGCGGCCAGGAAAGCAACCTCTGCCTTTCCCGGCCCTGTCCATAGAAACTATTAGGGTAGAAAATTTTACAAACTGAAGTTCTGACTTTATTGAGATTAGAGAAAGTGTTAATATAGTTATTAAGGTCTTTTAGGAAAATATCCCCAAAAAGAAGACCATTAGCATCAGAGTCTAGCTCGTTATTAGCATTGTCACAAATCTTGCGATCGATTTTTCGTAGAATGTTTTTTTCTACTTTCGATGATCATTGCTGAATAGCATTTCCAACAAATGAAAGGATTCTTTGAACCCATTCCCTTACTAAAAAGGGATCTAGAGGGGAATTTTCTAATACAGCCTGCTCAGATATTTCAAAAGTTTGGAAATTGGGCCAACTGAGTCTAAAAGTTTATCTTGGCATGTTTTCCATGTCCAATCCATGCCCTTCTTGACTTTATAGCCAGGGGAAACCAATAAACTTTATAATTTTGGGGTCCATTTCAGGAGTTATGCAGGAATTCTTAGGAAGGAGAGGGCGAGGGCATTCATCTCTCATTTTGTTATGAGAGTCTTTTTTGAGGGGAAATTTTAATTGGAAATCAATAAAAGTGGCTACGTCTAAAGAAGGGCACCATTCTGAAGATCTTGGGTGGTGAAGGTCGTCTGCACAAAATCTTGATTACCAAGACAATCAAAAAAATTAGAATCCTCATTTTTAGAGGATTTAGATTATTTTAAGAGATTTTTTTAGATTTTTGGGTTTGGGAGAATCTGAATCTGAAGATAATTGTCTGATATATCTTCAAAATCGGAGTTAGATTCATTCTTCTGTAGAAGAATCTGAGTTAGAGGATAAGACAACTTTTTTGGATTTTTTCATGGATAAAGTCTCAGACATTTTTGATCCCATTTGTAACCCCTTGGGATTAGGGGAAGGCTTTGCGGATGTTTTTCCTTCCTTTGCCGCCAGAAATTGCAGAGTCAGTTAAAGTCTGACAAGACTTCGAAGTAGTTTTTTTGCTTGCTAAAACAGAGGCAAGTCTTTTCCTTTTAGAAATGACTTTAGGGTTAGGCTGTTGCGATAAAAGTTTAGTCATGTGAGACATCATTTTCCCCATGGAGTTGTCAATCATAGACCGCACAGATTGTGCAGTAAGGGGTTCATTAGGTTCAGATATTTGTGACATGTTAAAACAATAAAATAATATATTTTTTTGCAATAAATAAATATAATTTAAAATAATTTTTGAAAAGAAAATTTTTATATAAATATATAGAACTTCAGTTCAATAAAACCAAATACCACAAAACTTGTAAGAAAAAAACAATATAATAAAAGTTTTGTCTTTTAAAAACAAACTGAATAACAGAGAACTGAAATAAACTAATGTTTATATATAATACAATAAACACCATCTATTGGTGGACAAATGAATAACTGAATAATTTTGCCAGAAAAAATGGATGCAAAATATGCTAGAGTATCCGGTGTAGTGTATCGCAACAGCAGGAGCCCAGCTGATGTGAGGAGATTCAACTACGAGCAGGGCGGAAGAAAAGGAGGCGGGAAAACAAGGGAGGAAGGAGCCTGTGACGAAATCAAGATGGCGAACGGCTGCACAAGCCTTTAACTGATAAGTGAGTAACGCAACTGAGATGACAATAGAAGGTAAAGGGAAACAGTGAAAACACCGGGTAGGGTGGCGGTAGGAGCGGCAGAGGAGTTAAACAGAAAATATATAAAACGATAGAAAAAAGTCAAATAAGGGAATTAGAAAATTACATACAAGAAATAAAAAACTTGTAAATAAAACGGCACAAAAAACAAGGGCAATATGAAATAAAGAACAAAAAACTAAAATAAATATATTTTACAGAAGATAAAATACAGAAAATGTATAAGCTATATATAATGACAATAAGAGTAAAAAAAATTAAAACTTATCCTGCAATGAGCAGCAAATGAAAGAGGAAGTTGGGGCACATATTGGACAGTTTATGGAAGCTATGACACATCCTATTGGTACATATTTTCTGTTTTCACTAAAGTACCCATTTCATTGGCTACTTATGTTTACCATGTTTTATCTGTATTGTTTTAATGTTTTATTCACTTCTGTATCATCACTTTAAAAATGCCTGCATTGAGTAGTATAAAGATAGATATGCAAAATAGGAGTCTCTGGTCTTGTAATAAAATTAAGGTGAAGCCAATAGTGAGCAAGAATGCCAAAATTGTTTGACTCATTTAAGCACAGAAACTAAGGAAAACCTTGCTTATTGAGGAGTTAAATGTATCTATCCTCATTATTATTAGAGACACATTTTTTTATTTCATAATTCAGATAGCGCATGCAATTTTAAACAACTTTCAAATTTACTGATATTATAACATTTTCTTCGTTTGCTTGGTATATTTTGTTAAAAAGCAGGGGCGTCCAAACTTTGCTCTCCAGAGGTTTTGGAACTACATTTCCGATGATGCTCAGCCAGCATTTTATCTAGCTGAGCATCATGGGAAATGTAGTTCCAAAACCTCTGGAGAGCAAAGTTTGGACATCCCTGCTCTAGAGCATGCCCTTCTGGAGCACTATATGACAACAGGTTTGTAAGAATGTTATCCATAAGAGCACTAGATGGCAGCACTATTTCCTGCCATGTAGTGCTGCAGATACCTACCTAGGTATCTCTTCAACTAATAACATGGGAATAAAGCTAATTTTATAATAGAATTTAATTGGAAACTTTTTATAAATAGTATGCTCTGTCTAAATCGCAAAAGAAAATGTTTGGCTTTCATAATCCCTTTAATACTACTATTAAAGTATCCGTAGCCCAAGAAAGTTTTGAGTTGGCTTCACAAAGCAACATGTAACCCCACAATTTATTTCATGATTCAGATAGAACATGCAATTTTAAACATCTTTCTAATTTACTCCTATTATCAAATTGTCTTCATTCTCTTGGTATCTTTATTTGAAAAGCAAGAATGTAAGTTAGATGCCAGCCCATTTTGGTGAACAACCTGGGTTGTTCTTGCTGATTGGTGGATAAATTCACCCACCAATAAAAAAAATGCTGTCCATTGGTCTAAACCAAAAATTGGCTGGCTCCTTAGCTTAGATGCCTTCTTTTTCAAATAAAGATAGCAAGAGAAAACAAAGAAAAATTGATAATAGGAGTAAATTAGAAAGTTGCTTAAATTGTAGGTTCTATCTGAATCACAAAAGAAAAAATTTGGGTTCAGTGTTCCTTTAAACAAATCCAAGTGGGGTTTGATAAGGGAGAAGAGCTCTTAGCCAATTGTGAATGTCTATCCACCAATCTAAATGCTGTTTTAGATGAGCTGGAAATTTGATTTTCAATAAAGATTAAAGGGACAGTCAACACCAGAATTTTTGTTGTTTAAAAAGATAGATAATCCCTTTATTACCCATTCCCCAGTTTTGCATAACCAACACCGTTATAGAAATACACGTTTTACCTTTGTGATTACCTTGTATCTAAGCTTCTGCAAACTGCCCCCTTGTTTCAGTTGTTTTGACAGACTTGCATTTTAGCCAATCAGTGCTCACTCCAGGGTAACTTCACATGCATGAGCTCAATGTTATCTATATGAAACACATGAACTAATGCCCTCTAGTGGTCAAAATGCATTTCGATTAGAGGCAGTCTTCAAGGTCTAAGAAATTAGCATATGAACCTCCTAGGTTTAGCTTTCAACTAAGAATACCAAGAGAACAAAGCAAAATTGGTGATAAAAGTATTTTGGAAAGTTGTTTAAAATTACATTCCCTATTTAAATCATGAACGATTTTTTTGGACTTGACTGTTCCTTTAAGACCTAGGGCCCGATAATCAAAAACTCTCTGCTCTGGTGAGATTAAAGAGACACTAAACCCAAAAAAAAATATTTTGTGATTCAGATAGAGCATGCAAGTTTAAGCAACTTTCTAATTTACTCCTATTATCAAATTTTCTTCATTCTCTTGGTATCTTTATTTGAAAAGCAAGAGTGTAAGTGTAGATGCCGGCCCATTTTTGGTGAACAACCTGGGTTGTTCTTGCTGATTGGTGGATAAATTCACCCACCAATAAACAAGTGCTGTCCAGTGGTCTGAACCAAAAATTGACTGGCTCCTTTAGCTTAAAATTGCATGCTCTATCTGAATCACAAAAGAAAACATTTGGGTTCAGTGTCCCTTTAACTTAGTTTTGTCAGTACTGGGAGGTGGTCCATCAAATAATTTTAGAAAAGCAAATGTGAGCTTTAGGGGTGCTGATCTAGCTATGCAGGGCTCTGGATGTAAAGGAGAGACTTGTATATTACAATATAATGCTCAAAACAAGCTCTCAAATAATGTGTGATTTCTCTCCATGCTGGTGACTTTTTGATCATCAGGCACTTTTCCATTACCTGAGAATTTCTGCAAAACTCTCACAAGCGACCTTGCCCAGTTTACCAACTCAATTATATTCTACTAGAAGGCACATTAAAAGTCTCTCTGATTTTATTTATTATTGCTTTTGGATATCTATGAAAAAGGTATGGAATTGTTGGATCATTTAGAAAAAGCAAATATTCCTTCATCTTTCTAGTGCATTGCTTCCACTAACGTAATCGCATACAAAATGTATAAAAATAAGAAAACTTATTTTCATGAGTTCTTCATTGATTCTCCACAATTTAAATAAGTTAAATCTTTAATTTACTTCAATGTAAGTGGTTATTCAAAGACTTTTTCTCTCTTTACGAAAAAGATAAATTCCTCCGTTCATTGAAGAGTGGGGTTTTTAGAATAGCATTGATCTCTCAACATTGCTAAATATTCTTGTGAACTATTAATGGTTTCACCTGTTCCTCTGGATGACTATTATTAAGATGATGTGGAAGTGCATAATTCTCAAATTTGAGTAACTTTGGTGATAGTTTTCAGAACCCAGGACACTTTGACCAAGTCTACTCAAAAATGTGCAAAGATAGACAATCTTGCTCCCAAATGGTAGAAAACCAGCACTTGATGATCTCTTACTGGGATGAATATCCTGCATGGCCCTCTGGACTGTGTGTGTCTTTTTCTTGTCTGGCATTAGACGATGTAAGTTTATTTGTTTTTCAAGACTCCAACGCTTTGGATTTTACTTTTGGATTTTGGATTTTACTTCAAGCATGAGTTTGTATCAACCAGAGGTCTCTTCTCACCAGATTTAATCTTAGGAGTTTAATCTTAAGGAAAGGCTGCAAAGATGCATAGGGGGGTTTCAGCAATATTGAACACCCTGCCAAACTGCAATGTCGGTCCCCGGTTATGATTTTAAGAGGACATTCAAGTGTTTGATGGGCAGGACCAAAAAGTCTAGATTAATTCCAGCAGAACATCTGTGGAAAAAGTTTGGAATGCCAAATTGATTGCAGACTTCTTATACAGCAACTTTGCAGAAAATGTAAATACATACCTACCAGTAGAAAGCAGTCACAGCAGTCATGTACTGATGTTTGAAAATAAATTATAATTATTTACATTCAAATAGTGACAAAGAGCTAAACTTAAAATGAGAAGAGCTGAATCTTAGCTCATGGGTCAGTGTATGTGGAAAATATCTATTTATGCACTGTAGAACCTTTAATGCCAAGCTTCTTAGATGTCAGGTATTAAAGGTATAATGACTCAGTGCTAACCACTCAGCTTTTGTGTGGTATTAAGGGTTGCAGTGCATAGTATTTTACATACATAACTAATTCTCACATTGTTTACTTAGGCAGTACAGCATTTGCAGATCTCAAACCTGCACAGTGCTATTGACTCCTTATACAGTTGCAATAAAGTTTGAGAACCCTTTTGGAATTACATGGTTTTCTGCATGAAGTACTCTTAAAATATGGTCTGCTCTTCATATAAGTCCCAATTATAGACAAACACAATCTTATTAAACTAACAAGTAGTTGTATGTTCAAATTTTTATTGAAGATATTCAGTCATCATTTACAGTGCAGGCTAAAAAATAGTAATTAAACCATTGAAGTTACTAACTTGTAGATCCTCCTTTAGCAGAAACAACCTGCCACAGCATTTCAATTGGGTCAAAACTCTGCCATTGCCATTCCAAAACATGAATCACTTCTTTTTCAGCCATTCTTTAGTTTATTTACTTGTGTGCTTTGGGTCATAATCTTATTGCATTACCCAACCTCTCTTAACCCAATAAGACGTGTGTGTGTGTATATATATATCTTGCAGTACTTTGCCTGTCGTACTGCAAGACGTATATATTCACTTGAGGAAGATCCAGCACTCTCAGTTGTGAAGTTACAGCAGAGAGGTGAAGCTTCAGGCATCTGCTGCATATGGAACTGGAGCGTGATCGGTGCTCCAGCTCCATATGAGGGCAGATGCCTGATCGTTACAGATGGCGACACTGTGTGTGTCACCTTCTGTAACGATCTTCTGCAGGTGCCGGCGGTAGAAGTTAGGACAGGGGTGGTTTAAAGAGCTGTTGGGGGGGGGGGGGGGGGGGGAGAAACAGGGAGGATTGAAAGGGATCAGGGGATGGGAAGGTAATCTCTACACTAAAGCTAAAATTAACCTTACAGGCCTCCTAATTAACCCCTTCACTGGGAATAATAGAAGTGTGCACCATGATTGCACGAGCAGTATGTAAATAATTTCAGTGAGAAACCCAAAGTTTGTGAAAAAACATAATTTATGTATGAACTTACCTGATAAATTAATTTATTTCATATTGGTAAGAGTCTATGAGCTAGTGACGTATGGGATATACAATCCTACCAGGAGGGGCAAAGTTTCCCAAACCTCAAAATGCCTATAAATACACCCCTCACCACACCCACAATTCAGTTTAACAAATAGCCAAGTAGTGGGGTGATAAAGAAAGGAGTAAAAAGGCATCAACAAAGGAATTTGGAAATAATTGTGCTTTATACAAAAAAAATCATAACCATCATAAAAGGGTGGGCCTCATGGACTCTTACTAATATGAAAGAATTGAATTTATCAGGTAAGTTCTTACATAAATTATGTTTTCTTTCATGTAATTGGCAAGAGTCCATGAGCTAGTGACGTATGAGATAGCAATACCCAAGATGTGGGAACTCCACGCAGAGTCACTAGAGAGGGAGGGATAAAATAAAAACAGACATTTTCCGCTGAAAAAAAATTAATCCACAACCCAAAATATAAGTTTAATCTCATAAATGAAAAGAAAAACTTAAAATATAAGCAGAAGAATCGAACTGAAACAGCTGCCTGAAGAACTTTTCTACCAAAAACTGCTTCCGAAGAAGCAAATACATAAAAACGGTGGAAATTTAGTAAATGTATGCAAAGAAGACCAAGTGTAGCTTTGCAAATCTGATCAACTGAAGCTTCATTCTTAAAAGCCAATGAAGTGGAGACTGAATCTGGTAGAATGAGCTGTAATTCTCTGAGTCTGGGCTTGACCCAACTCCAAATAAGCTTGATGAATCAAAAGCTTTAAACACACAAAGCCAAGGAAACAGCAGAAGCCTTCTGGCCTTTCCTAGAACAAGAAAGATAACAAATAGACTAGAAGTCTTCCTGAAAATATTTAGTAGCTTCAACATAATATTTTCAAAGCTCTTACCACATCCAAAAAATATAAGGATCTCTCCAAAGAATTCTTGGGATTAGGGACACAAGGAAGGAATATCAATTTCTCTATTATGTTGTTAAATTCACAACCTTAGGTAAGAATTTTAAATGAAGTTCGCAAAACCGCCTTATCCTGATAAAAAATTCCGATTATCCTAGCCTTGGTGAAGAAATAATCTAGATTTTATTAAAGAGACAGAGACGAGTATTTTGCATAAGCCTTTTCCTTTACTGCTCAACAGCCATTCAAAAGTAACATAATACAATTTAAAAGTTTAACATAGAAATAACAAATGAATATGGTAACCAATGAGAAACAACCCTGAATGGTTGTGATCCACGGCAAACCAATCAGAAAAGTTAATTCTAGTATAAACAGTCCCAATAATATTCCAACTGCCTCTTTGAACTTTGGTGCTGGAAAAAATGTGGTAAGAATCTTCAGAAATAAGTCCCAAAGACAAAATGAAAAACAATAATAAGAATCCAAAGAAATAAAGAAAAACTTTTTTATGAGCACCATCGGAAAGGAACGAAGGTTGAGGATGAATTCCTGCAGAAGTTGAAGAAGTTTGTGTGTGATAATGTTGATCACAAAGATTATCCTCACATTCCCAAAGGACATTGAAATCCTGTAGAAGAGGAACCAGGAGCTGAAATGGATATAAATAAATTACTTGTTAAATAATAGATTTATAATTATAAAAAATAAGAATTGCCCAAGGGTATGGGAAGGGAGGGAAAATACTCGTCTCTGTCTCTTTAATAAAATCTAGATTATTCCTTCACCAAGGCTAGGGTAATCAGAATTTTATTACAAGGACAGAGACTCCTATTTTGCAAGTTTAAAGCTAGACATAAATTCAATCCAGAAGGCGTTGAGGCAAATAATTAATAGGTATGAAATAAAACTGTCTGAAGACTGAATCAGATGACCAGTCTAACTGCATTAGAATTTCTTGAAGGGAAGCTGATTTACAAAAAGCTTTAGAAGCAGCTGCTCCCCTTACTGAATGAGAAGAGAAAGATTTATCTACACCTGCTTCATTCATGACCCATTTAATCCATCTACTAATAGAAGTAGAAGAAACAGGAGCATGAGGAGGAGAATAAGAAATTAAAAGTTGATTAGAAGAGTAATTTCTAAAGGTAAGATTCTCATATTCTTTTAGGCAAAGAACCACACTCAAGGAAGGACAATCCGAAAAATAGGGATAAAAAATAGAAGACATGGATTTAGTTCTTCTAGAGATGTTAAAGAATGACTCCTTGAGGAGAAAACATTTTGGAAGAAAAAGTCAATGGCTTTAACATCCAAAACTCTAGAAAGTTAATTAAGAGAAAGGAATTCATTAGAGGGTCAAGATTTTTAAATTAACATCCCATAAGGAAGAATACACTATGTGCAGAATTATATAACATTATTTTTTAGGTTTACTGACACTTTAAAGTAAAGCACAATGCAACAATTTAATTAATTCCAGTTAGAAATTACCCAATATAAGTTAAATAACAATTAAAACAAAGTTTAAACATAAAGTAATAATTAATAATGAAAACTAATTCCTGATGGAATACAGGGAATACAGGAAAAAACAGTTTAAGCTAAGTAAATGTGTGAAAAACGTTAGTGTAGCAACAATGTAATAAGTAACAAAACATAAGAGAAGGCTAAAAAGTTGCCAGATCTTCTATGAGGTGAGGGCTGGCTGACAAAGAGAAGCAGGGGCAGGAAACAGGATGACAACACTGAGGAGAAAAGGAAATGACAGCCAGGGGGGAGTGGCTACAATTGCAAGGAGAAGAAAGAAAATGGATTCCAGTCTGGAGGCAGCAGAGAATAGGGAGATACAACATAAAAATGAAGGAGCAGACAGAAGCTCCAAGAGACAAAAAGGGGACAATTAAAAACTGGAAGGTAAAGCAAAAGGAATGATATAGCATGAAAAAGAAAAAAAACAAACAAACTGAGTAATAATAAATAAGTTAACAAGGGAAACAATAGAAATAAAATAAGTTCTAAAGAACAAAAACAAGAGAGAGAAAATGAGAAAAAAAGAGAAAAATGTAAAATAATAATCTAAATAACACAGAAAAAAATTGAAGCTTTATTCCAAAACACACTGCAATCACAATATTTTTGACACACTGCAAAATACTTATCTTTGAGAGCAGCAAAGTGAAAAGAAGCAGTTGGAATATTATTGGGACTGTTTATACTAGAATGAACTTTTCTGATTGGTCTGCCCTGGATCACACCATTCAGGGTTGTTTCTCATTGGTTACCATATTCATTTATGTTATTTCTATGTTAAAACCTTTAAATTATATTATGTTACTTTGAATGGCTGTTGAGCAGTAAAGGAAAAGGCTTATGCAAAATAGGAGTCTCTGTCCTTGTAATAAAATCAGAAAAGGAGATCACAAGAAAGAGCGGATAATTCAGAAACTCTTCTAGTAGAAGAAATGGCCAAAAGGAACAACACTTTCCAAGAAAGTAGTTTAATGTCCAAAGAATGCATAGGCTCAAAAGGAGGAGCCTGTAAAGCCATGAAAACCAAATTAAGACTCCAAGGAGGAGAGATTGATTTAATGACAGGCTTGATACGAACGAAAGCCTGTACAAAACAGTGAATATCAGGAAGTTTAGCAATCTTTCTGTGAAATGAAACAGAAAGAGCAGAGATTTGTCCCTTCAAGGAACTTGCAGACAAACCCTTATTCGAACCATCCTGAAAAACTGTAAAATTCTAGGAATTCTGAAAGAATGCCAAGAGAATTTATGAGAACACCATGAAATATAAATCTTCCAAACTCGATAATAAATCTTTATAGAAACAGATTTACGAGCCTGTAACATAGTATTAATCGCCGAGTCAGAGAAACCTCTATGACTAAGTACTAGGCGTTCAATTTCCATACCTTCAAATTTAATGATTTGAGATCCTGATGGAAAAACGGACCTTGAGACAGAAGGTCCAGCCTTAATGGAAGTGGCCAAGGTTGGCTAATGGACATACGAACAAGATTCGCATACCAAAACCTGTGAGGCCATGCTGGAGCCACCAGCAACACAAACAATTGCTCCATGATGATTTTGGAGATCACTCTTGGAAGAACTAGAGGCGGAAAAATATAAAGCATGTTGATAACACCAACGAAGTGTCAACGTATCCACTGCTTCCGCCTGCGGATCCATGGACCTGGACAGGTACCTGGGTAGTTTCTTGTTTAGATGGGAAGCCATCAGATTTATTTCTGGAAGACCCCACATCTGAACAATCTGAGAAAACACATCTGGATGGAGGCGACCACTCCCCTGGATGTAAGGTCTGACGGCTGAGATAATCCCGCTTCCAATTATCTTACCTGGGATATGCACCGCAGAGATTAGACAGGAGCTGGATTCCGCCCAAGCAAGTATCCGAGATACTTCTTTCATAGCTTGGGGACTGTGAGTCCCACCCTGATGATTGACACATGCCACAGTTATAGTGATATTGTCTGTCTGAAAACAAATGAATGGTTCTCTCTTCAACAGAGGCCAAATCTGAAGAGCCTTGAAAATCGCACTGGAGGTCCAAAATATTGATTGGTAATCTCGCCTCTTGAGATTTCCAAACTCCTTGTGCTGTCAGAGATCCCCAAACAGCTCCCCAACCTGAAAGACTCGCATCTGTTGTGATCACAGTCCAGGTTGGATGAACAAAAGAGGCCCCTTGAACTATACGATGGTGATCTAACCACCAAGTCAGAGATAGTCGAACATTGGGATTTAAGGATATTAATTTTGATATCCTTGTATAATCCCTGCACCATTGGTTCAGCATACAAAGCTAAAGAGGTCTCATGTGAAAACGAGCAAAGGGGATTGCGTCCGATGCTGCAGTCATGAGACCTAAAACTTCCATGCACATAGCTACTGAAAAGAATAACTGAGACTGAAGGTTCAGACAGGCTGCAACCAATTTTAAACGTCTCTTGTCTGTTAGAGACAGAGTCATGGACCCTGAATCTATCTGGAAACCTAAAAAGGTGACCCTTGTCTGAGGAATCAAATAACTTTTTGGTAAATTGATCCTCCAACCATGTTTTCAAGAAACAACACTAGTTGATTAGTGTGAGATTCTGCAGAACGTAAAGACTGAGCTAGTACCAAGATATCGTCCAAATAAGGAATCACCGCAATACCCCGCTCTCTGATTACTGAGAGTAGGGCCACTGAGAAACCTTTGAAAATATTCTTGGAGCTGTCGTTAGGCTAAAAGGAAGAGCAACAAATTGGTAATGCTTGTCTAGAAAAGAGAATCTCAGAAACTGATAATGATCTGGATGAATCGGATATGAAGATATGCATCCTGCAAGTCTATTATGGACATATAATGTCTTTGCTGAACAAAAGACAGAATAGTCCTTATAGTCACCATTTTGAAGTTGGTACTCTTACATAACGATTCAAAATTTCAGATCCAGAAACTGGTTTGAATGAATTTTCTTTCTTTGGGACAATAAATAGATTTGAATAAAACCCCAAACCCTGTTCCTGAAACGGAACTGGGCATGATTACCCCTGAAAACTCCAGGTCTGAAACACACTTCAGGAAAGCCTGAGCCTTTACTGGATTTTCTGGGATGCGTGAGAGAAAACTATCTTCTCACAGGAGGTCTTACTCTGTATCCTATTCGGTACCCCTGAGAGACAATACTCAGAATCCATTGATTTTGGGACAGAATTTATCCAAACATCCTTGAAAAAATCTTAATCTGCCCCCTACCAGCTGAGCTGGAATGAGGGCCGCATCTTCATGCGGACTTGGGGGCTGGCTTTGGTTTCTTAAATTGGCTTGGATTTATTCCAATTTGAGGAAGTTTTCCAATTGGAAAACAGATTCCTTGGGGGAAGGATTAGCTTTCTGTTCCTTATTTTGTCGAAAGGAACGAAAACGGTTAGAAGCTTTAGATGTACCCTTAGGTCTTTTATGCTGAGGCAAAAAACTCCCTTCCCCCCAGTGACAGTTGAAATAATCGAATCCAACTGAGAACCAAATAACTTATTACCTTGGAAAGAAAGAGATAGCAATCTGGACTTAGAAGCCACAAAGCTCTTCTAGTTAAAATAGTTAAAGACATAGATTTAACATCAATTTTGATGATATCAAAAATGGCATCACAAATAATATGACTAGCATGTTGAAGCAAGCGAACAATGCTAGACAAATCAGAATCCAATTCTTGTTGCGCTAAATTTTCCAAACAAAAAGTTGATGCAGCTGCAACATCAGCCAAATAAATTGCAGGCCTGAAAAGATGACCCGATATAAATAGGCTTTCTTAAATAAGATTCAAGTTTCCTATCTAACGGATCTTTAAAAGAAGTACTATCTTCCATAGTAATAGTAGTACGTTTAGCAAGAGTAGAGATAGCCCCATCAACTTTGGGGATCTTTTCCCAAAACTCCAATGTAACTGCTGGCAAAGGATACAATTTTTTAAACCTTGAAGAAGGAATAAAGAAGTACCCAGGCCTATTCCATTCCTTAGAAATCATATCATAAATAGCATCAGGAACTGGAAAAACCTCTGGAGTAACTACAGGAGGTTTATAAACAGAATTTAAACGTTTACTAGTTTTAATATCAAGAAGACTAGTATCCTCACTATCCAATGTAATCAACACTTCTTTTAACAAAGAACGAATATACTCAATTTTAAATAAATAAGTAGATTTGTTAGTGTCAATATCTGAGGAAGGATCTTCTGAATCAGATAGATCATCATCAGAGGAGGATAATTCAGTATGTTATCGGTCATTTGAAATTTCATCAACTTTATGAGAAGTTTTAAAAGACCTTTTACGTTATTAGAAGGCGGGGATGGCAGACAAAGCCTTCTGAATAGAATCATCAATAAAATTATTATTTATTTTTTAAGATTTTTATTGAGGTTATGCGGAAACAATACAACTTATGGAAAATAATATGGTACAGAACATATATAAATGGTACATTTCACATATACTTCCATCTTAACAGAAAAGATTTACAACATAGGCAATACTATGGAAGAGCCTGGAACCTCTTTTTCTATAATTATGCAAACTACTCACAAACTCCAAGGTACAAGATGTTTCCTCATTGAACACTGGGACAATACCTGCACCTCTTGGTACTTGTTGTAAACTCTAAAGGGAGGAAAGTGAATAATTGAAAGAAATCTAGAATAGGTTGACATTTAGTATATCCCAAGATATTAACACTGAGAGCGCCAGTCAACCGCTTAAATATTATGCTAAGTATGCAAGTATTATGCAATAATTAAAATGCGATATATAACTTAGAAGATAACCATTCAAATGGTATCAAAAATGAAGGTTCTATTTATAGATTCCAAACAATACAGTATGGTGACTAAGTGTGGTATAATATCTAGGATGCGGTATAGGAAAGAGAAACCGCGTGGTTATCCCTCCCAAATAGGGGGGTATATTATTGGGGGAGGGGAGAATTTAGGTATAACAAGCGGGATATAACAAATGTGCACCTTAGATTGGTAGCTTGGTAGTTGCATGCTTAATGGTTACATAAGAAGCCCTGATAGAGCCCATATTGTGTGCATGTATAAAACCTGTCCCAAAGGTCCAAATTATATATGAGAGCCTACACTCCTCTAAAACCATGCGAGAGGGGATCTTGCTGCCCCGGCCGCTGGCAGGTCGCCCCCCATATAATAAGGTTATTAATATTAGTGTAGAGACATGCCAATGAAATAAAATGAGACGTGTAACTTAAGCCTCTGCAGTAGACTCTCTGCGGCAGTATAAAGGGCATGTGAGGAGTTTCTAGAGTGCAGTGTTGGCAGAGTACTCACAAATGCATGCACGTTTAGAGGAAACCAACAAGATATATGTAAGAATAAACAGGGGGTTAATACTAATCAAGTGGAGTTATATGTAAGATGAGTTTCCAAGTGACTAGTAGAGTTAACTACCTATGTGGTGGACTTATGTGCGACTCTAATGATTGGAGCTTACCCCTCAACATGGATAGATTATGACTTGCCTGGATCATTTGGAGCTCAGAGGACTCTGACCCCATAGATTAATCTGATATCAGCTAGCACTCATCACAAAGATTATAAACACTCCACAGTAAACAAATACAACAGTTTTAACATAGCTGACAGTACCCCAGGTTAACTCCTGCAACAAAAATATGAAAAGCATAACAACTGTCTATAAGAGCTGTCTGTGATTAACAGGATCATTAACAAATTATTTGTATTTATATTTATATACCGGCTCTCAAGCTGCCCCATGCAAACAGTAACACTTTAGCTACCAACTGAAGCAAGCAAGTCCATATTAGCGCAGAGTATAACTTATATATAAATAGCCATTAAGTTTCTATATATATATATACTAACATGGGGTGGCAAGAAATATATGAACAATGCAAGTGAGTGGTATAACTTATAGTATCTCAACCCATCAGCATGAATTAGTAAGCAAACAAACCACATCAACAATTTTTGTGCGAGATCTCCACTTACCACCCCTTATACATATAAAGCAATTATTGTATATAGATTTAAACTTTTTGCCGATATACTATTAAACAAATAAACAAATTCAGCAAGTAAAGAAAAACAAGTCTAGAACGGTATGTTTGGTACTTTGCTGTAAAATGTTCTGCAGCTACTAAGGCTGTTTTAACCAATACCAGATCTAGAGGTTGAATAGGGAGTCATCAGATGTCCGGTCACTTGGGTGCAATTTAGCTGGCCTCCCGCCACTGACCTCAACCAGCCCTTGCATATCTTTAGGGATGCCGGAGCTTTTTCTGGCGCCTGTCCCCTGTAGAGTTGCGCAAATAACATACCGGCCTGACCAGCCGTCACCGGTCGAGATAATAGATGCAGGTGAGCCATAACAGTCTGAGGAACAGGCGCCATGATCTTAGGTGTTACCTTCTGTATTGCGCCCAAAGATATAGGACCTAGTCCTCCATTTCTTTCAGCAGGGGCTGACTCCTGTACAAGCTGCTCAGACAGGTTGAACCTCGATCTCTATTTGTAGGATGTCTAAAACCTGTATCTTCAGTATGTTCTCTCTGTCCGAGATCTGACTGAGCGGGTAGCTGGACGTCTTCGGAGTCGCTTCCATGGAGCGCCATGTGTAGGGCCTCTTCAAGTGCAGTATGGTGCTTTGTCAGTATGCGGGCTAATTCTGTAATAACGCCCGGGCAGTCATCTGATGAGCCATATCTTTAGTAATCGGTTCCTTTGGATCGATATTTGTTATGGCGCTGAATTTGTTCACCTGCCCACGTGGAAAAGTTAAAAGGCTGGAACTCTGCATGCAGCTTCTGTTTAGGGCTTTCTTCCACCTAATACATGTATTTAGTTAGGTAGCTTCAGTATATATTTCTTATAGAGTAACCGATTCAGTGTCAGATCCTCTTCTGGTTACATTATAGTGAAGACAGCAGTTTAAACCAAGAATCTCAGCAAAGGGAAGGTACGATAGTTCAGGCCTGTAGGTAAAGTGGTGATTCTTACCTCATGGCGCTATTAAGAGGTGTATGCCGGCTAAGCATAGCCAAAGTAAGGCATCTCTGCATCCCTTAGTGTCTTTAAAGGTCTTTTAGCGTAGTTGTGGAGATTTAGATCTTATATTAATGAATTAGCTCAGGGTTTTATGAGGAGCTCCACAAAAACACATCTGGATGCCTCAATAGCTGGCTCCGCCCCGCCCAATAAATTATTTTAAATTCACAGGTAAATCTTGTACATTAGATGTTGAAGGAAAAGCAACAGACAAGTGTACTATTACTGATGGACACATTATCTGCATGTAAAAGTTTATCATGACAACTATTACAAACCACAGCTGGAGATATAATCTCCACAAGTTTACAACAAATGCACTTAGCTTTGGTAGAACTGTTAACAGGCATCAGGGTTCCAACAGAGATTTCTGAGACAGGATCAGATTGAGACATCTTGCAAAATGTAAGAGAAAAAACATATAAAGCAAAATTATCAATTTCCTTATATGGCAGTTTCAGGAATGGGATAAAATTGCAAACAGCATAGCCCTCTGACATAGAAAAAAGGCAAGAGGCATATAGGAATGGGTGTCAGGATGCCAGGAATCAGACTGAGACGAGAAGTGCAAAAATAATCACACCTTTATTAATAGCAAAAAATAATAAAAAGTCCACAAGTCAAATAAAAAGCCAGGAATCAAAACCAGAGCTGGTAGTCAGACGAGCCAAGTCAGGAGCCAAAGCGAGTAGTCAGATGAGCCGGAATCAGGAACAAGGATAACAGCAGAGTTAGGAACAAGCCAGGGATCAGGAACCAGGAGGGATGTCAGACAGCCAGGTAATACCCAGGAGCTCTCACAAACAGGTCTGAGACAACGCAAGGGCAAAGCATACTGAACAGAGGCCCTTTAAATAATAAGTGATGACATAACAATTCTGAGACTGAATCCTGTCTCACACGGATGATGTACACCAGTCTGGCCATAAAAGTGCAGGAAATGAGCAGGATCACACAGTATGCACCAGAGTCAGCAAGAGAGGTGAGTAAAATGGCTGCCAGCAGCACATGGCAAACAAAGAAGGGAAAAAACCCTGACAATGGGGTTTTAAATAATGAAATTATTTGGCGCAAGTATGAAGCACAACATAACTGAAATTTTTTTGGCGCTAACAACATCCGGAAATGACACACCTTGCGTCCATTGACGACGCAACCTTGTGCAAGGAACTCGGCATCAACTAAGATGCCGGAAATGACTAATTTGTGTTATCAGACATACTTGTACTTTCGTGCCAAAAAATTCTTGCGCCAAGAATGACACAAACTTTGGCATTTTGCGCCCTCGCGGGCCTAATTTTGTCAGCGAAATTGAAAGAAAAAAACAAATCAATTTGAAAATATGAAACTGACAGTCTGCAAAAGGAAATACATAAACCTGACTCATAGCAAATAAGTACAATACAAGTGCAAACCATAGCTGAGGGTGTCTTAAGTAATAAAAACATACTTACCAAAAGACACCCATCCACTTATAGCAGAGAGCCAAACCAGCACTGAAAACGGTTATCAGTAGAGGTAATGGAATATGAGAGTATATCGTCGATCTTTAAAGGGAGGTAGGAGATGAATCTCTACGACCGATAACAGAGAACTTATGAATAGATCTCCTGTGAGGAAAACCATTGCATTCAATAGGCGATACTCCCTTCACATCCCTCTGACATTCACTGTAATCTGAGAGGAATCAGGCTTCAAAATGCTGAGAAGCGCATATCAACCTAGAAATATTAGCACAAACTTACTTCACCACCTCCATAGGAGGCAAAGTTTGTAAAAACTGAATTGTGGGTGTGGTGAGGGGTGTATTTATAGGCATTTTGAGGTTTGGGAAACTTTGCCCCTCCTGGTAAGATTGTATATCCCATACATCACTAGCTCATGGACTCTTGCCAATTACATGAAAGAAAAATGACAAAAAAAAATTATTTGATCACATTTGGTGGTGAAATGGTGGCATAAGATATACCAAATGGGCCTAGATCATTAGCTTTGGCCGTCTACTTAAAAAAAAATATATATATATATATATATATATATATATATATATATATATATACACATACATACAGGGAGTGCAGAATTATTAGGCAAGTTGTATTTTTGAGG
The DNA here is from genome assembly GCF_027579735.1 of Bombina bombina. Classification (NCBI taxonomy): domain Eukaryota; kingdom Metazoa; phylum Chordata; class Amphibia; order Anura; family Bombinatoridae; genus Bombina; species Bombina bombina. The sequence goes on from NC_069499.1 coordinate 1,381,908,482, forward strand.
ATTAATTTTATTATTGAACAACAACCATGTTCTCAATGAACCCAAAAAACTCATTAATATCAAAGCTGGATAGTTTTGGAAGTAGTTTTTAGTTATAGCTATTTTAGGGGGATATCTGTGTGTGCAGGTGACTATTACTGTGCATAATTATTAGGCAACTTAACAAAAAACAAATATATACCCATTTCAATATTTATTTTTACCAGTGAAACCAATATAACATCTCAACATTCACAAAATATACATTTCTGACATTCAAAAACAACACAAAAACAAATCAGTGACTAATATAGCCACCTTTCTTTGCAAGGACACTCAAAAGCCTGCCATCCATGGATTCTGTCAGTGTTTTGATCTGTTCACCATCAACATTGCATGCAGCAGCAACCACAGCCTCCCAGGACACATGTTCAGAGAGGTGTACTGTTTTCCCTCCTTGTAAATCTCACATTTGATGATGGACCACAGGTTCTCAATGGGGTTCAGAATCAGGTGAACAAGGAGGCCATGTCATTAGATTTTCTTCTTTTATACCCTTTCTTGCCAAGCCACGCTGTGGAGTACTTGGACGCGTGTGATGGAGCCATTGTCCCTGCATGAAAATCATGTTTTTCTTGAAGGATGCAGACTTCTTCCTGTACCACTGCTTGAAGAAGGTGTCTTCCAGAAACTGGCAGTAGGACTGGGAGTTGAGCATGACTCCCATCCTCAACCCGAAAAGGCCCCACAAGCTCATCTTTGATGGTACCAGCCCAACCCCAGTACTCCACCTCACCTTGCTGGCGTCTGAGTCGGACTGGAGCTCTCTGCCCTTTACCAATCCAGCCCCGGGCCCATCCATCTGGCCCATCAAGACTCACTCTCATTTCATCAGTCCATAAAACCTTAGAAAAATCAGTCTTGAGATATTTCTTGGCCCAGTCTTGACGTTTCAGCTTGTGTGTCTTGTTCAGTGGTGGTCGTCTTTCAGCCTTTTCTTACCTTGGCCAAGTCTCTGAGTATTGCACACCTTGTGCTTTTGGGCACTCCAGTGATGTTGCAGCTCTGAAATATGGCCAAACTGATGGCAAGTGGCATCTTGGCAGCTGCACGCTTGACTTTTCTCAGTTCATGGGCAGTTATTTTGCGCCTTGGTTTTTCCACACAGCTTCTTGCGACCCTGTTGACTATTTTGAATGAAACGCTTGATTGTTCGATGATCACGCTTCAGAAGCTTTGCAAATTTTAAGAGTGCTGCATCCCTCTGCAAGATATCTCACTATTTTTGACTTTTCTAAGCCTGTCAAGTCCTTCTTTTGACCCATTTTGCCAAAGGAAAGGAAGTTGCCTAATAATTATGCACACCTGATATAGGGTGTTGATGTCATTAGACCACACCCCTTCTCATTACAGAGATGCATATCACCTAATATGCTTAATTGGTAGTAGGCTTTCGAGCCTATACAGCTTGGAATAAGACAACATGCATAAAGAGGATGATGTGGTAAAAATACTCATTTGCCTAATAATTCTGCACTCCCTGTATACACACTGCTCAAAAATATAAAGGGAACACTTAAACAACACAATGTAACTCCAAGTCAATCACACTTCTGTGGAAATCAAACTGTCCACTTAGGAAGCAACACTGAGTGACAATCAATTTCACATGCCGTTGTGCCAATGGGATAGACAACAGGTGGAAATTATAGGCAATTAGCAAGACACCCCCAATAAAGGAGTGGTTCTGCAGGTGGTGACCACAGACCACTTCTCAGTTCCTATGCTTTCTGGCTGATGTTTTGGTCACTTTTGAATGCTGGCGGTGCTTTCACTCTAATGGGTAGCATGAGACGGAGTCTACAAACCGACACAAGTGGCTCAGGTAGTGCAGCTCATCCAGGATGGCACATCAATGCGAGCTGTGGCAAGGATTGCTGTGTCTGTCAGCGTAGTGTCCAGAGCATGGAGGCACTACCAGGAGACAGGCTAGTACATCAGGAGACGTGGAGGAGGCCGTAGGAGGGCAACAACCCAGCAGCAGGACCGCTACCTCCGCCTATGTGCAAGGAGGGAACAGGAGGAGCACTGTCAGAGCCCTGCAAAATGACCTCCAGCAGGCCACAAATGTGCATGTGTCTGCTCAAACGGTCAGAAACAGACTCCATGAGGGTAGTATGAGGGCCCGACGTCCACAGGTGGGGGTTGTGCTTACAGCCCAACACCGTGCAGGACGTTTGGCATTTGCCAGAGAACACCAAGATTGGCAAAATTCGCTATTGGGCGCCCTGTGCTCTTCACAGATGAAAGCAGATTCACATTGAGCACATGTGACAGACGTGACAGAGTCTGGAGACGCCGTGGAGAATGTTCTGCTGCCTGAAACATCCTCCAGCATGACCGGTTTGGCAGTGGGTCAGTAATGGTGTGGGATGGCATTTCTTTGGGGGGCCACACAGCCCTCCATGTGCTTGCCAGAGGTAGCCTGACTTGCCCATTAGGTACCAAGATCCTCAGACCCCTTGTGAGACCATATGTTGGTGCGGTTGTCCCTGGGTTCCTCCTTAATGCAAGACAATGCTAGACCTCATGTGGCTGGAGTGTGTCAGCAGTTCCTGCAACACGAAGATATTAATGCTATGGGACTGGCCCGCCCCGTTCCCCAGACCTGAATCCAATTGAGCACATCCTGGGACATCATGTCTCGCTCCATCTACCAACGTCACATTGCACCACAGACTGTCCAGGAGTTGGCAGATGCTTTAGTCCAGGTCTGGGAGGAGATCCCTCAGGAGACCATCCGCCACCTCATCAGGAGCATGCACAGGCGTTGTAGGGAGTTCATACAGGCACGTGGAAGCCACACACACTACTGAGCCTCATTTTGACTTGTTTTAAGGACATTACATCAAAGTTGGATCAGCCTGTAGGTGTTTTTCCACTTTAATTTTGAGTGCGACTCCAAATCCAGAACTCCATGGGTTGAAACATTTGATTTCCATTTTTTAATTTTTGTGTGATTTTGTTGTCAGCACATTCAACTATGTAAAGAACAAAGTATTTCATTAGAATATTTTAATTCATTCAGATCTAGGATGTGTTATTTTAGTGTTCCCTTTATTTTTTGGAGCAGTGGTACATGTGTGTATGTATAGTGTATATATATACACACACACTCACACATACAGTTTTGACAGGTAAATAAAAATTAAAAAAAGGGCTCTATTTCTGTTTAAATGGAGTGATAGGAACAATGCTGAAAATTCTCCAGTACTTTGGGCAAGTTTTTCCTCTGAAAGTCCTGGTAGGTGAAGAGGTTAAGCTTGAGGTCACCGGCTGCTCTGACATTTTCATTTTGAATTCAGTTTTCCCTCAATGATTAAAAGGCATCCAGGCCCTGAGGAAGCAAAGCCAACCAAAACCATGATGCTCCCTTAGCTATGCTTCCTCGATGGATGAGATTTTGGTGCAGTGCCCTTTTCCCCCCCAAACATAGCATTGTGCATTTTGCCCAAAATGTCAGCTTTTTGTCTCACCTGTCTACAGCATATTTTCCAGAAGCGATGTGAAACATCCATGTGGTCTTGGGCAAACAAAACGTACCACTTTTCTTGCAGTGGTTTCTTTTTTTGCTGTGCTTACACAAACACCGTTCTTGTTCAGTCTTTTTTCTGATAGCGGACACATGAACAAAGACTTTTAGAGTCTGTGGAATTTTCTGGAGGGTATTTTGCGGTTACCCTTGTTTTTGTATCACCTCTTGCAGGATTACCCATTGTATTCTTGGAGTGATCTTTGAAGGATACACACTTCTAGGCAGAGTCCTGAATTTACTCCATTTTGCTGGAGATTTACTGTGGATTGATAAACACCCAGGTCTTTAGCAATGCTTTTGTAACCTTTTCTAACTCTGTTCATCTTTATAATGCATCTTCTAAGGTCCTGTGAAAGTTGTTGATGTGATCAAGGCATGGTTCTACTAACCAACCTATCTTGAGAACAGCTCTGTCAGTAACCAGGCTTTCTGTGCCTTTATTTAAAGGGGAGGGCACATGTGCAACCCACATTGCCAATCGCATCTCCTTAATTAAAACTGACTCGAAATAGCATTTGGAGAAGCCATTAACAGAGATTTGCTTAGTTTTTCCAGGACTGCACTGTGAATGAAGACTAAATGCCTTCAATAAGAATTTGAGAAATACAACTACTTGTGTGGTATTAGTTTATCTAACAGCACACAAGTTTCACAGTTCCAGTAATAGCAGGAAAGGAGAGAGATGCGAATAAGTTAAAACATTACTTTATTGAAGATTCGTAAAACAGACCTGGCACTACTGGTATTAGTTTAGCCAGATTGTCTAGAATTTTGACTTATATGAAGATTAGACCACATTTTATGAGTAAACGCAGAAATCCAGGTAATTCCAAAAGTGTTCACAAACTTTTTCTTTCAACTGTATGTAAAAATACATTTAGCAAAAGTACCATAGATATAACTATTTAGGATGTCCACAGTCTACTTGTTGCTCCTCTAATAAGTGGTGGCCTGCAGGACCTGAACACCACATCTGGTAATAGTGTGTGCTGGTAGATTATTCAAAGTACTGCATGAGTTTAAGATGAGAACCTTCAAAAGAGCAGAGAGGCCCCAGATCTTTGCTGTAGCTATCAAGACTGGCTGTGGTAATTTAGAGGATGCTCTACATTTCATCCAGCTAACATTCAGCAAATCTGATGCATCAGCAACTGATCTGAATTAGCTCCCCATCCAGCTTCTCTCCAGCAATTTCAGTATCAACATTGAAAGGGTCATGGCATACAACATCTTGGAATTGTGAACCTATGTTGACTCCTATATGTTCTGGAATGATTTAAAAAGTTACCATGGAAGAGTAAGGTATATGTAAATATAAAAATGTCAATGACTGGGAAGCCAGCGCTCTACAGAACTACATCACAATAAGATCCTTCTTCTACAGTATAGTAAATAAAATCTCATTTTAATAAAGACTCATGAAAGTGCACTTTAATATAAACCATTATCAAACTTTAGATTGTGTTTCGTTTAAAACATTTACCTTTTAAGTAGAAAATCTGGTTTAACATTTGCGCTATAACAGAATTAAGGCAGACATTTATTATACTTATGGAAGCATACATATCCCTTTAATTACAATACCAAGCCGTAGGTGGCACATTGGGGTGGGTGTTCTTTAAAACAAAATCATGGCATAGCACAGGGATGTGCAGTCCCCCTTGGAAAGGCCATACGAAAAACATCTTCCCCTGCAGGCGCTGGGCAGCAGATTGATCAAATTCAGTTAAGTACTTCTACATACAATTCAAATCATTTGTTATTATACAAAGTGCCACAAACCTACATGTGCATAAACACAAAAAATCTGTACGTGACCACTGCAGACATTTTCATAGAAGAGAATCAGTGTGTGTTAAATGATATTTGATAGAAGAGGACATATAAAGTACATAAGGACTATATTGAGGTCTGGGCCTTTGGTTGGGGTCCCCAGGATAGGACAAGCCACTGCTTAATATTCTAGGGCACTGGTTTTCAAACCTGTATTCAGGTCTCCCTAACAAGCCAGGTTTTCAAGATAACATTGGATGAGAGCAGGTAAAATAACTATGTTTATTGACTATTTCACCTGTGCTCTAGTTCAGATATCCTCAAAATCTGGCCTGTTAGGGAGGCCTGTGGACAGGTTTAATAACCAGTGCTCTAGGACCTTTCTATAGGGAATCCTGTATGTGGTCTGCATGAAGGATTCTAGAAAATTGCTAACTTTCAATGGTTTGTTGGAAGGGGGTAAGAATTTTTTGTTATTAATCATGATGTACAAAGCCAACATAATCTGCAGTGTATAACAAATTAGTACACAATACTTATGACCATACAAACTAACATACCAATACAAACAGCTGAGGTCTCAGATCATTTTCTACTCAAAAGGTAAAACGTATCTTTTTTTTTTTAAATAGCATAGCGATTGTTTATAGATCCCATTCAAAACAAACTTCAGTCTTACACTGATTATTTTATGGATTGCTAAATGAAATCTGTTGATGTTATAGTAGTGTAACTTCTGATAAAAAAAATGACATATACATTATATATAACCTTTTGGTACACATAATTTGTGAAAAGTGACATTACATTTTTGAATTATGCAGTTTGATTTTGGTTTATAAAAATAATAAACAATACCTTTTGAAATTGCTGTTCCTTCCAGGTCATGTATAAGTTCTACCATTTCTACTATGCAAGTTAATACTGTTCAAATCCTGTGTTGGCAGCACAGCAGTCATTGGAATTATTTCAATTTTCATTTGGACTTTCAAAGTCATCAAGCTGGTCTGTGGCATTCCAAATATATTACAGTAATGCAACACATACTCGCATGTGCCTGATGGCTTTGAAAGTTAAAGTGACAACAGCTCTGGCATTCCACCCAACATCAGCATTTAATGAAAATACAATTAAAGGGACACTGTGCTCAAAAATGATATACAAATCATGGGAGAATCATTTGAATGATTTTTTTTTTTACTTGACAAAAGTAAAAGATATTTAAACTGAAGCCACTGGCTGTTAAAGGGCCATGATACCCAAATGTTGAAACACTTTAAAGTGATTGCAGCATAGCTGTAAAAGCGGACTGGAAAATATCACTTGAACATCTCTATGTAAAAAAGAAAGATATTTTACCTCAGAAGTTCCTCAGTAGCCACATCCCATGGTAAAAGGACTTCTAAGCAGCAAATCAGGTATGTCTGTCCCCGGGTAAAGCTAAGGGAGTGAGCTTTGTGGCACACTCATCTTATTTCCCTATTCAGTTTAAGGAAGGTTTACTATGAAAACTCTCATGAGAGTTAAGTCAAATCTCATGAGATCACAGTAAAGAGTTCATGACCTCAGCACTGCTGATGCCGATTGGCTGCTGTTCATTTCTTAATTTTTTACCTGCAGCTGAAGTATATATATTTTTTTTTTACACAGAACTTAGGAAATTGAGAGGTAAAATATCTTCCTTTTTTACATAGAGATGCTCAGGTGAAATTTTCCTGTCAGCTTTTTACAGTTATACTGCATCAGTGGAGTATTATGTCTCTTTAAGCAAGACTAGATATACTGGTGGATAAACAAATGCCTCCTTTTAGGAAAAGAATATGGATTTTCTTTAACAAATAAATAAATGTCCTCTTAGATTTAACAAAGAAAATGGATTACAATGTCCCTTTAAGGATACAGTGGTCAGTAAATTAATAACTATTGCCTGTATTTAGAATAAAAAAAGTTGCAGGACAATTAGTTTAGTTTACTTTCCCTAAGCAGCCAAGAGAAAATAAAAACATTTACACACACACAAAAACAATTTTGCTTTCATTCTAACAATTACAAACATTAATTCATTCTATTCAAAATAGAGCAGTTGTGTCTTAAAACACACTGTATAAGTGAACATTTATTTTCTGCACAGATCCTGGACATAACATACAATCAGTTTTTTTTGTTATTTTTTTTTTTACTTTTTCAACCCTACAGGAATATGTTTCCTTTTTATAAATATGCAGCTCAAAGAGCAAAAATTATAAGTGCCCATAATTGCAAAGGTGCCTGGCAAGGAAAACCATATGAGCTGTTCTGTTGATCACAGTTTGAAATGTAAACTACTGCAGATGCTGAAAATGTAAGCAGAGTTAAAAACAAAATATGTTTCTGAAAATATTTTTTTTTAGAATTGGTAATCTTATTCCTGTTCTTAAGAAATGGAATGGCTAAAAGGTGCATAGATCCGCAGTTGAGATTAAATCAGATTGATTAAGGAAGAAATTGTTGACATAAGCGTATGTATTTTCTGGTTTAATACAAGGTGAGATTTTCAGATGTTACCAATAGGAATCAGAGATACATACAACGTTTAAGGAAATAGTGTTTTTTTATATATCTATATATACCGGTATAGGTTTTAAAAACAGCAACAGTGTACATTGCTCCAACAATACAAAACCTCTTTCCACACTGCTTTCTTAAGAACAGGCTAAAATAGTTTGTGAAAAGAAAAAAATGATATATATACTTTTGTACATTTTTAGAAGGACAACTTAATTTCAATACCTGCTTTAAAAAAAAATGATCTCTCAAAAGAAGAAGAAAAGTGAGGCATTTAAATGTGCTCTGGGTTTACAATTTTAGGGATATTCAATGAAAAATTGTTTTATTACAAAGAACAAAATACAGAGGGATATCAGCTATTCTGGGATTTCATCACATTAACTGCTGCAACCTTTTCTATTTCGTGTATTTCAACTGTACTTTACTAGAACGGCCTAAAGAGAATGTTCTATCAATATATCTATAAATATATTTTCTTGTTAGATACAGGCGTGTATTAACAGCTTAGATGACCGGTCTACTAATTTTCTTAGGCTTGGAAGCAACATGGTGCTTACCATATATATATATATATTTATATATATTTATTTATATATTTGTTTATATTTTTTTTATTTACTTTCTTTTTTAATTATATATCAAAACAAAACCAAAAAAGTACTCAAATAAGAGGGAAAGGGGTGAAATAATAATAACGAGCCATATTTACTAAGCAGCGTAAAGGAACACTGCCAGGATGTACCTGTAAAACCCTTGACAAATAGTGTGATTAATACAGCATGCCTTAGCTTTTTATTCTCCTAAATGGGGTTTTTTGTGCTATATAAATTGACTGATTATTTCATACACTGTTAACGTAGAACTGCACTTTCCTTTCAAAACCACTAGCAGCTCACATTCTCATAGGGCAACATAAAACGTTATGCATTATTTGGTTAAAGTCAGTTACCTTGTGTAGGTGCCACAACAAATATTTGTAATACAAAAATAAAAAGTAGAATGCATTAAAAAGTTCTTAACAATTACTTGTAATGATAAAAAAACACCACACACAAATTGTTTTATGCTGTTTTCAAAGTTTTGTATTTGAGAAGTCAGATGAGTCACTGGATTTATGGCACAGATCAGAACATGCATGACCTTTCCTGCGCTTTGCTTTTATAGCAGGGACTTTGCATAAATGGTTCCCCTAACTTGTACATACAAAACTTTGAAAACAAAGTTTAAAACAATTTTACTGCCTGCAGAAGTTGCTACAAGATCTTACACGGCTACTAAATAATTTGCAGTTCTCTAGTTATTACTTTCATCATGGGTCAACATAGCACAGACTGAACAAAAGAAAACGTTTGTTGCCGGCAGTCTGTAATGCAAAAAGGTATTTTTTTCTTTTCTTATTTTGTTTAAAGCATAACACCTTTGAAAGAGAATAAGCACTATGGGATGTTTTATTAATCACACAGTGTACATGGTCTTATATTGGAATCCACTGGTGTTCCTCAGTGGACCACAGGTCTTCACATTGCTTTGTGAAAATGGCCTAAAGTGTTTTCATTGGCATCACAGTGCAGACTGCACCATCAAGTTTCGAAGTAGTTTTTGGCGCCCTATTTCATAGTCTTCCTCGTCAACATTGACTAGCAACTTTATTGCTTCGTGGCCCACGGCCCTGCTTTAGAGAGTCTGTGATGAAGACACCTTTTAGAGCTTCTAGCAAAGAGCCGTTTATATAGTCGCGCCAGGAATGCATCAAGGTAAGTGAGCTCAGAGAATTTAATGTCACAGATTATGGAGCCCAAGTCTCTAGATTTTAATATGGTGTTGGCTTGATTAAAACGTTCAAACTGTCGTTCTAAAGGGTCCTGCTTGTTGGAGAATACATTTCCTTGAAGAGCTGTCTCATGCTGGCAATATTCTGCTCGTACACGTAGGCGGATATCTGTAGAGTGCAGCAGTAAAAAAATCAATATTAATATTCGAGAATTGAATACAAACACAGCAAATCACGACATAAATGCTTACAAGTTATACTTTCATATAAAATATTTTCAATGATATTTACTTGCAGGTGAATTTGCACCTGTATCAAAGTACACTAATTCCAAAAGTGAATATAAACTGTATGAGATATTTCTTCTATAAATATATTGAATTGTAGATTAATATATGCTGAACATATATATTTTTTAATCCTGTATAATCATATAGTCAGTCACTGTCCGCTACACAAATAAAGCATACTTAATTTGCAAGTGGATAGAAACAGATTTTTTTATATCAATGGTTAATCAAAATAGTGCAAAAACACTATTTCTAACACCAACTACTTGTTGGCGGCAATTACTGATATTTTATCTTACTATGTTGCAAAAGGTGAAAATAACCTGTTTACAGACTAAGTAATCCGTTCATGCTTACGTCAGAGACTAAGTCTAACAGATGCCCTAAAGTGATTACTGACATGCCTATTATGGAACCTCACGTAGAAACAATTGGAGATACCATCATGGAGGATACTCCCTCAGTCGATACCTTGAGGGGACTTATGGAAAAGAGGAGAATGAGGGCAGCTGGTGCATTTAGGTGGTGCAATGTCTTGCGTCTAGCGCCTTTGGAAATACTGCCTCACCTGCCATGTCCGGCTCCAATAGAGATCTTAGCCTTGTGGAGATACTAGAGTGGATTCCTGATTCCTAGGTTGCATGGGCCTACTTCCCCTCACTAAAATCAAGATGCTCAACAATTACTCAATGCATTAGATGGAGATGTGCTGGCATGTTTGACCCGGGGTGTATACTGGTTCTCATAGATCAAATTGAACTGCTCTGGATTCAATCTGGAGTGGGTTAAAGAAAAGAACTCTCTGGACTGCTACCAACACTAAGTTTCAACTATTTCTTCTCTGGGCTACGGTATATTGACTAAGCCTAATCTTGTTATCTTTTCCTAATTTTTTTTTATACTTGCTTTTATAATGTTTACTCTCAAACTAGTCTATAATATAGTGAACATGGTGTAACCAGTTTGTAATTGGGGGATTCTTGAATACTACCTATAATTAACCCAACTTAAAGTCTACTTATATTCCCTATAATTGTTATTACATAATTTGTCATCTAAAACTTTCCACATCACCACAGATGTTTTCACTAAATATACAGCCCTCAGAGGCTCTGATAAATCGTTATATCTCCTTAGGATACCAAATAAAGGAGGAGATTTCCAGTTGGCTAATTAGGAGAATCACGAATACGTATATTTTATTAGTCTCTTACAAGGGAGAGGCAGGTAGCTCTTATACCAATAGATTTATGTAACAACCCTACTGAAGTGTTGATCCCACTTAAAGGAACATTAAACCCAATTTTTTTTCTTTTTATGATTTAGAAAGAAACATGCAATTTTAAACAACTTTCCCAATTTAACTTCTATTTAATTTGCTTCATTCTTTTGATATCCTTTGTTGAAAATCATATCTAAATAGGCTCAGTAGCTGCACATAGATGCCTAGTGTGATTGGCTCACCCATGTGCATCATTTCTTCAACAAAGGGATATCTGGAGAATAAAGCAAATTAAATAATAGTAGTAAATTGAAATGTTACTTAAAATTGTATTCTCTATCTGAACCATGAAAGAAAATGTTTGAGGTTTCATGTCCCTTTAACCTAGGTTATTTCTCAGCTTTAATTTGTAGATCTGAGCCTTGTAGTAGAGCTGGCAGATATGGCAAGAACTTGACTCAGTTTATCCTTTGTTGACGAAATAGATTTGCATATTTTTTAGTGTCCTGTTGATGATATCTCTTGTTAGTGGGACTTATGACAAGCTTGCAAAAACTTATACTGGTTTACAACACAAACAAAATATAAGTTTACTGAGCCAGACACTATAGGTAAATTTAATATCTGCTCTCTATACCTTACTTTATTCTTAAGTATTCTTGGGTGTTTCATATAAAGATTAACACAGTTCAAAAGTTTTAGTATAACCACAGCGATAAAACTTTTGAGAGTGAGGGTTTTTCTTCCATTTGAATTAGGATCCGGCCACACTTTGTATTCCTAGGCCAGACCCTCTCAATTGCCACAAGGGAACCGTGGTAGTTAAATAGTAAACCAATTAATAGTTGCACTTTTTACTTTCAGATAAGATTATTGTTTAGTGTGCCTTTATATATTAGTTCCAAGTACGTTTCCTCCGGTTATTCTGTCACATAAACACAGCTAGCAGTAGAAGAGTGGTTGCTCATTTCCTAAAAGAGGTATATGTTATATCACTCTAGCTTCACTAACATTTTAATGTACCGCATGAAAAATGTTTTAACATAAAGAGGTGCAACAGTAAGTTTGTCCACATAAATGTGCAGCGTGATATAGAAATGTGTTAACAAATGTCGCTAATTGTGCTGTAATTAGTATTCTATCTTGGCAAAACTTGTGTTATTTTTCTATTGTTGAAACCTCAATAAAAACATGGTTAAAATACCACCTTGAACATATTTATAAAAATGCAGACAGACAAGGTTCCCAGAAACCATTTTTATTACGTCACTGATTATTGCCTGTGCTTCAGTCTTCGTGTTTTATACAATTTATAAGCTGCTGCTTTGAAGTTTACCTTTAATCTGCATTAAAAAGGGATTTAGCACCTTAAACAGTTTATTCCGACGCATTATAGTAATTTTAAAAAAAGTTTCACATTTACTTTTATTATCAAATTTGCATCATTCCCATGGCATTCTTTGTTGAAGCGATATCTAGGTAGGTGACTCGTGTTGCCGTCAAGGGCTCTTGCTAATGTATAAAATTCATACAAAACTGATGACATATAGTGCTCCAGACGTGCACATTCCTGCGCTTACGTCCCTGCATTTCAACAAAAGATACCAAGAGAAAGAAGAAAATTTGATAGAAGTAATTTACAAAGTTAATTAAAATTGCATGCCCCTTAAAAGGATAGTAAACCCAATTTTTTCTCTCATGATTTAGATAGAGCATGCAATTTTAAGCAACTTTCTAATTTACGCCTCTTATCAATTTTTTCTTCGTTCTCTTGCTATCTTTATTTGAAAAGGCAGGAATTAAGCTTTGGAGCAGTTTTATTTTTTTGTTCAGTACCCCTGGATAGGGCTTGCTGATTGGTGCCTGCATTTAGCCATCCAATCAGCAAACACAACCCAGGTTCTCAACCTAAAATGGACGGCTCCAAAGCTTTTATTCCTGCCTTTTTCAAATAAAGATAGCAAGGAGATCGAAGAAAAATTAATAAGAAGTAAATTAGAAAGCTACTTAAAATTGCATGCGACGTCTGAATCAAGAAAGAAACAAATTGTGTTAGTGTCCCTTTAACTGCCCAAGTAATGAAAAGAACCCCAGTATAAAATAAGCCTTTAGGTCCCTTGAGAACCATGCACAGATACTGAATTTACACAATTAACAACCTCTGCAACATACAGACTGAATTACAAGAAGCTTTTCAGGACACTTTTATATTACAAAGCGATTCTCCCATTCACCAGCAAGAAAAGATAAATGTCCGAGCTAACACTCAGATACCACTTCAACAAAAATGCGAGGGGACTGGCCAAGAGGCAACTTTGTCCTAATGAAACACCAGATAGGGAGAAATTGGAGAATATTGTCTATACATGAGCTTGGCATCTAGGTAAATTTAATAGCCACAATAAAAAAGCTTCAGTATGAGGATACCAGAGCAATGCTTCTTTCAAAAAAGCTTAGAGAAAAAGTATTCTAAGATGCAATGGGAGCAATTATGAAACCCAAAAATGTTCTTTTGTGAATCATACAATTTAAAAAAAATAAATAAAAGGTTTCCAATTTACTTCTATTATCAAATTTGCTTTGTACTCCTGATATTCTTTGTTGAAAAGATACCCAAAGTAAGCACTGGAGCACTAAATGACAGCAATTAGTGCTGCTATCTAGTGCTCTTGCAAACATTCTTGCAAAACTGCTGCTCTATAGTGCTCCAAACTCGTGCCGGCTTTTCAACATAAAATACCAATGGAACAAAGAAAATGTAAAAATAGAAATACATTTAAAGTTGTTTTAAAATAGCATGCTCTAATCTGAAACATGAAATAAAAATGTTGCTCTCATGACCCATTAAAGGACTTATGCACTGCATAAAAAAAAGGAATGTCTTTCACGAGTATAAATTTATGAGTAGAGCGCCAACAGATTCCACATTCACTAACTGAAAATAATGGAGACAAAGATGACACTATAAAAACTTCATCATGTAGGAATTTGAGGAGATGAGATGGCAATAGAATCCAAAAGATTTCCACAAAATGACATCTGTGTAGAAAAAGATACCTAACATTCTGTAATAGACACACTGAGGACCCAATGATCTAAAGCAGTCTGGTGAGAGGACGCCCTACATTACAATATAGCACTAAAAAGATTGTGTGTGAATTCTATACAAGTTGGCGAGTTTTTGATCATTAGGCCCTAAGTAACTACCCACAGGATCAGAAAGTGCAACTGGTGCTCTTAGGTAAAAGCAAAGAGACTATTTTTTTTTTCCATTATGGACAAAATTCTACGTGAACAAGGGAACCATGTTTTACAAGGAATAATTAAACCATGACCCAAAAAAATAAAAAAAATAACTAAGTATATGGCAAAATCCTACACGATCACAGTAAAGCAAAGTGTGAACTCAGTGCCGATTGGCTTTTTTTTTTTTGTTTTTTTTTTTTTTTTTAACTGATTTTTATGCAGAAGATCATAAAAAGCTGGAGGATAACTCTAGTCAGCTTTATACATATATGCTGCATCACTTTCAAGTGCTTCAGTATTTGGGGTAATACGTCTCTTTAACTCTGCCAAACCTCTTATGTCGGGTGACCCTGCAATTTTTAGTATTCGTGGACACAACTGTATAAGGATGGAATTTGTAACAAACCTGTGTTTCTGCTTCGATTAGTTTGAGCAAGAAAAATAGATATCCAGAGAATCCTCCTTCAACTATTCAGCCTCACAATTACACAGACACACCAGAAAAAACTGCAATTCTATTTAAATACATAGATTAGAAATAATGCACATAACATTTGCTCCAGCAAATAAATCACAATCATTCTGTCCCAAAAAAATGCATAATGGTAATATGCTTGCCTGAAAGCCAAAAGTGAAACCGGGTCACACAGAGCCTGGAGAGCAATGGATAAACGTCATCCTGTCTGGAGGACAGAACAAAAAAGAAAAATAATAATGTATCAGGGCAGGAAAAGGAGACATCTATATACCACCCGGAAAAAAAAAATAGGGCTTTTGTGTGTCCATCCCCCTAAATATCAATTTATTTAAAACGTCCAACAGACTGAAAAAGAAGTTTTTTTTCAGAATTGGAGGATATATTCTGAAAACCTGCAAATGTTGTTAGCAAAAAGTGTGAGAGAGACTAAGACCCCAGAATTTAAAAATTAGAAATTGATTTAAAAAAAAAAAAAAAAAAAAAAAAAAAAAAGCTAATAAAAACATGGGTCTAATATGCAAGGTAACAATTATGGGAGGGAAGTTAACACATAAGTTCAAAAGTGAAATCACACGATCGTTCATGCGATCCCATGATTTCAATAAATTGGATAGTGTCTGGGGGAGTGCCAATGATGCTAGGCACGCGCTCCAGCCAGCGATCTCATTCAGGGAGCATCTTTGGCTTAAAGGGACAGTATACACTCATTTTCATATAACTGCATGTAATAGACACTATGATAAAGAATAAGATGCACAGATACTGATATAAAAATCCAGTATAAAACTGTTTAAAAACTTACTTAGAAGATGTCAGTTTGGCTCTGTTGAAAAGGTAGCTGGAAAGCCCACTGCAAGTGGCAAATAAGACACTCCCCACCCTCCCCCTTCTTTTGCATATGAAAAGACCCTTTACACAAACAGGAGCAAGCTGGAGAAGGTAGCTGACAGTATTCAAATAACACTTTGGGGCTTGGTTAGGAGTCTGAAAATTCAGAGCAATGTTATTTAAAAATAAGCAAAACTGTACATTAAAAAAAAAAAAAAAAACCTTTATGGGCTATATAAAATAGATCTACAAAACATTTATGCAAAGAAAAAAATGTGTATAATGTCCCTTTAAGTACAGCCAAAAGGCTAGGACGTTCTATGCCATCCTAGGGGGCATTAGAGCCCAGTGCGGTTAGGACGAATAAAATGTCCCAAGGGAGGGAAGGGGTAAGGAGCGCTTAAAAGTTTGAAAACTAGGGGAGAGTCTTGTGGAGCAAAGTAGAGAGTTCCACAAAATAGGGACCAGTCTGGAGAAGTCTTGTAGATGGGAATGTGAGGAGGTAACAAGAGGAGGAGAAAAGGTCAGACGGCAGAGCAAAGCAGACGGGAGGGAGAGTATCTTGAGATGAGGTCGGAGACAGTGTTATTGAGAGCTTTGAAAGTTAGTCAGGATTTTGTGTTTTATTCTGGAGGTTAGAGGAAGCCAGTGAAGGGACTGGCAGAGAGGTGCAGCAGATGAGGAGCAACATGTAGGGAAGATCAGCCTGGCAGAGGCAGTTATTATGGATTGTAAGAGAGATAGACAGCAGCTAGGGAGGCTGGAGATGGAGTTGCAATAATCAAGGCAGGAAATGATGAAAGAGTGGATTAAAGCAGGATGAAATATTAGAAAGTTAGTGATGAGTTAGTAAGGAAGGGGATAGATCTGGTGCAGAGAGGTAGATTTGGTTATCAGCATACAAATGAGACTGAAACATCACGGGACTTTATTTATAAATTAAGAGAAGAACCACCATTAAGGATAGATATCTATATCTATCTATCTAAATATATATATTTATCTATCAATCTCTATATGCTTACCCCATTTATTTTTATTATTAAATAAAAATGTTTTCAACTACCTAATTAGGCTTACTAGTGCTACAAGTTATAATGGTGCTCTATTAAAGAGTCATTAAAATGAAAATCAAACTTTTAGGATTCAGACAAAGCATGCAGTCTCAAGAAACTTTCCAATTAGCATCAATTATGAAAATGTGCAGTCTTTTTATATTCACACATTCTAAAAGCACCAGCTCCTACTGATCATGTGCAAGAGTCCACAGTGTATACAGATATACATTTTGTAATTGATGTTACATGATACAGGGAAGGAAAAACTAAACAAAATTTGTCAGGGAAAAAATAAATAAAAATGTACTGCTTCATTCAGACAAGTTCTATTTCATAGTCTTTTTATTATTTGTTCATTATGCAATTCTACTGTATTTAGCGGTCCTTTAAAGCGCTTCATGTATATGCACCTACTCTGCCAGTTTACTTCTAATCTCTATACTTCATTAATATTTAACATTATACAACCATGTTCAAGAAGCTGTCCCAACATTTTTCTAATTATGCGTCACTCCGCTCAGTTGCTACAAGTGTGCTGGACTTATTTTTGATTTTGTCGCTCCACACCAAGGAAGACTGCTACTGCATAGACACAACAGTGCAGTCTACTAATTATGTGTTTATACTGCACTTCTACTGCTTAGCTGCAAGACCTGTATAGAAGTACTTAGCTTTCTTTTCTACTTGAAAGATCTCGCTCTCATCTGTTGAGCGCAGTGCTTCAGGGTATCAGAGTAAGGATCCTTACCACAAGTCTGTTTCTCCTTTGGATCTGGTGTGATGGATTTCTTTCTTTTTTTTTGGCTGCTGAGTGGAGGTCGGCCTCGTCCTGGCCTTTTAGTGCAGATCTGAGGTCCAGATGGTGAGGAACATACTACTGGGTGCTGTGGTTGTGCTGAAAGAAAGGTCAGTAAGTCATTGATTCCAGCTAATCATGGACTGTCCATATCACCAATTCTATATTCTTAATTAATAAAGAAGAAACATTGTTTGCTTATTAAGTAGAGAGGGCTGAGCGACGGAAGCCGAAATGAAAATAGTGTCTATAGGTCACATCTTTAAAAGACAGCTACAAAAAAGTATATACGACCAAGAAAACAATGAAAAATGATTAACACAATATTTCAGGTATCACAGATCAGAGACTGGTCAGGAGGAAGAGATTGAAGATGACAGTTAACACGTTAGTGGTAACTATGGAAAAACAATGTGACACACCACTAAGACAACACATAACTCGCTTTATGTTCTAGCTCCCATTCATAATGCAATCTCTTTCAGCTTTCTTCTGCCTCTCACAAGAACATTCCTGAAGATTACACCTGAAATCATCCAAAAAGGACACTTCAGTTCCAACCCCTGACCTGCATTTCATCAAACTTTGTTGTTTTGCAAAATAAAAAAAATAAAAAAATAAAAAGTGTTAGTCCCACACTGACAGAGTCCAAAAAGCAAACTCAGTAACCTGCAACTCATTTGTTTAAGCTATTTGCAGCATTTTGAAAACCTAGGTTACAGATTTTGCCTTTTGGCCTCTCCCGGAAGTGTAAGACAAAGCAAAGTTTTTACACAAATACAATGGGTGTTAAATGGCCTAAAGCACAATTGATAACTCCCATACATTACAGAGAAATGCACATACAGATATACTTTCCAATAAAGTATTTTTGTTTCACTCCAAGAACTAAATAAGAAATTACAAAGAAAATTCTTGTCTCTACTCGACATACCTTTAGCATTAAAAAAATATGGAATCAGAAAGCAGGCTGTCAGGGCAAGCATTAATAGCCTTCGATAAAGGAGTAGACTTATAGACAATAATTCTGGACAGACTGATTTGATAACAAAATTCTCTTTGAACAAAACTAGTTGTCAGGCTATGTAAATTCCACAACCATGTCAAAGAACCATCATCCCCACAATAACCACAAATAAAAAGAAACCTAATCCAGGTTTGTTCTAAAGCAGTAATAGACCACTGGAATAAGCATGACATAAAGCAGAGTTTCTCAACCTTTTGGTAGCAAGTACCCCTGTAGGCATATAGTTGTTTCTAATGTACCCCAATTATAGCACACATCTAATTTATCTTTCACATGGGCAAAAATTGAAATCATGTGCATCACTTTATTTCACAAGCTTGCATCAGATATATTAAGGAAGTAAATATATGGGAATCAGATATTTCCTTTATGTTTTCCGTAAGTTAATATTTGGCAATATAACAGAGAATAATAAACACATAAAACAGATATATAGTCCAGTGCCATTAATAATAAAGAGAGGAAAATAAACTCTATACTTCATGATGAGGAAAGTAATATTTATGATACCATCTTTATATTTTCAAGAATCATTTCATACACAGTTTATCCGTCTCATTTTATTGAGACACACTTTACCTATATCACAGTGGCACATTTATCTGGCACTTGATCACAGTAATACAATTTCATATCATTGAAGCTCATCCCAAGCCTCATGTCACTAACCAGCCAGAATCTAAGGTTTTACTAATTTGAGGTGAATCAGTGGTCCAACCTAGGCAGGGAATTACTCACACACAGTACTCTAGGGTAGAAATGAGAAATACAGCCTTCTTTGATAGGTCAACAATAGATACATCAGGTAAAAAATAATTAATGCCAGTCCTTGGAGTACCCCTTGCTAATGCCCCAAGTACCCCCAGGGGTGCACGTACCACATGTTGAGAAACTAGGGCATAATGCATACTGGAGAACATGGGACACTATCCTGCCTAGTTCTGAAGGATCACACTATGTGAGGGCAACAGGCAAGTGGTTTAAAGTGTATAAATCCACTGGAAAAAAATTCCTCTCTAACACTGGAAACAATATTTCTTTATAAATTGCACATCCTCTAGAGATGTATTTTGACTGCATATTGAAGAAGAAGAAAAAAAGCATTATCATATTTGTTTGATAATTCTTTCCTTACCTGATGCCACGTGGTTGCTCTGTGCCAGACTCAGGTATTACTTGGAGCCCGAGGGTGTAACCATAGTGAATATGAGGTTTCTTCAAGATATTTATCTACAAGGTCTGGACACACTGTAAATAAATGTTACAAAATAGTTAAACATAATTTTGAAAATATTGATAAATCCAAAAGTATTATTCTGCGGAACCATTGAGTGGCTATATATTTGGACTAAAGCCACTTTCTTTAGAGCATAGCTATAGTTTGATGCTTATTGCTTGTGTACGCCCTGCGTTATAGGCAATTGTTATCAGACTTCATAAATAACTCCCACCAAATAAGGAAAACAGAAAGTGCATATTGTTTGTATGATATGTTCACCATATAAGTATAGCCCAATTACCTTAATCCGATATCATCCAAGCATTAAGGTTAAAAAGGGACAGTCTACTCCAGAATTTTTATTGTTTAAAAGGATAGATAATCCCTTTTAGTAACCCATTCCCCAGTTTTGCAGTAACCAAAACGGTGTATATTAATATAGTTTTTACCCTTGTATTTTAGCCTCTGCAGACTGCCCCTTATTTCACGTTATTTTTGAGCAGACTTGCACTTTAGCCAATCAGTGCCCACTCATAAGTAAACCTCCACAGGCATGAGCACAATGTTATCAATATAGCACACAAACTATTGCCCTCTAGCTGTGAAAAACTGTCAAATGCATTCATATAAGAGGCAGACTTCAAAGGCTTAGAAATTACCATGCCCTTAAATCAGTACAGGCTCTATTCAATTCACCCTAAATGCTAGTGAGGAAAATATCATTTTTTTGGATAGTATGGTTTATTTAAAGGATGGTAACCTAAATATAGATCTGTATCTGAAACCAACAGATAGAGAGAACTTCTCTTAAAAAGGGAAGCATTTTGGATCCATAAATTGAATTCTATGCAGTAGGTGGGCTTTCTATATAGATGAATGATACAATTTTTGTAAATATGTTTCTAAGCGATAGTACCAAAATTCATTAAAATTATGGGGGGGGGGGGGGGATATAAAAAACTGAAATTAAAATCCTCCATGTCTCAAAATTAAATCAATGTAAATATTTGCATAGGAAATTAGTACATCTAAGCAAGTATGCCCGCTTGCCCCCAGAAATTCTTAATATGCAATGTTTCCAATGCACAAGAGAATTGTGGGTAAGATATGCAAATTCTCAGTTTTTTTGCTTCAAAATACTGTTTTAACACAGCGATCCTTTTAAACAGGAATATGACAGCAAACCAGAAATCACTCACTATACAAGCCTGTTTCGTTCTTTTTAGAACTCATCAGTAGGAGATAGATTTATGATTGCTGCATTGGAAAAGCTATTTTCATGGGGGCAAGCGGGGATACTTGCTTAGATTTACTAATTTCCTATGCAAATATTTACATTGATTTAATTTTGAGACATGGAGGATTTTAATTTCAGTTTTTTATCTCCCCCCCCCCCCATAATTTTAATGAATTTTGGTTTAACCATGAAAATAGCTTTTCCAATGCAGCAATCAGAAATCTATCTCCTACTGATGAGTTCTAAAAAGAACGAAACAGGCTTGTATAGTGAGTGATTTCTGGTTTGCTGTCATATTCCTGTTTAAAAGGATCGCTGTGTTAAAACAGTATTTAAGCAAAAAAACTGAGATTTGCATATCTTACCCACAATTCTCTTGTGCATGGAAACATTGCCATATTAAGAATTTCTGGGGGCAAGCGGGGATACTTGCTTAGATGTACTAATTCCTATGCAAATATTTACATTGATTTAAGCGATAGTACATATTACATACATACTATACAGACTTATATTTATATATAATATATATGGTTTTTTAATGTGATACAATGAAAGAATACTGCATTAATTTGTTTTTTAGCCAGGGGTATGGCTCTTAGTTGATGCTTCATGTGGTATCAATCATGCATGAATAAGGGCATGAGGCCTAAAAACATTGCATATCTATGGTGACCCTGCTGTGAATAAAGGTCCTTTTATTTTAAAGTGCTCTTGTGTGTGGATTCAGGGACAGTGGTGAGTGTAGGTCCGAGTACCCATGCATGTCCTTTTTTAAAAAAATATATAAATATAATACCTTGTGGGGTAGGTGAATTACCATGCTGATCAGTGTTCACAAAAAAATGTTGCCATCCCAAATGGGCATTATGTAGTACCCAAGTGGGGGCAGTGCAAGATTATAACATTTTCCGTTTATAAAATGTTACTTAAAAGTCCTTGGGATTTGTATATGCTCAATGAAATAATTTTGCAATTAGTATTCCTTTATTTATTTTGTCCACGTTTATGTAATCTAGCTTTTAAAATAAAGATTTTTATTTTTAAAGGACATAAAAAGCAATCTGCTGATTTTAAGGCTAACCATGCTTACATATATTTCAAGAATTGCTTTAACAGATAAAAGCCTGCTAAACACTAAGTACGTGTTTACTAACTGGGTCTCTAGTCTGCAGACAAAAAGGCTAGCTACTATCATAATATTAGTATAAAGTGCATTGTTTGCATTTGTCTAAAGCCTAATAAGAGAATCTATTGTAGGCAGGGATTAACCTTGAGAAAACAGCAACTTTAAGTTTTTGAGAATCAGGAAATCTACAATTATCAGAGCTAAAATATGAAAAGGCAGCAAAACAAATAATGAATATACCACAAAGTTGTTTCATTTTGATGTATATAAAAATCTCAGCGTTTATTGTCCCTTTAAGATATCCAAAGCACAAATGAATGCACAATTTAACAAACTGATGTTGCAATTGTAATTTGTACAACAAACTTTAAAAAAAAAATGGTTTATTAGCCCATTTTAGATTAATACTGGTTTAATTTTTTTGTTGGTAGGTCAGAAAAAGATTCTGATGGCAGATAAGAACCATAGGCTCTACAAATATGCTCTAAATTTCTTAAAGGGACATAATACTCGTATGCTAAATCACTTGATACTGATGCAGTATAACTGTAAAAAGATGACAGGAAAATATCACCTGAGCATCTCTATGTAAAAAAGGAAGATATTTTACCTCACAATCTCCTCAGCTCAGCAGAGTAAGTTCTGTGTAAAAAGTTATACTCAGCTGCTCCCAGCTGCAGGTAAAACATTTTTAAAAAAAATGAAGAAATGAACAGCAGCCAATCAGAATCAGCAGTGCTGAGGTCATGAACTTTTACTGTGATCTCATGAGATTTGACTTGACTCATGAGATTTCATTGTAAACTTCCTTTACCCGATTGGTGAAATAAGATGAGAGTGCACGATGCTCATCCCTTCAGATGTCCCAGGACAGACACACTAAAATGCTGCTTAGAAATCCTTTACAATGGGAGGTGGCTACTGAGGAACTTTTGAGGTAAAATATCTTTCTTTTTTACATAGAGATGTTCAGGTGATATTTTCTAGTTAGCTTTTTACAGCTATGCTGCATCACTTTCAAGTGTTTAAACTTTTGGGTATTATGGCCCTTTAAGTGTATTTAGTTAGACATGTGCATTCAGAGGTTTTGTTCACCTCTGAATGCTGAATGATTTGCACAGTTTTTAGTTTGTTGCTGTTGCACAAGAATAAATGCAACGAAAATAGCCGAGCAGCACGAAGAGCCACCTTCTTCCGCATTGGAAGGTGAACGAAACCTCCAAATGCACTAGGGTCTAATTTAGTTTGTATTATACAAACACCCTCCTGTGTTTCCTTTCCCTTATCATAAAACCAGGTGGTGTATCCATTAAAGAGGTCCTTGAGGAGAACATTCATAAACCAGGTGGTGTGTGCGCCCTATTAAAAAGAGTTCCTTAAGGAGAACACTGCTGATACTTTTAGAAGTATCACAATACGCCCATATCCTTGTTGCATCATTAGGACATTGCAGGGTGGCTGGCTGCATGGCAGCCGTAGTTCCCCATATACGTACTAACTGGAGATGCGGGTGATTTGACTGAAAAAAATCTCCAGTGAGGCCATACCTAGAGAACAACAACAACAACATGCAGGGACAACCAGCGACTCTGCTATGTACGGTTGTTCCCTGGGGAGTAGGACTAACTGGAAGATACAACATCTCCTGCAGGCAGGATTGTGGCTTGTAAATCAACATCCCCAGACCCATTATTTACAGTGCCATTGAGAAATTCAATATAGGTTATGTATATATTTTAAATTAATTAAAATGTAATAAAATGTATTCATAACTGTGTCAGTAATAGGTAAATTGCTTAGTATCTTGGCAGCAGTAAGCATATTTAACCCCTTAACGACCAACAACGTGATCGCTTCCAGCCGCTTTCATGTTATTGCAATGATGCCTCGATATTGAGGCATCATGCAATAACATTTTTAGCCTTCCGATGCAGAGAGAGACACTCTGTGGCCCTCTAGGAATCGGCCTTCGCGATCGTTGGTGGGTGGGAGCAATTGTAGGGAGGCGGGTGGGCAGCCATCTATTTGGAACTTCCGGCAGGCAGTGTGAATTCACCCACCGGTGCGTGCGGGAGCGCCCGCAATCTGCTCATATAAGCATTTTTCGTATAAGATGTGGTGGGAGGATGTGGTGGGAGAGGGGGTAAAATAATTTTGAAAAAGGGATCTGTGTCTGGGAGGGGGTAGAGAATTGAGGGTGGAAGCAGCTACACTACAGAAAAATATTTATAAAAAATTGACAAATTTATTCAAAAGTGAACAACTGGCAGACAGCTGCCGAGTACCTAAAATGGCAGCAAATAGTATCGGGGGGAGGGTTAGGAAAGCTGTTTGGGGGGCTCAGGGAGGTTGGGTGGTAAGGGGGGGTCCTACACTGCACAAATCTATAATTTAAAAAACAAACACCAAACACAAACTTGGCAGACTTTCTGCCCTAGTACTAAAGATGGCTGGGTGACAATAGTGAGGTGGGAGAGGGAAGAGAGCTGGCCGAGAGTAGTTAGGGAGGAATTATAGGGGTGGGATGTGTCACGGGGAGGGCTCATCTCTACACTAAAGCTAAAATTAACCCCTTCAAGCTCCCTTAAGTATACCCCGTCACTGCTGGGCATAATACAAGTGTGGTGCGGCAGTGGCATTTAGGCGGCCCTTTCTAATTACCAAAAAGCAATTCCAAAGCCATATATGTCTGCTATTTCTGAACAAAGGGGATCCCAGAGAAGAATTTACAACCATTTGTGCCATAATTACACAAGCTGTTTGTAAATAATTTCAGTGAGAAACTTAAAGTTTGTGAAAAGGTGAACAATTTTTTTTTTTTTGACGCATTTGGCGGTGAAATGATGGCATGATATATACCAAAATGGGCCCTAGATCAATACTTTGGGTTGTCAACTAAAAAAATATAAATTTTTATATATAATATATAATATATAATATATAGTATATATTATATATTTATATATATATTTAATTATATATATCTATATATATATATATATATATATATATATATTACATACATACATACATACACACACATACACACGGTAAAGGTTATTCAGGGTATTACTGACAGATATCAGGTGTTAAAATGTAACTTATGCAAATTTTGAAGAAAAAAAAATGGTTTTGAAATAGCAAGTTGCTACTTGTACGTTATTGCCCTATAAACTTGCAAAGAACATGTAAACATTGTAGGTTTTCTAAACTCAGTGACGAAATTTAGAAAACTATTTAGCATGGGTGTTTTTTGGTGGTTGTAAATGTAGTAACAGATTTTGGGTGTCAAGTTAGAAAAGGTGTGTTTTTTCCATTTTTTCCTCATTTTATACTTTTTTTTATAGTAAATTATAAGATATTATGAAATAATAGTATCTTTAGAAAGTTAATTAATGGGGAGATAAATGGTATATAATATCGTGTGCGGTACAGTAAATGAGTAAGAGGAAAATTACAGCTAAACACAAATGTGCAGAAATGTAAAAATAGCCCCTGGTCCCAAACGGTCAGAAAATGAAAGTGCAGTGCGTCCTTAAGAGGTTAAATAAATTGTATAGGCCAGTTGCAGATATATTTCATATATAAACACATAGTATACATGCACATATTTAGACATTATTTATTAGCCATGAATCTATGAACCTCCCCAAAATGAGTCTTAAAGGGATAGAAAAGTCAAAATTGAAATGTGCATGTATACAGTTCGATTTTACAAGCATTTTTGTAATATACTTTCATTACCAAAAATGCTTCTAATAAACGTTATTACTGTTTAAGTGGCACACATACATATACTATATGTGACTAGAGGAGCAGGAGTCAAATGCCATGCGTGCTCATAAAAATGGTGGATGTGTTATTACATTAGTGAAGACTCAAATTTGCATGCCGATTCTGAGAAGTGTGGTGTTTGAATGCTGTGGCACGTATAGCATATATGCCGATGAAAATCATCTACTTTTACTGAAGCATTTTTGCTAATGGAAGTTAATTGCAAAAAGTGCTTCTATTTAAAAGTAAAAAGCACCCATGCAAATTTTATTTTGACTTTTCTATCCCTTGAAGTGCTTTTATCAAATTTTTTCTTCTTCTTCCAAATTTGGTTTCTAATTGTTTTTTTATGAAGCTAGAGAAAGAAAAAAAAAACTCACCCGCCCCTTCGCCTCTTCAAAGTGACATAAGGAAGTAGGTCATGCCGAGTGATTATCTCAGCAGTTGAAGAACCTGACGAAAATTAGTCTCATCACAGCGGCCTTGTCTCTCAGTGCAAGCAGAAAGTCCCGACCACTGCGGATCATTCCCCGCTCATAGTCATCAATAACGTCCACAAACAGAAAAGATAGAACAACGAACATCTCTGTGCGTGAGGTGCGTCCCAACAATGTCTAACATTCGGGGTGCAAGCTATATAATCCATGTTCTCTGTCCCCATTCTCTTCTGGCCATGCGTGGATCTCTGTTCCGTTTTTAAATGGGCCATTTCAAAAAGTTTTTTGTTTTTTTTCCCCCCGGGGGGAGCTGCTCCTTTTACTTAACCAACTCAAGTAATTCCCGTTCAACAACTGGTCTCTAGATGAAGAAAAAAAAGTTAATTGAAGTACTGCATTAAAGAGTAACAGAAAAACATTTTGGTAAATATAATTCTAAACTAGTCACAATCTTCTTATATTGTTTCTATATGCAACATTAAAATCTACAATAACAAACACTGCACACAAGAGCTGGATTTACTCAGGCAATTCTAACAGTGTTTTATGAATCTTGACATCTGTTTGCAAGCAGTTCAGTGCTACCCAATCAGTGCTAGTATGGACAA
This sequence comes from Bombina bombina, assembly GCF_027579735.1. Classification (NCBI taxonomy): domain Eukaryota; kingdom Metazoa; phylum Chordata; class Amphibia; order Anura; family Bombinatoridae; genus Bombina; species Bombina bombina. Next base: position 1,381,935,496 of record NC_069499.1, read on the forward strand.
TCAGCTAGAGACAGGAAACTGCTGAAAATATCATTTAAAATGTCATTTTGCTTTTTAAAAACTTATGCTAGTCTGTGATACAACAAACAAAAAATAAAACCAACAAATCTTAAAGGGACATAAAAATGCAAACTTTAACAAAAATATTAAAAGCATAGTTAAAGTGATGGTAAATCCCAGCGTTTTTGAAACGCTAGGATTTACCAGTGCAACAAATTAAGGGGACTTTCAGTCATAAAGTATAAAATACTTCATTCTGAAAGTTCCTTTATTTGTCTGCAGCATTCGCGTGCTCAGGCCACCCGTAGCAGAACGCTATTTTGTCAATGAGATGACTTTTCTACCTATCAGCCAATAGCCGTGTGGGCCAGTTGGCGCCATGAGGGATAGCTAGCACGCTATTGGCTAAGATCATCTCACTGCAAAATAGCGTTCTGATGTGGACGGCCTGTCAGACGCTGCAGACAAATAAAGTAATTTTCAGCATGAAGTGTTTTATACTTCATGACTGAAAGTCCCCTTTATTTTGTTGCACTGGTAAATCATAGCATTTCAAAAACACCATGATTTACCCATAACTTTAAAATTCAACTCCATAAGAGCAATGCACTAACTAGGAATTAGCTGAACACATCTGGTGAGCCATTGATGCCGTAGCTTCAGCAACTCCATGGCAAACTAAGCACCGATTAATAAAGAATACCGATCACAAATTCTATCACACTTTGGATAGGAGACATGCAGTGTGTATGAGTAGCAGCAAATAAAAGCACAAGCAGGGTCTTTCCAGTTGTCACACAATTAACAAGCAATGCTCTTGAGCAATTCGTTGCACGAGAGCAGGTGGCTGCATTGCATTGTTCACTTGTGCAATGCTAAATATGGGGGAACCAAATTACCCCTACAATTTGCGATGAACACAGATTCACAACTTGTGAACCTAGTTTGTTTGACTTTGCAAATTGTTACATCTATCCCATTGTGCTCAAGATACATGTACACTTCTAAACTCACATCAGTATGGCCTAAGGGAAAGTGGTTTGTCTATATGAATTGTGAAAAATTAGTTTGACTTCCATAAATATAATTTAAAAAGACCAGTAAGTACAGTCGATTAGCATAATGCATAATAAAAAGACAATGCAATAGCACTTAGTTTGAACTTCAAATGAGTAGATTTTATTGTGACACATTTCAGTTATGTCTATTTCCCACTCCCCCCTGTATCATGTGACCAGCCATCAGCCAATCACAAATGCATATACGTATATTCTGTGAATTCTTCCACATGCTCATTAGCACCAGCTTGGTGCCTCAAACTTGGAAATATAAAAAGACTGTGCACATTTTGTTAATGTAAGTAAATTGGAAAGTTGTTTAAAATTGCTGCTTTATCTGAATCATGAAAGTTTAATATTGACTTCAGTGTCCCATTAAAGTGACACTGAACCCAAATGTTTTCTTTTGTAATTCAGATAGAGCATGCAATTTTAAGCAACTTTCTAATTTACTCCTATTATCAATTTTTCTTCGTTCTTCTTGCTATCATTATTTGAAAAAGAAGGCATCTAAGCTTTTTTTTTTTGGTTTCAGTACTCTGGACAGCACTTTTTTTTATTGGTGGATGAATTTATCCACCAATCAGCAAGGACAACCAGGTTGTTCACCAAAAATGGGCCGACATCCAAACTTACATTCTTGCATTTCAAATAAAGATACCAAGAGAATGAAGAAAATTTGATAATAGGAGTAAATTTGAAAATTGCTTAAAATGTCATGCCTCTATCTGAATCACGAAAGAAAATTTTTGGGTACAGTGTTCTCAAACCTAATTCCATTTTTCAAAGGCAAAACATCAAACTAAAATCGGAGCATTTTATTATTCTCCAAAAGAGCTTACTAGGTTTAGGTAATGGGCAACAACATACTGTACTATGTAATTTTATTGATATGGCTTCTTTTCTTTCTTTGGTCTATATAGGGAATTTTAAAATATTTCTTGTGCTTTTACAATTGGATGCTCTATTTATTTATCCCTCTAGAGTTTTTGTGGGGGGCTGTCCACCAAAAGACCTGTAAAAATTGTCTATCAGCCAGTGAGCAATCAATTACACATTTTCAGTCATCCTTCAACCGAAGGTAATGAGGTGATTGAATGCACCTTTTGCAATATAAAAACATAATATCCCTGGGCATTGCCATCCAAGGTGCAAAGCTCTATATGCCTTGACTCTACAGGTCACTCAGAACAATATCTGGCACGGAATCCTTTGTGAATGCCATCAATAATGGTGGCCACCCTCTCTATTTACATCAATACAGCAACAGACACAAAAATAAAGTAATGTGACAGATGCAGCAATCTTGAAGACCTGCCCCCCCCATCCCGCACTGTCCAGAGTTGGAAGGACCAGGAATGTAGCAACAGAGGCTGGGTTAAGATGACTTGCAGCTGTACAAGAAGTGCATGCCACCTCAAGTGTCAGTCTTGCACCATCAGTTTCCAAGGCACAGAGCTAAAGCACTTTTCTGAACACCAGGAGTGATTTTTTTAGATGTCCATGGCACCCTTAGTCTAGCTCTGACTCAAGGCGATCATCATTGTAGCAACAAAATTACATCCAAGACAATATCCCCTTCTATAAAATCATAACTACTATCACTTAAATACCATTTCTCTTGTGGCATGTAATCATCCTTTCTTAAATACACAAAATAATACTCAGGTCACATTTAATACACATTAAACATTGTAATGAAAGTACCTACCATATCCAGACATACTATGACAGCTGAGAAGTTCATCTCTTTCATTCACAAAATCTGATGTACTCTATCCTAAAGGTACCAAACTGCTGTATCTACATCGTGTACAAACTTCTGTGTTTTATTAAAAGGAGATGATCAGATCTTCAACAATATGCTTTAAAGCGTTAGATGTTAGAAGTACCCAATAACACAGATTCATGGTTAAAAGAAATATGAAAGAAGGGTCCTGGAAAGGTATTAAACACATTTGTAAAGTCCTACTCAGGAGAGGCACAACAGCATGGCTACTGCAGGACTTTAACAGGAGGAAACAAACATTAATGTAAGAGTAAAAGGCTCTGACAGCAGTAATTTTTGCACTAGTAAGTAACTTTAAGAAAGTGAATTATTCTTAATGTTTATATATTTCATACAAGAATTTATTTAAATGGCTTGTAAATTTAAAAAATATTTACCTGTCCATGACACAACAGAGCTAGCCCACTCTACTTATCCTAAACAGCCCTCCAGCACTTCTGTGAGCCATTAACCCAACTCAAACCTAAGATCATTTCACTGGCCCTGCAACCCTCTAGTCAACTATTTGCCATATCAGAACTCAATACAGAACCCTGGTGCTCCTTTCAGCCTCATGTCTCTAGGCCTGCATCCCCTTACCATTGCATCTTTGCAATTGCTTGCTTTTTATGCATTTCTGTGCAAGGAGAGTGTGAGAAGAAGCGCCATGGGCTGAATAAAAAAAATACAAGTTGTAGCCATGTAAATCATACAAACTTTAGCTTTTCATTTTAAAATGTGTAGGCCATGTCACTGTCCAACAACAGAGCTGGAAGAGCCAGGAATGAAGCAAAGGCAGCCGGGATAAGGTTACTTGCGGCTGTAGCAGAAATACATGCCACCTGAAGGGGAGAGGGATGGTTAGCAGTCTTGAATCATTACATGCCAAGAAACAGGGTTAAAGCACTTTTGTGGTATCTTTTTTTAAGCGCCCTTGGCACCCGCGTTAGTCTGGCTCTAGGTGCCCAACACAGTAGCAACAAAACTGCATCCAGTGCAATATGCCCTCCCATAAAATCATAACCACTTACTACTAATATACAAAATCTTATGTGGCATGTAATCTTCCCTTTATTACACACACACAATAATACACAGGCTACTCACTAATAAAAATGCATGTTGTGGTTATATAAAATCAGACGTTAGCTTTTTGTTTAACGTAGAGCATGTCACTGTCCACCAAAAGAGTTGTCCTTTTCAGACAGGGAAGCAATCTGTCTTTATTGAGACGTTGTGCACATTCATCCATTTCCCTTTTAGTATCAACATTAAAATAAACAGCTTTAACTTTTTTTACTACCACATATTTTAGGAATCAGGAAAGGGATATACGCAAAGATAAAAGTGGACAATAAATTAAAAGATGTAGGAACAAGACGTTATCAAGTACGGCAAAATAAAGCAGAAAACGGTATATCGTTTTTAAAGGCTTCAAAAAAATAAAATAGGTGGTTAATGGGTTTATAGAAATACACAAATACCAAGGTTTATAACAGTGTTCACATGAATCAGAGAAATTGAGTAGTGACAAAATGTTGCAGTATATTTGGATGCCCAGATTCTTATATAAAGTTAAAAGGAACACAGAACCCAATTTTTTTCTTTTGTGATTCAGATAGAGCATGCAAATTTAAGTGACTTTCTAATTTAAGCCTATTATCATTTTTTCTTCATTCTCTTGCTATCTTTATTTGAAAAAGAAGGCATCTAAACTAAAGAGCCAGCCAATTTTTGGTTCAGACCCGGACAGCACATGTTTATTGGTGGGTTAATTTATCCACCAATCAGCAAGAACAACCAGGTTGTTCACCAAAAATGGGCCGGCATCTAAACTTACATTCTTGCTTTTCAAATAAAGATACCAAGGGAATGAAGAAAATTTGATAATAGGAGTACATTAGAAAGTTGGTTAAAATTGCATGCTCTATCTGAATCACAAAAGAAAAAAATTGGGTTCAGTGTCCCTTTAAATGTATAATACCGTAAAGAGAAGAGGGGCAGCTAGAAATGTGAAATTTAAGAATGAGATTTACAGGAAGTCTATCAGTGCAAAAAGATGGCATTTGTGTATGTAGACTGCCAATTTCACAGGAGTTCAAATGTGTGCATAGACAGGTGCAGGCCCCATGGAGCATATCTAGGCATGAAAATGTACAGCAAGACAGAGCAATTGGCAAACAAATTGGACAGATGTTGAGAAAGGCAGGCAGTTTTGCAGAAGCTCAGAGAATACACATGCCAGGTAGGATGACAGGTAAATATGAGTAATCAGAGTAAGAGTATAAAGGGGCCATACAACTGTGCAAAGGCCAAGATAGGGTACAGTAGACAGGGGTGCTGAGAGTGCAAACAGCTCTGCATTAAGAGACAGTGGGCATATGTGGGCACAAAAGATAAGGTAAGCATGGGCTTGGGGTAGATGTGCTATAGGAAACAAAAACTTCAGAGGCCCAGAGAGAGTTGTGTCTGTTTATAAGGTTAGATAGATGTATAAACCCAAAAACAACAGGCTGTTGAGAGCACAGGCAGTCCACATTGAATAGACAGATTTGGAAAGGCCTAAACAGTGTGGGCAAGTGCATAACGAGTGTAAGGAAGATGAGCAAATGTATAGAGAAGGCAGACAATGTGCCAAGTTCTAGCGGGGACAGACAGGTGTGTAGAGAAGGCAGATAGCTGTGCAGAGGCCTAAACATAAGGTAGCTGTAAACATAACAGGCAAGTTTGTAGTGATTACAAGGCCCGGTCGCGCTATACAGCCCTTCCTCTTATCCGTCTTACCACAGTCGCTGTCACTCACACAAGTCCTATAGAAGCCACTCTTCCTGTCTCAGGACGGAGCAGCCATTACGGATCCGTCAGCTCCTCTATCAGCAGCACAGGGAGACGGGAACATCCGGGCACTGCTTGCCGGGGTGGAGGAGACGAGACGTTGGAAAAGGAGGAGTCTGACACAAGATTACCCACTGAACGTAGCGTGGCTTCATGCCCATAGAAACGTAATGGTACAGATGTGGCCATCTTTACTAAGGGTAACGCTGTAGTAGTATACGGATTGCTTCAGCGTCATTCATGTTATGAAATATGAATATTAGTGGCCATGTTTAAAATGGTCACTGTGGCAATATTACGATCTCAATCTTTATGATGGTTTCTGTCTGTGTGTATTTTAAAATACACACTCAGACACATCAGAAAAGTTGTTTTTATTATACCATTAGGAAGTTATCATCTAGGGGTTAATTATGCACCATTATAGAATACATGTGCATAATACTCTATACAGAAAATGCATACCCCTTTACTATGTAAATGTAATTTTCATAGTAAAGGCCAGCATTACTTACAAACTCGCTGTTCTCCCAATATGTGGAGAGGAGATGGTAATAGCTAGCAAAGTAAAAAGTGTACTAATCTCACATATTCAGTACAAGGTATCCTATGAAAATATGACTGGAGTGCCAATAGAATTAAACAGATAGTATAGCTCCGTTTAGGTTAATATTAAAGTACTGTATAGATTTTCTAACAGATAGTTTTGCACCCTCTTCTTATGTGCCACTGTAGGAATTACTAGGAGCCCACTGTAGCCATCTTTTGTTTCAGATTCCAAAAGATAGGTGGCAGTGGCACAGTCAATCAAATTCCATACCAGTCACCGGGGACCCTGTAGACCAATCAGAGTGCATGCAGTCCATGATACAACTAGCCTATGGGGTCGTCTATACAACATCATATTGGTTGTACCACCCACATTATGCAAACTAAAAAAGAAAGGCTTCCTGGAGTGAGTTTATGGCCCTACTAGCCTATGTCAAGAGTAGATAGGGGAGGTGGTAGAAGCTTGGTGATGTAATGTGCATTATAAGTATGGGTAGCACAAAATACTACTACATAATAAAATCTTGGTGTTTTGGGATGAAGCAGAGTGGGTGGTGCTTTGCTTTGCAGGGGAAGTTCTTGTGGTGGTTAAGTAAAAGGATCAACTCTTCCCAACAAATTAAAGCTTTTAAAATGACCCATTTAAAACAGAATAGAGATCAAGTGTGACCAGAACAGAATAGAGACAGAGAACACAGAGATGCTTGTGTTCTCTGTTTTCTGGTTGTGGATGTTATTGATGACTATCACCTAGATTACGAGTTGTGCATTAGGCTTAAAAAGCAGCGTTGGCCGGTCCCAACGCTGCTTTTTAACGCCCGCTGGTATTACGAGTCTTGAAATGACAGGCTCACCGCTCACTTTTTTTGGCCAGACTCGGAAATACACTTACGTCAAGTGCGTATCCTATATTTTCAATGGGACTTGCATAGCGCAGGTATTACGAGTCTGACCAAAAGTGAGCGGTAGACCCTCTTCTGTCAAGACTGGTACCGCATTTTAAAGTCAGTAGTTAAGAGTTTTACACTACAACGCCGTAGCATAAAACTCTAAACTAAAGTGCTAACAAGTAAACTAACACCCATAAACTACCTATTAACCCCTAAACCGAGGGTCCCCCACATTGCAAACACTAAAATAAATATTTTAACCCCTAATCTGCCGAACCGGACATCGCCGCCACTATAATAAACATATTAACCCCTAAACCACCGCACTCCAGCATCGCAAACACAAGTTAAATATTATTAACCCCTAATCTGCCGTCCATAACATCGCCAACACCTACCTACATTTATTAACTCCTAATCTGCCACCCAAAATGTCGCCGCCACTATATTAAATGTATTAACCCCTAAACCTAAGTCTAACACTAACCCCCCTAACTTAAATATAATTACAATAAATCTAAATAAAATTACTACAATTACCTAAATAATTCCTATTTAAAACTAAATACTTACCTATAAAATAAACCCTAAGATAGCTACAATATAACTAATAGTTACATTGTAGCTATCTTAGGGTTTATTTTTATTTTACAGGCAACTTTGTATTTATTTTAACTAGGTAGAATAGTTATTAAATAGTTATTAACTATTTAATAACTACCTAGTAAAATAAAGACAAATTTAACTGTAAAATAAAACCTAACCTAAGTTACACTAACACCTAACACTACACTATAATTAAATAAATTAAATACAATTAATTACAATTAAATAAAATTATCTAAAGTACAAAAAAACTAACACTAAATTACAGAGGATAATAAAATAATTACAAGATTTTTAAACTAATTATACCTAATCTAATCCCCCTAACAAAATAAAAAAAGCCCTACCCTACACTAAATTACAAATAGCCCTTTAAAGGGCCTTTTGCGGGGCATTGCCCCAAAGTAATCAGCTCTTTTACCTGTAAAAAAAAAGTACAAATACCCCCCCCAACATTAAAACCCACCACCCACACAACCAACCCTACTCTAAAACCCACCCAATCCCCCCTTAAAAAAACCTAACACTAACCCCTTGAAGATCACCTTACCGTGAGACGTCTTCACCCAACCGGGCAGAAGTGGTCCTCCAGACAGGCAGAAGTCTTCATCTAAGCCGGGCAGAAGAGGTCCTCCAGACGGGCAGAAGTCTTCATCCAGACGGCATCTTCTATCTTCATCCATCTGGCACGGAGCGGGTCCATCTTCAAGACATCAGATGCGGAGCATCCTCTTCATCAGGAGTCTTCTTACTAAATGACGGTACCTTTAAAGTGATGTCATCCAAGATGTCGTCCCTTCAATTCCGATTGGCTGATAGAATTCTATCAGCCAATCGGAATTAAGGTAGAAAAAATCCTATTGGCTGATGCAATCAACCAATAGGATTGAAGTTCAATCCTATTGGCTAAACCAATCAGCCAAAAGGATTGAGCTGGCATTCTATTGGCTGTTCCAATCAGCCAATAGAATGCAAGCTCAATCATATTGGCTGATTGCATCAGCCAATAGGATTTTTTCTACCTTAATTCCGATTGGCTGATAGAATTCTATCAGCCAATCGGAATTGAAGGGAGGCCATCTTGGATGATGTCACTTAAAGGACCAGTAAACACAGCAAATTTGCATAATCAACAAATGCAAGATAACAAGACAATACAACAGCATTTACTCTGAATTTCAAATGAGTTGTAGATTCTTTTCTAACACATTTTAAAGTTATGTATATTTCCACTCCCTCTGTACCATGTGATAGCAATCAGCCAATCACAAATACATATACGTATAGTCTGAGTTCTTGCATAGGCTCAGTAGGAGCTGGTGACTCAAAAAAAGTATAAATATAAAAGAATGTGCACATTTTTTTTAATGGAAGTAAATTAGAAAGTTGTTTAAAATTACATGCTGTATCTGAATCATGAAAATTTAATAAAACCTGAGTGTCCCTTTAAAGGTACCGTCATTTAATAAGAAGACTCCGGATGAAGAGTATTCTCTGCGTCGTATGTCTTGAAGATGGACACGCTCCCAGCCGGATGGATGAAGATAGAAGATGCCGTCTGTATGCATCTAATTGACCCCAAATGTATTCTGCAGCGTGCCAATTACTCCAAACATACAGCCAAAGTCATTAAGAACTATCTACAGCACAAAGTAGAACAAGGAGTCCTGGAAGTGATGGTACGGCCCACCCACAGAGCCCTGATCTCAACATCATCGAGTCTGTCTGTGATTACATGAAGAGACTGAACTGAGGCTGCCTAAATCCACAAAAGAACTGTTGTTAGCTATCCATAAAATGTTTGGCGCAACCTACCTATGAAGTTCCTAAAAAAACTGTGTGCAAATATACCTAGAAAAAGTAATTATGTTTTGAAGGCAAAGGATGGTCACACCAAATATTCGGCTAGATTACGAGTTGTGCGTTAGGAGAGATGCGTTAGTTACGTGTACTTTATTTACATTGCGCACTTTTCATAATGTAGGTTTTACGAGTCTCAAAACAACCTCATAACGCATCGCGGTAACACGACTACCGCGTTTATTTTTGAAGCGTAATCACGGCAGCGTTAAACATTCTCCCATAGAGATCAATGATAAATGAAAGAAGCACGGATTTTTCAGCTAACACTCGATCTTGTGAGAAATACGCACTGCTCTGTCATATTACGTATACGGAATAATGCACAACAAAAACACACATCAAATTTACAAACCACATTTACATTTACACTAAAAGAGGAATACATAAATACCTTCCGATCTTGCAATACGGAACAAAACAACACGAAAAAAGAATTGCACACTCATTCACAAACAAAACATTTGCATTCAAGATTACGAAACATTAGTACAAAGAAACATTTACACCACTTCACAAATACGACACCATCACAAATATATATTTACATTTACAGATTATACTTTTGGACAATGTTATGCAAAACGATCACTATGACATCATCACATTATACACATTCCACAAATACTAACTCAATATGAGCATGCGCAAATTCACACAACTAATACACATTGCACACATACTAATTACTAACAAAGCACACCTGAACATACTTTACTTTGCAAACCGGTACATCATTAAACATTTACATAGGGTATATAAGCACGCTACAAGTATGGCTTCTTTGACTGTGTTGCTGGAGGATTTTGGGAGATTAGAGAGATTTAACAAGTTACTGGTATTGTGAGATTTAGTGTTAGTGAGTGAGTGAGTTAGTTAGTGGTAGTGTGAGAGAGTGAGTTAGTTAGTGGTAGTGTAAGATAGTGAGTTAGTTAATGGTAGTGTGAGATAGTGAGTTAGTGGTAGTGTGAGATAGTGAGTTAGTGGTAGTGTGAGATAGTGAGTTAGTGGTAGTGTGAGACTTTGTTTGGGTGAGTGTGCAAGTGGTTTTTCTGAATACTTTACACGCAAACACATTCAATACATACATACACTTATCAATAACACTACATACACTCCATACCCCATCCCCTCTCATACTACACTCCATACCCCATTCCCTTTTATCCCATACCCCATTCACTGTAAGCCCATACCCCATTCCCTGTAAGCCCATATCCATCGCATAGTTAGATTTTGTTTACATATCCTCATTTTAGTCTTTTTCTACATTTTTGTCTGTTTAATACTCCTTACCCTCTTTTATTTATACCCCTTTCACACTTTGAGCACTTTAAAAAACAAACAAAAAAAAAAGTTATTTATTTTGACCCCCTTTCATTTGGGCACATTCACTTTTTGTTTGAGTTTCTCGGGAGGGGGGATAGGGGGCAGATTAACCTGCAGCTATTGGAGCTGATTAGGCAGGAGGTCATAGAAGAGATTGTAGAGGCTAGGTTAGGCAAGAGGTTAGGCAGGAGAGGGGGAGAGGGAGAGGAAGAGGAACAAGACAGGAAGGGGAACAGGAGGGGGACAGGAAGGGAGACAGGAAGGGGGAGAGGAAGGGGGGGAGGAAGCGGTGGGTGGACCCGGCCACTTTGTTCAAGATGAAGAAGTGATTGGGCCCAGTGCCGGGCAGTGTAGAGCTTCACAGTCCGGGAAACACAGGCTCACATCACAGGGGAAAGCCAAGCTGACTAGGGAGGCGAGATATACTATGGATGAGAAGGAGGCCCTCATAGAGGCTTATATGGAGAGGGCTAGGAGGCTGCAGGCTCAGAAGGCCACCACTAAGGAGAAGAGGAAGCTATGGCTGGAGATCAGGGATTCTGTTAATGCAGTGGGGGTCCATAACAGGGATGTCAAGTCCATACAGCATCGCTAACGCTAACAGCACAGCACCCACAGGCTCCTCCTTCACCCAGGTATGAGAGTGGTGCAGATGACTCTCCACCTCGGGGAGACATGGAAGACATCCCTCTATCCTCATCCTCTAAAGAAGCCCCCACGGCAGAAGAGATTCCTGCAGCAGTTCCTCCTGCACCAGCAGCCCGCCGTGCACCAGCAGCCCCTCAGGAGGAGATAGCAGAGCTGCAGATATTAAGAGATTTTCTTGAAGAGATGCGTGCCTCCCGGAGGGAACAGGCTGAAAGCAGAATCCAGCTGACGGAAGCAATCAATGAGATTCGACAAGACAAAAGAGAGCTTCGCCAAGACCAAAGAAAGATCTTGCATACTCTGAAAGAGATATTGCAGGTCCTCCGGGAGGCGCATAATGCACCATCTGCTGCTGGGCCATCTGTTCCTGGCCCTCCTCCATCTCATCCTCAATCTCCTCCTCAGCCGGGTGATCCCACTACTCCTCCTTCCCCTCTTCCCCAAACATCTCCTATGAGAACTCGTCGGAGGGGGCAGTTGCCCCCCCCCCCAGAGCCTCAGTCTCGTGGGAAGAGGGGAAGGAAGAGGAAGTAATTTTTTTTAATATATATATATAGTTATGTAATGTGTGATGGATAGGTATGTGATGATGTGGTCTTCTTACACTTTTGGAGCACACTCTGTATATAATCTGCTTCTATGGGACCGGGTCCATGGAGGCAGATTGTTTGCAGAGTGTGTTTTACAAGTGTGTGGGGACCTCATCATCACATACCTATCCTTGTTGATTACATTGATTGGTTTCTGTGATGTGATGTCCAAACTGTTTCCATAATCTCAAACAAAATGACTATTACAATTATACATGATGGCATATCACTGTTTTGATGCCAACAACACAGCTTAAACGGACAGTCATAACATTAATTATTGTTGGTTACAAAGAAAACACTTTATTACGCATTATCAAGTTTGGAAAAACAAGACTTAGAGAAATACACATTTTACTTCTGTGAGTAACCTTGTATCTATGCCTCTGAAAAATGACCACTTATTTCTGTTCTTTTGACAGACCGGCATTTCAGCCAATCACTGATCAATCCAGGGTAACTATACTGCATGAGCTCAATGTTTTCTATATAAAACACAAAACATAATGCCCTCTAGTGGTCATAATGCATTCAGATTAGATGCACTCTTCAGGCTCAAATAAATGAGCAGCTGTACCTCCTAGGTTTAGCTATGAACTAAGAACACCAAGAGAACTAAGATAAATTTATGATAAAAGTTTGCATTTTTTGAGAATAAAATTATTACTGTTTTGCTTGACTTGACTGTCCCTTTAAACAAGAACATATGCTAACATATACTAATCCTTAGGGATTGTTGGTATATTTACATGTACTTGTTTAAAACCAGAAAATATTTGAATAGGATACTAAGCCTGTATGCCATATTTCTATCGACGTGTTAAATAAAGTCTAAATTCTTAAAGATACATTATAGTGTTTGAATTATTTAAGAAACACATTTCATTTAGAAGGAATATGGTTTAATGTCCTTTTATGAGTTACATTAGAAATACATGCTCACAGCATTTACATTAAAGGGACAGTATACACTCATTTTCATAGAACTGCATGTAATAGACACTACTATAAAGAACAAGATGCACAGATTCTGATATAAAAATCCAGGATAAAACGGTTTAAAGACTCTCAGTTTAGCTATGTTGAAAAGTTAGTTGGAAAGCCCATTGCAAGTGTGAAATAAGACACTCCCCCTTCTTTTGTATATGAAAAGACCCTTTACACAAACAGGAGCAAGCTGGAGAAGGTAGCTGATGGTACTCACATCAAACTTTGAGGCCTTGTTAGGAGTCAGAAAATCACAGCAATGGTATTTAAAAATAAGCAAAACTATACATTTTTAAAAAATTATGGCCTATATAAATAGATCATCTACAAAACATATATGCTAAAAAAAAAATTAGTGTATAATGTCCCTTTAAGAAAAAAGACCAGGACATAACATCTAGAATAAGTAGGCATCTCATATATTTAGCATATGATAAAGGTCAATGCATATTGATTACTTGATTCAAATACAATAGCACATCTTTAGGAATTAGATATGTAGAAAATTAAACACAACACAGTAATTATTTATAAAAAGGAAAATATTGTTGGCAAACATATTAAACAAGATGGAGTATATTCATGGATTTGCACTTGCCTCAAAATATATTATGCAGGAAAACATATTGCTTTTATTCGTTTGTTCAACGAGAGCCATCAAAAGAGATTTTTGTGTTCTTTATCAGCTATGTTCAACATTGTACATGATTGACACAATCCATACTCGTCATGGTTTTAAACTTGTCTTCTCATTCACAAACGTGGGTTACGTGCAAAATCAAATATTGCGGGGGGGCGGAGTTAGCCAGCCTAGGAGATGGCTGCTGTCTGACAGAGCTCTTAGGCCCCAACTAGGTGAAAATGTAACTGACACTAGCCACCCTACACTTTAGGACCATACACTACTAGCCATGTAAATAGTTGAGCTCAGGCACGGAATGATCATGATTCATGCTGACAGCTGCAAGAGATTGCCCGATATCTTATGCGCACGCTGTGCGCATAGAAGCACCTTATCATAGATCCGGTTGGAGTCTAACTAGAAAGCACCAGCGACCGGAGACACCTTCTCCGAGGGGCAATCAGAGAGATACCCCCCGAGAAACAATCAAACTCACCTGCATACCGGTCAGTTGAAACCCGGAGTGAGCCGCACCGGAAAATAAGAGCCGACACGGGCCGCAGCCTGAGCTGGAGTTCAGCTGCGCACTTGTATTTACAGACGGCGTGTTAACGCTGCAGCAGAGGGGAACACCTATCGAAAGGGTAAGAGTGCCAAATTACACAAAGACATTAAGGCAATTAATATTGAGTTGGCCATAAACGAGGGAATAAAACCTATACCCACAACAGTGACAAAGGTATCACTTGCCAAACAGAGCATCAGAGCCTAATAGCCAGCCTTAAATCAGACAGCATATAAGCACTTGTTCATTCCCTCATAGTTGGGATTTTGTACCTGGCACTTTTGTACACTGAAATATAGTACACTGCTCAGGTGGCCAAGCTTTCGATCTGAATTCTTTTAATAAACGACTGCAAAAGCAGCAAAAACTCAAAGAACTCCCCCATCCAACAACAGCCTTCCTGCCGGCTTATTAAAGAAACAGTGAGGTTGAAGAAGCAATAGCCACGCAACTATGTCTCACAAAAAAATAAATAAACCAGGCAAGACTGCCAAAACACTAAAGACATCTGCACACTCAGTCAGCAGCTTTTTTAAGGCATCAGAGGCCAAAAATTTAACTCCAACAGAAGAAGCAATACCAGACCCAAGGTCAGACCACAGCTCATCAGAATCTGACAGTGATCATATGTCAGAAAATATCACTATTGCCACAGCTCTTTTTAAAACAATCCCATCTAAAAAGGACTTTTCCTCTCTTATATCACAAGTCAAGTAATGCATCAAAGAGGAAATCTCAGATCTTAAAAAAGACATCTCTGACATTGGTCACAGAGTAGAATCACTCGAAAACAGCCAAGATATACACTCAGAAGCTATCTCAGACCTTCAGGACACCATTCAGAAACAAGACACAACTATCTCTGAGCTAGAAGACAAGATAGACGACGTTGAAAATCGCAGCAGGCGACATAATATCAGGTTGCGAGGCATCCCTGAAACTATCCTCCCACCAGATATTGAACAATATCTTCAAGATTTCTTTAGCACATTAAAAAAAAGAAGAAATCCCTTCCAAAATTTCCATAGACAGAGCTCACAGAGCTTTACGCCCCAAACCACTGGCTGGACAAGCACCAAGAGATATTATAGTTCGTATTACAAACTTTCAAGAAAAGGAAGAGCTAATGAAACTAGCAAGAGAACAACAACCCATTAAGTATGAAAACATAGACATACAAATGTTTACTGATTTGTCTCAGAGAACTCTCACAAAAAGAAGGGAACTCAAACCGCTTACACAGTTATTGAGGAAACAAAATATCCTATACAGGTGGGGATTCCCCTTTCATTTGCTAATTCTTTGGAAAGGAAGACGTATTACCTGCTCATCTACCAGAGAAATACCAGATATCTGCAAAGAGTTAGATATACCAACCCCTCAAATGGAAGATAATGCCACATCTCAAGAAAAACGCACAAGCCCAAGTAAACCAACTCCCCTACCACAAAGAAGAGAGTGGAGTCAGGTGTCTCAAAAGAAACCCCGTAAATCTACACAACCTGCTTCTTCATCACCTGGTGATAACGGATGACAACTTCTTGCTGCACACAAGAACACTTCCTACCAATTAGGCTGCGGCCAACAGAGACTTCTTACTGCAAGTATTATCTACTTTCCGGTATACATGTGGCCCACAGGCCCTTAGAGTTGCTAATATAAAAAAAAAAAAGAAAAAAAAAAAAGAGAAAGTGTCTTAAAGGTTAAATTGTTAACTGATGTTGACTTTGTTTTTTGTTGTTTTCACCTAGTCGGGAGATCTTCTCCCTAGAACAGAAATATGTTGTTTAAATTTAAATCTGTGTTAAAAATATTATGTTTTAATATTTTTCTTATCTGCCTTTTTCTTTCTTTTTCTTTCTTCTCTCTACTTTACTGTCCTCTTTTAGAGCATAGGCCGTCACATCCAAACTCACTAATATACGCATGTGTCATTGCTCCTTAGATCCACCAACATCTATACAGGGAGTGCAGAATTATTAGGCAAATGAGTATTTTGACCACATCATCCTCTTTATGCATGTTGTCTTACTCCAAGCTGTATAGGCTCGAAAGCCTACTACCAATTAAGCATATTAGGTGATGTGCATCTCTGTAATGAGAAGGGGTGTGGTCTAATGACATCAACACCCTATATCAGGTGTGCATAATTATTAGGCAACTTCCTTTCCTTTGGCAAAATGGGTCAAAAGAAGGACTTGACAGGCTCAGAAAAGTCAAAAATAGTGAGATATCTTGCAGAGGGATGCAGCACTCTTAAAATTGCAAAGCTTCTGAAGCGTGATCATCGAACAATCAAGCGTTTCATTCAAAATAGTCAACAGGGTCGCAAGAAGCGTGTGGAAAAACCAAGGCGCAAAATAACTGCCCATGAACTGAGAAAAGTCAAGCGTGCAGCTGCCAAGATGCCACTTGCCACCAGTTTGGCCATATTTCAGAGCTGCAACATCACTGGAGTGCCCAAAAGCACAAGGTGTGCAATACTCAGAGACATGGCCAAGGTAAGAAAGGCTGAAAGACGACCACCACTGAACAAGACACACAAGCTGAAACGTCAAGACTGGGCCAAGAAATATCTCAAGACTGATTTTTCTAAGGTTTTATGGACTGATGAAATGAGAGTGAGTCTTGATGGGCCAGATGGATCAGCCCGTGGCTGGATTGGTAAAGGGCAGAGAGCTCCAGTCCGACTCAGACGGCAGCAAGGTGGAGGTGGAGTACTTGTTTGGGCTGGTATAATCAAAAATGAGCTTGTGGGGCCTTTTCTGGTTGAGGATGGAGTCAAGCTCAACTCCCAGTCCTAATGCCAGTTTCTGGAAGGCACCTTCTTCAAGCAGTGGTACAGGAAGAAGTCTGCATCCTTCAAGAAAAACATGATTTTCATGCAGGCCAATGCTCCATCACACGCGTCCAAGTACTCCACAGCGTGGCTGGCAAGAAAAGAAGAAAATCTAATGACATGGCCTCCTTGTTCACCTGATCTGAACCCCATTGAGAACCTGTGGTCCATCATCAAATGTGAGATTTACAAGGAGGGAAATCAGTACACCTCTCTGAACAGTGTCTGGGAGGCTGTGGTTGCTGCTGCACGCAATGTTGATGGTGAACAGATCAAAACACTGACAGAATCCATGGATGGCAGGCTTTTGAGTGTCCTTGCAAAGAAAGGTGGCTATATTGGTCACTGATTTGTTTTTGTTTTGTTTTTGAATGTCAGAAATGTATATTTGTGAATGTTGAGATGTTATATTGGTTTCACTGGTAAAAATAAATAATTGAAATGGGTATATATTTGTTTTTTGTTAAGTTGCCTAATAATTATGCACAGTAATAGTCACCTGCACACACAGATATCCCCCTAAAATAGCTATAACTAAAAACAAACTAAAAACTACTTCCAAAACTATTCAGCTTTGATATTAATGAGTTTTTTTGGGTTCATTGAGAACATGGTTGTTGTTCAATAATAAAATTAATCCTCAAAAATACAACTTGCCTAATAATTCTGCACTCCCTGTATACTAGTATGACTAATCACACACCACAAGACTTAAACATTTTCACGCAAAATGCTAAGGGACTCAATTGTCCAAATAAAAGAAGAATGGCCATTTTAGACCTTCAAAAAAAAGGTGGACACATATTAATGCTACAGGAGACCCACTTCAAAGGGAAAAATGTCCCTAAATATTTTTCCACACACTACCCTTTACATTTCCACAGCACTAACCCGCACAAAAAAATCAACGGGGTTAGCATTTTAATCCACAAATCTATCCCCTTCGTTAAGACACATGCTATAGAGGACAAGGAAGGCAGATACTTATGTCTAAAGGGCCTCCTATATGGCAAACCAGTAACAATAATGAATATCTACACCCCAAATTCCCATCAGGATAAATTCTTAACCTCTGTTGTAGATTTACTTCTTAAAGAAGCAAAGGGATCCTTAATATTATCAGGGGATCTGAACCTCCCCCTAGACCCCACAGTTGACTGCTCAAACCCTACCACTAGAGCTAAAATCCCAAGCCTTCATAATATAATGGCAAAAATTCAAGCTTCTTGGCTTACATGATACATGCAGATACTTTAACCCACAAAAAATTGATTTCACCTTCTTCTCCCATCCCAACCGTAAT
Organism: Bombina bombina; assembly: GCF_027579735.1. Classification (NCBI taxonomy): domain Eukaryota; kingdom Metazoa; phylum Chordata; class Amphibia; order Anura; family Bombinatoridae; genus Bombina; species Bombina bombina. The sequence continues at coordinate 1,381,953,945 of NC_069499.1, forward strand.
TATTCTAGACTAGATTATATTTTAGTGGATCATCTAGTACTATCCCACACTATACATTCTTTCATACACCATACAACATGGTCAGATCACTCCTTAGTAGTTTGCACTATAAAATGGCCAACAGCACCTCTAAGAGCCTTCCAGTGGAGACTGGAGGACTCATTATTGTTAGATACAAAGCAGAAGGAGTTATTCTCAGAACATATAAGCTCATACTTCTCTATAAATAAGACACCAGATGTTAGTATGGCCACCCTTTGGGAAGCTCACAAGTGTACTATAAGAGGCGAGTTTATCAAAACTGCCACCCAAATCAAAAGGAAAAGCCGCGAGGAAATAAATCTTTTAGCCACAGACATAGTAGACTTAGATTATAAACACAAATCTCACCCCGCTGACAACACTATTCTAAGCCAATTGCAATCCAAAAGAGAAAAAATTAACCTTCTCTTACATATCAAATCACAAAAACAACTCCTCCATATCCAGCAAAACTTCTATAGGGAAGGCAATAAGTCAGGAAGGCTCTTAGCTAGAGCATTAAAACAACAACAGCAGAAAACTTATATTCACGCCATAAAAAGGTCAACAGGTACACAATTAGAAGATACAAAATCGATAGCTAAAGAGTTCAAAAACTTCTACCATAAACTTTATAATCTATTTCCATTCAGAGACCCTCAAAATCATACATTTCACTGTAATCAATATCTAGATAACCTACCCATCCCCAAATTAGATCAGGATCAACGCACCCAATTAGACCGGCCTATTCAGCCATCGGAAGTACTAGAGGCAATAAAACAAATAAAACAAAACAAAGCACCGGGCCCTGATGGATTCACAGGTCTGTATTATAAAACTTTTGCTTCTCTACTAGTACCGCACTTAACATCCCTATTTAATTCCATACCAGAAAAACACCCATTTCCTGATACCATGTTACAAGCTAACATTTCAGTTATAGCTAAACCGGGTAAACCGCCAAACACTCCCGCACATTTTCGACCAATCTCTTTGTTAAATTTAGACCTCAAATTGTATGCGAAAATTCTAGCGGCCCGTCTTAATCAAATTCTCCCCTCTATAATCCATCAGGACCAGGTGGGATTTGTCCCACGTAGAGAGGCAAACGATAATATGGTTAAAGTCTTAAATTTATTGGAATATATCACGCAAACCAAAACCCCGACTGTTTTCGTTTCGACAGATGCTGAGAAAGCTTTTGACCGACTAGACTGGACATACCTACGCACGACCCTACAACACTTCCACTTCCCAGACTCATTCATTCAAAAAATCTTTGCTCTATATTCCAACCCCACAGCTCAGGTCAGGATTAATGGAGCCCTTTCTGAACCTTTTGAAATCCGAAATGGGTCCAGACAAGGCTGCCCACTGTCACCACTTCTTTTTGTTTTATCCCTAGAACCCCTAGCTATCAAAATACGATTGAATAACCAAATTCAAGGAATTTCTATTGCTAATCAGACACATAAACTAGCCATATTCGCAGACGACATTCTCCTGACACTCACAAACCCCAAAATATCCCTCCAACAAGTGACTAATGAATTGACAAAATTTGGGACAGTATCAAATTTTTTGGTAAACATGACCAAGTCAGAATATCTTCCTATAAACTTACCTACTCACACCCTTACTAATCTTAAATCTACATGCCCCTTAAAGCAACAGACAAAATATCTAAAATACCTTGGTATTTACATTACTCCAGATATAACAGACCTACGTAAATACAATTATGGAAATCTAATCACAGAACTTTTAACTCTAACATCTCACTGGCTTCCTAAAAATATATCGTGGACAGGTAGAATACAAGCAACAAAAATGATCTTGCTTCCAAAAGTGCTATACATTCTACAGACAGTCCCTATCCCAGGCATACAAAAAGACCTAGCTCACATGCAAAAGATAATAAATGAGTATATTTGGAGACGTAGGCCTCCGCGGATTAACAGTAATACACTCTTTAAGCCCCCAACAGAAGGAGGCTTAGGAGTTCCGCACCTCCCTTCTTATAAACTTGCCATATCTTTACAGATAATCCAGGAGTGGTTCCGATTTGACACATCTAACTATAAAAGTTGGGTGCAAATAGAAACTGACCTTGCCTTTAACCACGACCTAAACACTGCGAGCTGGAACCCTGCTTATTTTAACAGATATACTATCTCAACATCTTCAATCTCCAATGAGACTTGGACTAATTGGAGATATATTTGTAAGGTACCAAATAAAATATCCTCTAGGTACTCACCCCTTACTACACTATTAAACAATCCAGAATTCAAACCTGGTAAAATCACAGATAATAACCTTCTCAAGCTTCCACAAACACTCATACCCATGTATCTTATCACAGATGAGGCTAAGTTTATTAAAGATAAGTCCCAACTTGACTTAATAGAACACCCTTTCCTATCTTCATGGCTTCACATACACCAGATGAGGCACTACATAATGTCACATAAACATAGAAAAGATCTAACTCGATCTCCCACAGTATTTGAACAAATGTGTATAACTAAAGAAGAGATAAAAGGAGTAATTTCCAAAATATATAAGATTATTTTAACACACACCTTTCAGGGACTCCCTTCATACACTAAAAGATGGGATAACGAGTTGCAACAAACTACCCCGGCAAAAACATGGCTACACAGATTTTCTACCCTTCTACACTCCGGTCATTCCGCCCAGGCAAAAGAAACCAATATTAAATTAATGATGAGGTGGTATCTAACACCAGCTAGAATCAAATATATATATTCACAAGCCTCAGGTTCATGCTGGAGGGGATGTCCGGAGGAGGGTCACCTATCCCACATTTGGTGGGGCTGCGATCATATTAAACCTTATTGGTCTGATATTTTCTCAAATATCAATAAAATACTAAATACTCAAATAACACCTAGCCCAGAAATAATAATGCTGAGACAACCGCCAGCAATCACATGTAAAATAAGACTACATTTATATCACATCATGCTAAATGCAGCTAACCAGATCATTCCGAGAAAATGGAGAACGGCAGTGGTGCCTATTACACCAGAATGGATAGAATTAGTCAACAGAAACTTGCTGCTAGAAAGATTCTATTACCTCAAACTAGGTCAGCTTTCACTACATCAGGAGATGATGTTCTTATGGGAATCTTTTAGGTATAGAAAATAAGTTATACAAGCAGGCCCAAGAGTAAACATGTAGGATTTATGAGGAAAACATTCTCAAACTTTAATAACTGACCTATGCTCTTATTTTCTTCTTCTTTCTCTTTTCCTTCTCTTTCCTTTCTCTCCAATCTCAGTTTAATTTTTGTAAGACAATTGACAAGATCTAGAATTCATACTAGAAACAGAAGGAATTAGATTTCTGGAGTCCTCCCTTAATTGACAGTTGGAAGGCCTATATGTCACATACCTCACCCTAGATTCTATGAGCCTACCACAACCACAGCGATACTATGAAGAGAATTTGAAGCACGGGACAATCCAGAAAGACTTTAAGTAATATGCTTTGCATCATATTGTAACAAATTCCTGCTCTTGTGTAGGAACATTGAAATGTTTTTTGTCTTATTGTTAAAGTTTTATGGTAAACTTAAATAAAAATAATATATATAAAAAAAAAAAAAAATATTGCGGGACTACGTAATCCAATCAGACGGATTTAACACCTTGGCATGTGATGTCTTAAGCAACATGGCACATCCGAGATCGCGTAAAAACGTCAGCCAATATAAGGACTCATTTTACAGCGTGGCATGTGACGTCTTAAACAACATGGCGCATCCGAGATCGCGTAAAAACGGCATCCAATTCAAGGACTCATTTTACATCGTGGAATGTGACGTCTTAAGCAACATGGCGCATCCGAGATCATGTAACAACGTCAGCCAATCAAAGGCGCATCCGAGATCGCGTAAAAACGGCATCCAATCCAAGGACTAATTTTACAGCTTTGCATGTCAATAAGAAACGTATTTATATTTTAAAAACTAGTATGTGCTATATTGTTAGCTATGAATGTCACGCTAGATAACGTAATACTGTGATATATGAAATAGAATCCATTGTTGGTAATAAGGATATATTTCATTAGAATCAGAGGATTATTAACTATTTAGCAAGCATTTTATGTTACACTATTATGTACGACATTGCAATTTGAACTTCATTTTCAAATTTAATTTTAATATTTTGATGAAATGTGTTTAGAGGTAATCTCAAGAGCAGAAAAAAACAATGTTGTAACTGCTGATTGGTGGCTACATATATATACCGATTGTCATTGGTTCACCTATGTGTTTATTTAGAAAACAGTAGTGCCCTGATGCTCCTTAAACAAATTATAGAAAGAGACTGAAGCAAATTTGAGAATTTATGGAAAGAAAATTAATTAAAAATCGTATGTTAGACATAAATGAGAAAATAGATTGTGTTTCAAGGCTATTTAAATCAGAAATAATGCTACGAGATACATTATGAAAATAGGGATTGGTTATACATTATATGTTACCTATAGCTATGGTGTTCCATCTTTATGCTTTAAAAGGAACACATGAGAAATACATATGTCAGGGATGTTTTCAGATATGTTTAAAGGTTTATTTGGAATAAGAATAATGACACGTATTTATCAGATGTGTCACTTATTCAAGTTGAAATATGGTCAGCCTACCTATAGCAATATATCGTTGGATCATTAAAGAGAAACAATAATAATAGAAAGATATTAATCAGCTAAAATATGCACATTACACACAGTGATTGCTTTTGTTAGACTTCTACAATAAGATATAAGTGAAATTGGAATACATGTGCTATCAACATTAAAAAAAATAGTCTTTTTAAAAAATATTATATGTCTATGTTGATGTAAAAAGGACAAAAATACATTAGAAATTCATATCCATTCCTTAAGAATTGTGGTCAGCATCACTTAAAGGGACATGAAATACAAACAATTAAGTTCAGGATTCACAGAGAGGATACTATTTCCATCAAATTCATAATTTACATTGATTATCTCATTTTAATAATCCTGGGATCATTTGTTAAAGTTGCATCAATTCACGAATAGTTTATAAATAAAAATATGGATGTGCCGAAAACAACATATATATATATATATATACAACCAACAATCTACATCTAGAACCTCAGTTCTCTGCTAATAATGATCTTGCAAAGATAAACCTTTCTGCAAAGTATAGCAAGAAAATGAAGCAAATAAAATAAGAGATGTAAATATTAAATTTATTGACAATTGTATTATATATCTGAATCATGAAAGAACATTTTTTGGTTTCATGTCCCTTTAAGGATTAACCACATAAAATATAGATTTTAATAAATGACATGAATAAAGAGGACAAATAATATATTAATGACATTTATTTTATTATTATGTCATAAAACATAAAGAAATAAGATAATAAACTCATATTGATAAATCAGCCCCATTGGAGCCATCTGACAAGGTGAAAGAGTGCATAACAGTCCTTGGAGGGAGTTGACAAGGGCCAACACAGCCCCATTGGAGCCATCTGACAAGGTGCAATAGTGTATCACAGTCCTTGGAGGGAGTTGACAAGGGCCAACACAGCCCCATTGGAGCCATCTGACAAGGTGAAAGAGTGCATCACAGTCCTTGGAGGTAGTTGACAAGGGCCAACACAGCCCCATTGGAGCCATCTGACAAGGTGAAAGAGTGCATCACAGTCCTTGGAGTAAGTTGACAAGGGCCAACACAGCCCCATTGGAGCCATCTGACAAGGTGAAAGAGTGCATCACAGTCCTTGGAGGGAGTTGAGAAGGGCCAACACAGCCCCATTGGAGCCATCTGACAAGGTGAAAGAGTGCATCACAGTCCTTGGAGGGAGTTGACAAGGGCCAACACAGCCCCATTGGAGCCATTTGACAAGGTGAAAGAGTGCAACAGACACAACAAAAAAAACAAAAAGGCCAAATGGCAACAATAAAACCAAACAAAGTAACATGTGGACGGAAGATTCGTATCTGTATGTTATCGCCTTTAATTGTTTCACAATGATCCACTTTACCTGCTGGAGTGTATTAAATTGTTTCTAAGTATTTCCATTGTCCTTACATTGGCATCTGTAATAGTTTATTTAGCCTGTGGTATCCACACCTATCCTTAAAACTTTTGGCCTCGAGGCCAAGCTGTGTAAACACAGCAAGCAGAAGAAATTACACTCCCAGTGGGTTATAGAAGAGATAAGGTAAGAAAAAGTTAATTTTCAATTGTTCTATCCAAGTATTGGTTATTGGTATATGGAGTGATATGAGATAAAGAAGCATGTATATTTTCTAAATGGGAGAAAGTAATGAGATCTGATAATACCTACAAGTTCAAACCGTTTTATTAGGTTGTGGCTTCAAAACACAAAATCAGCAAATTCATATACACAAAGAAGCCTTAACAAGTAAATCACATACATTTTATACTCTGCAGCTGGTACAAAAACTAATTGTAAACACATTAAGGGAAAAACTATTTTATAGTATACTGTCCATTTAAGATCAAAACCCTCTCAATCTTGAAAAATATATTTCTTTGGTTTATGACACACTGTGAAAAGGGCAGTGATAACAAATACAAAATATTGTCATATATACAGAATAGATATCTAAGCAATATAATTTCTATATGTGGATGTTGATTTCACAAAACTGAAGATTGTAAACATAAACGGCTAGATTTAGAGTTTTGTCGGTAATGACCCGCGTAGCTAATGCTGGCTTTTTTTTCCCCGCACCTTTTAAATACAGCTGGTATTTAGAGTTCACAGAAGGGCTGCGTTAGGCTCCAAAAAGGGAGCATAGAGCATAATTTACCGCCACTGCAACTCTAAATACCAGCGTTGCTTACGGACGCGGCCAGCTTAAAAAACGTGCTCGTGCACAATTTCCCCATAGGAAACAATGGGGCAGTTTGAGCTGAAAAAACCCTGCAAAAAAGCAGCGTTCAGCTCCTAACGCAGCCCCATTGTTTCCTATGGGGAAACACTTCCTAAGTCTGCATCTAACACCCTAACATGTACCCCGAGTCTAAACACCCCTAACCTTACACTTATTAACCCCTAATCTGCCACCCCCGCTATCGCTGACACCTGCATTATACAATTAACCCCTAATCTGCCGCTCCGTACACCGCCGCAACCTACGTTATCCCTATGAACCCCTAATCTGCTGCCCCTAACACAGCCGACCCCTATATTATATTTATTAACCCCTAATCTGCTGCCCCCAACGTCGCCTCCACCTACCTACAATTATTAACCCCTAATCTGCCGACCGGACCTCGCCGCTACTCTAATAAATGTATTAACCCCTAAAGCTAAGTCTAACCCTAACCCTAACACCCCCCTAAGTTAAATATAATTTAAATCTAATGAAATAAATTAACTCTTATTAAATAAATTATTCCTATTTAAAGCTAAATACTTACCTGAAAAATAAATCCTAATATAGCTACAATATAAATTATAATTATATTGTAGCTATTTTAGGATTAATATTCATTTTACAGGCAACTTTGTATTTATTTTAACCAGGTACAATAGCTATTAAATAGTTAATAACTATTTAATAGTTACCTAGTTAAAATAATTACAAAATTACCTGTAAAATATATCCTAACCTAAGTTACAATTAAACCTAACACTACACTATCAATAAATTACAACAATTTTAAGCTAATTACACCTACTCTAAGCCCCCTAATAAAATAACAAAGCCCCCCAAAATAAAAAATGCCTTACCCTATTCTAAAATAAAAATAGAAAAGCTCTTTTACCTTACCAGCCCTTAAAAGGGCCTTTTGCGGGGCGTGCCCCAAAGAATTCAGCTCTTTTGCCTGGAAAAAAAAAACCATACAATACCCCCCAACATTACAACCCACCACCCACATACCCCTAATCTAACCCAAACCCCCCTTAAATAAACCTAACAGCCCCTAAAGATCTTCCTACCTTATCTTCACCACGCCGGGTATCACCGATCGGTCCAGGCTCCAATGTCTTGATCCAAGCCCAAGCGGGGGCTGAAGACGTCCATCCTCCGGCTGAAGTCTTGATCCAAGCCCAAGCGGGGGCTGAAGACGTCCATCCTCCGGCTGAAGTCTTGATCCAAGCGGCGGTTGAAGAAGTCCATCATCGGGCAGAAGTCTTCATCCTATCCAGGCAGAAGAGGAGATCCGGACCGGTAGACATCTTCCTCCAAGCGGCATCTTCTATCTTCTTCCATCCGACGACGAGCGGCTCCATCTTCAAGACCTCTGGCGCGGATCCATCCTCTTCTTCCAACGACTAGACGACGAATGAAGGTTCCTTTAAGGGACGTCATCCCTCGAATTCTGATTGGCTGATAGGATTCTATCAGCCAATCGGAATTAAGGTAGAAAAAATCTGATTGGCTCATTGAATCAGATTCAAGGTCAATCCGATTGGCTGATTGGATCAGCCAATCAGATTGAGCTCACATTCTATTGGCTGATCGGAACAGCCAATAGAATGCGAGCTCAATCTGATTGGCTGATTGGATCCTACCTTAATTCCGATTCCTATCAGCTAATCGGAATTCGAGGGATGCCATCTTGGATGACGTCCCTTAAAGGAACCTTCATTTATCGTCTAGTCATCGGAAGAAGAGGATGGATCCGCGCCGGAGGTCTTGAAGATGGAGCCGCTTGTCGTCGGATGGAAGAAGATAGAAGATGCCGCTTGGAGGAAGATGTCTACCGGTCCAGATCTCCTCTTCTGCCCGGATAGGATGAAGACTTCTGCCCGATGATGGACTTCTGCAGCCGCCGTTTGGATCAAGACTTCAGCCGGAGGATGGACGTCTTCAGCCCCCGCTTGGGCTTGGATCAAGACTTCAGCCGGAGGATGGACGTCTTCAGCCCCCGCTTGGGCTTGGATCAAGACATCGGAGCCTGGACCGATCGGTGATACCCGGCGTGGTGAAGATAAGGTAAGAAGATCTTCAGGGGCTTAGTGTTAGGTTTATTTAAGGGGGGTTTGGGTTAGATTAGGGGTATGTGGGTGGTGGGTTGTAATGTTGGGGGGGGTATTGTATGTTTTTTTTTCCAGGCAAAAGAGCTGAATTCTTTGGGGTATGCCCCGCAAAAGGCCCTTTTAAGGGCTGGTAAGGTAAAAGAGCTTTTCTATTTTTATTTTAGAATAGGGTAGGGCATTTTTTTATTTTGGGGGGCTTTGTTATTTTATTAGGGGGCTTAGAGTAGGTGTAATTAGCTTAAAATTGTTGTAATATATTTATAATGTTTGTAAATATTTTTTTATTTTTTGTAACTTAGTTCTTTTTTATTTTTTGTACTTTAGTTAGTTTATTTAATTGTATTTATTTGTAGGTATTGTATTTAATTCATTTATTGATAGTGTAGTGTTAGGTTTAATTGTAACTTAGGTTAGGATTTATTTTACAGGTAATTTTGTAATTATTTTAACTAGGTAACTATTAAATAGTTATTAACTATTTAATAGCTATTGTACCTGGTTAAAATAAATACAAAGTTGCCTGTAAAATAAATATTAATCCTAAAATAGCTACAATATAATTATAATTTATATTGTAGCTATATTAGGGTTTATTTTACAGGTAAGTATTTAGCTTTAAATAGGAATAATTTATTTAATAAGAGTTAATTTATTTAGTTAGATTTAAATTATATTTAACTTAGGGGGGTGTTAGGGTTAGGGTTAGACTTAGCTTTAGGGGTTAATACATTTATTAGAGTAGCGGTGAGGTCCGGTCGGCAGATTAGGTGTTAATAATTGTAGGTAGGTGGAGGCGACGTTGGGGCCGGCAGATTAGGGGTTAATAAATATAATATAGGGGTCGGCGGTGTTAGGGGCAGCAGATTAGGGGTACATAGGGATAACGTAGGTGGCGGCGGTGTGCGGTCGGCAGATTAGGGGTTAAAATTTTTTAATAGAGTGGCAGGGCCTCGGTTTAGGGGTACATAGGTAGTTTATGGGTGTTAGTGTACTTTAGAGCACAGTAGCTAAGAGCTTTATGAAGCGCCGTTAGCCCAGAAAGCTCTTAACTCCCGGCTTTTTGCTGCGGCTGGAGTCTTGTCATTAGATTTAGATTTCTAACGCTCACTTCAGCCAAGACTCTAAATACCAGCGTTAGAAAGATCCCATTGAAAAGATAGGATACGCAAATGGCGTAGGGGGATCTGCGGAATGGAAAAGTCGCGGCTGCAAAGTGAGCGTTAGACCTTTACCTACACGACTCTAAATACCAGCGGTAGCCCAAAACCAGCGTTAGGAGCCTCTAACGCTGGTTTTGACGGCTAACACCAAACTCTAAATCTAGGCGTTAGATTATTCAAATAAAGAAAAGGTTTTTCAAAACCTTTTTTATTTAAAACATCAATTTATGTCTAATTATATCACTATAATGTCCCTTTAAGAAAGTATGTTATAATGTGGATTTGTAATGATACTTACATCTTTGGCTGGGAAGGAAAATCCGACACCCAGCACAATGAAGGTGGGGACTGGGGTAAAAGTCTGGAGTGGGAGGGGGGAGGTATGGGATTGGGCTGCCGCTCTGGGATAGCCTGTATAGCTGGGGAATCAGGGGCCTGGTGAGTTGGGGGCTGGGCAGGTGGGGGAGCTGTACGGACAGCAATATGGGGAGAGTGGCAAGGGGGGGCAAAGGGGCGTTTTTTGTGAGGGACAGAACAGGAGGAATGGGAAGGGCCAGGAGTGATTTGGGGATGGGGAGGGGCTTCTAACTGGGGAGGGGCTTCTGACTAGGGAGGGGCAGGAGGCTGATGCCCAGAAGTGGAAGGTCCATCTGAAATATATAAAAAATAGACATATATGATATCAATAAATATTATTATCTTGAAAGAAATAAAGATTCTACATTAGTTAAAGTCTGGATTCTTGTTCTCATAAAATATTGATACAAAGTCACAATAAGGACTATGTTTTAAGTTATTGATTGATTGGAATCAAATATAATTACTTATAAGATTTAATAGATCCTTTAAACTCAGAATGTTCACTGTTATTTTTAATGTAACATTTCATAAATAGATTACAAATCATATTTATCAAAGGCAACATTATGTGCTAATATTTATGAATTGATAATATATTTATATTTTGTAGAATATTTCGGTATGAATGTATACATTTGAGATTTAAATTTAATAGAGTTCTTTTAGGCACATGCCCGTGGATTAATTTCAGAATATTCAATAATTGAATAATATGGGAGTGTGTAATATTCTGAAATTGAAATGGCCACTCCACCTAGTGTTTTAAACCAGGTAAACACTGATTTACATATATATTTTGGTGATTGCCTTTGTAATCTTTAATGGTCTAATTTTAAGCTTGATGCTTCAATTAATTACTTTTCTGAATATATACACAGTAGATACTACCATTCATATTATCGATTAATAATATAATCTTCTCTATCTGATTGAAATTTCAGATTAATGTTGTGAATCTCTCTTTTACATTAGGATTAAATGTATGTCATCCCAATATTAATAGACACATTCATCAATGCATGCTTTAATTTTGTGGAATATTAATGTTTGTTGGATTGAAATGGACAGTCTACACATAAATATATTTACATCTCATACATCATGAAATTAAAACAAGGAATTTAAACATGATTATGTTTTATGTATACTTAGAATTGGTTTACAATTTATAAACAATGATGACATAAGGATATGGTCTGCATCTAGGGACTCAGATGAATAGCAATGACTGTCTGGACAATCAGAAGCGGATTATTGTGGTTTTGCATGGAATATGCATGTGACATCATGATGTAATTAATGACAAATCATACATAAATTTATGAAAAATACAAACATATGTTCATGCTGCATGATATAGAAAGGGGGGCAGTAGTGTATTGTAAAAATAATGGAATCCTAAATTTTAAAGTGCCAACGCTGTAGACTTTCTTTTTCTTCAAGAGAATGTTTTTTAAACAATAATACATGTTCAATACATGTTAGATATATTTGACATACCATCAGACTCCAAGGGAGCCACTTCCTCCTCCATCTCACATGTTACATCAATCTCTTTAAAACATAACATGTTCTGTACACGTTAAAATCCGATATTCTAACATATGTAACTGTTGCTCAAGGACACACATAAATGTTGCATTAAAGAGATACTGATCCAAAGTTAGGAATTACATCATTTTGATGGAACATACAAATGAAATTAGATTTGTTATTATCGATGAGTAATAATTACATTTTAGTGTCTGTATTTTTTAAATATTCTTAAAAGCTGAGTACATGGAACATTTAAGAGTTCTCATGTGTGTATCACTTGATGATTGTGGTCTAAATTTATACTAAAAATAAACATATGCTAGCCATGTTCTGAAGCACAAAGGTGTAGACTAAGAAGCTTTGAGATCTTAATCTTAAAAAATAAAAGAAAATATATATATAATCAGGAGTAAATTATATGTTTTATTCAAATGGAATGCTTCATCAGAATCATGATCATAATATTTATTAAAAATACACCTTCAATGACATATGAATGAGTCAATGGACTTACCAGAGTCCTGCAAAGGCAGGTCACCATTGCTGCTGGATCCCTCTATGCTCGCCACAAAAACTACATCTGTTAATGATATTAAAATATATTAGTGAACACAGTTTGGACATCACTAAATAACATTGGTCGAGAATCTAACAAATAATATACTTAGAAATGTGAAGAATAGAGCACTAATATGAACCATAAATTTATGAGTTAAGGCGATTGTAAAGAAAATGATGTCCTTCACATATGTTTGATTTCTTACTATATTAGACAGCCAATTCTTCTCATATGATTCTATGGCATATATAAATATAAGTATTGATCCATGTTTTGAAAATAATACACACACACAACACTTGGAATAACAACTGGTGACAAATCGAACCTAAGCCATGTGGCACATCATCGATTTGTGCAATGTACAGTAATCTGTTTTAGGACACAACACATATTTATCACAATGCAAAACAGAAGATATTTGTAAAAATATGTCATCATGGTGCCTTTTAGAGTATGCTTATATATATAAAGGAAGTCCAAGAGGGAATATGTGATATTGATATCAATATTGTTTCATCCAAACAGTGTAAGGATTAATGAAGATATTTATTATTAAAGGGACACTGAACCCAAATCTTTAATTTTGTGATTCAGAGATGCGTTGCATTTTTAAGCATATTTCTAATTTACTCCTATTATCAATTTGTCCGCGTTCTCTTGCTTTCTTTCTTTGAAAAATAAGGCAGCTAATCAATATTTGGTTTCAGAACCATGAAAAGCACTTGTTTATTGGTCGGTGAATGTATACACCAATCAGCAAGAACAACCCAGGTTGTTCCACAAAAATGGACCGGCATCTAAACTTACATTCTTGCATTTCAAATAAAGATACCAAGAGAATGAAGAAATTTTGATTATAGGAGTAAATGAGAAAGTTTATTAATATTGAATGCTCTATCTGAATCACAAAAAGAAATTTAGTGTTCAGTGTCCCTTTAATGTTAAATATTAAAATATCTTTATTTGACAATGTCGCTGTTAATGAATTGTCTAGTCCATATGTTGATGTAATAAATGGGATGGAGCATGCAATTACAATCAAATATGTAATTTAAGGATATCATCAGGATTCTTTAATTATCCTTTGCTCTTAAAGGTACATGAAACTCCAAATGTGTAATTGTATTAATTTGCATGATTCAAATCCAGCCTGTGATTTTTAAAACAATTCAAATATACTTTTTGTTTTCTAGTTTGTCTTTGAAAGTTTTATTAAGGAGCAACTATGCACTACTGTTATCTGAAGACATGTGTTGAACAAATGAAAATAGGCAATTTTGTGTATCAAACAATCAGCAGGTTACTCCCAGTAATGCATTGCTGATCCTGAGCCTACCTAGATATGATTTTCAACTAAGGATAACAATAGACTGAAGCAAGGTAGATAATAGAAGAAAATTATAAGTTTTTTGAAAATCACATGTGTTTAAATCATAATAGTTAAATGTTGGTTTCCATGTCCCTTTAATGATAAGAATAAATTATCAAAGCATATGAGATGTATATGTAAAAATGTGTTGATGTTGTCTAAATGTAGACAAAAAATATAAAACACTACCCAGTGGCAGAATATAAAATGGGCATGACCCTAAGATTACATTAAAATGAAGATATCAAGAATCGAAGGGATATCTTCAAATACTCATAAATTGAGATTTGTATTACAATGGAATCCCAACTCTGATTCGTGATTCTTCTTTGAAAATAACAAGAAAAGAGAATTAGAGTATCCATATAAATATAGATCAATGTGAATGGATTATGTAATGTTATGTCCAAGTTTGTAAGACAAAGGCAAATTAAAATGAGACATACCATGCTGTGACAAACACGGGCTTGAGGTTCCAGCAACAACATCCATATCTGTAAAATATGCAGTCAGGATTGGATATCATTAATACAAATCAGGCAATGGACACAAACAATCAGATTTTTCTTTTCTAATTGACAAACTAAAATTATATTTGTATTCACGTGAGTTCATTGCTTACTAAATTAATGTATAAATAAAGAGATCATGTATCCTTATTTTCAATCTTTTATGTTGTTGACTGTCGCTTTAAGTCATTTTGTGTCTTCTTGCATTGTCATCAATTGCTAGAGATTGTTCAATTTTTATTTTGATCTTGCTAGTATAGCTTTTATAATGTAGAATATTATAAATAAGGATACTGTATTCTTCACATATATACAAATTAACATATACATTTTAACAACAAGTCTAAAGTTATGCCACTGTTACAGCAAACACATGTTCACGTGTGTGCGCAATTCTATCTTTCGGGATCATTGCGCAATGATTCAAAGCGGAATTGCGCATCCGTGATTCTGAATTGATTTGGATATAGTAGTGTGATGAGTATCATTTCTAAAGACTTAAAATATATTTCCAATTGGGTGTGTTACGAGATTCCAATCGTATATTTGTTAATATTGAATGATAACAATTAGTATTTAGAAATGTGGTATGATTTGATAGTCAATGTATGAAATGGCGGATGATAGGGATTTCACGGATGCGCAATTTCATTTTCGCTCTGTGATGCATATTCTGGAGAGCGCAAGATACATCATTCCTATTTCATGTGTGACAAATCTAAATTCAGATATCTAAACATATGTAGCGTGTGTTGTGAGATCTATAAAGGTTGAATATATGATTATATACACATTGATTAAATATATACTCAAATATTAATATATCATATGAAGTCTAATATTTACCTGGTTCAGCCTCTCAACTTTCATCTCCAGCTTGGTGAACCTGTGAGACGTCATGCCTGCTAGATTGGTGGATTATATATATATATAAAATATATACTGTATAGCCCAGCAGGCATTAGAGAACTGACAAACATGGCAACGTGTAATGGACTTTTATATGGTGAAATAAACATGAGATGCACCATGGGACATGATATCTGTACAACTGATAAAATATTGAAATTTTGTTATCATGTCTGTGAGACCATACTGACTCAAGTTATGTTTGTGTGATGAACTCTGATTGGCCGTTCCTTAATGTTTCATATCTTAGTATTTTCCATACACATACCTCCGGGGGGTGCTGTTACTACATTTTTCATGTAGACTTATTTGTAATTCATGGGACTGTTATGCGGATATGTGTGACGCAGATTTAATGTACATGATCCGTTAAATATTAAGATATTACGTTTACATTTGATTTTTAGTAAATATAATCCAGTCACATTAGTAAATGTTTTACACATTTCGATGTTTAATATTGATCAGGTTATTTAATACAAATAATTTTTAATAATAAAAAGTAAACGTATGTATTTATTGTTTATTAAATACATTTTGTGACTTATTGTGAAGTATTGACATTGCTCTATTAAATGTATTTATAATGCACGTCGATTGTGTGCTATTGCGTGACATTAGAATAGAATTTTTAAAGATGCGAATCTCTTGTTGCAAGATACGTTTCCCACGCTATATTTCAGAAATGCGTAATTTCTATTTATAATGGACGGAACTTGTATAATCTGTTTATAAATTTTAAAATACACGTTTGTTCATTATTAGTAAATAAACCTCAAGCTTGTATTTGTCTGAACTGCTCACATATGTTATTGGGCAACGGCGTCTTTATTTTTAAAGGGACATTACACCCAAATATTTTCTTAAAATGATCCGGAGAAAGAATACATTTTTAAAATTTAAAATGTAACTCTATCGATTTAGATTATTCTTTAGATATCCTTTACAGAAGAAATTACAATGCACATGGTTGAGCCAATCACACAAGGCATCTCTGGGCATCCACCAATCCTCAGCTACTGAGCATATCTAGATATGGTTGTAAAGGAAATAGTATCAAAATAATGAATGAAAATCGATTATATAATTACATTTTAATGTTTAAAATGATATTATATTTAGGAATCCTGAAAGAAACACTTTTGAATTACCGTTCCTTAAATGAGCTAATATGCAATCTTTAACTTGATCTAAATACATATGTCTAAACATTGTAAATATGCATTGTTGGCCACCCACAAATAAGTAGATATTTCCCAGTAATGCTTTGCTGATCATAAACCTATGCATCTCCATTTCTCAAACTTAGGATAACATGAGAATAAAGTATATTTGTATTACCTTCTGTATTGTTTGCCCCACTCTGAATGAAATATCTTCCAATGTCTGTATTTATACAGTTTTACCTTAAAGGGACATTAAGCTATATGTTCTTTCCTGATTTAGATGGATAATACCATGTTAAAAAACGTCAAATTAAGTTCTATTATCTCATTAGCTTTTATCGCTTGATATTCTTTCCTGAAAATCATATCTAGATAGGCTCTGTTGCTACTGATTGGTAGTTGCACATAGATGACTTGTGTCATTGTCTAACCCATGTGCCTTGCTATTTCTTTAACAAAGGATATCTAAAGACTGAATCTATTTAGATAATAGAAGTAAATTTAAATGTTGTTTTGGATATGTATTATCTCTCTAAATCATTAAATTAAAATTTTGTTTGAATGTCCCTTTAAGGACAAAACCATTAGGAATATGTGGAGTTAACATTGTAGAAATAAACTAAACGGGATATCTATCCAACAGGTAAAGAGTATAATTGCTAGAGATTATCTTTTGATATATCTATAGTTAACTGACCCTTCAAATAACTCAACTAGAGCTAAAATGTAATCAATATGGCATACAATAACTAGCTTGGTATAAATGTGAAATTAACTTACTTTTTATTTAAAGATAATTTCTAACATATTACCTTAAAAATAATTAAAGCCGAATAACCTATATTTAGTGTAAGAATGTTTTTGGATACCTAAGAAAGATTATAGAGATTAGAATGTAAATCTAAGATTAAACTACACTGTCACTTTAATGTAAGTTAAACACTTTCATTTCTTAAAAGTGAAATGAACAAAGTTGTTCTGTATAATTTATACTACATATCCTCGTCATAAACATTTTATGATTTTAACATCTATGAATCACACAATAAAAGCATAGATAGATGTATTTAACTCAAACTTAAGTTTTGTAAGATACTTGACTTTAACATTATCTGAATAAGCTGTGTTGACATTTTTCATTCAATACATTAAACCAAATTAGTATATTTGATATCAGGCATGTGCTTGTAAAATAGATGACTTTAACAGTCATGGGACTAATATTTTGTTTACATGTCAGAATATTAGATGGATATATTTCTTCTTATCTTACTGTGATAGAGATATGTCACAAAGAATATGTATTTAAAAAAATTAAATAGAAAAATATATAGTATGAAAATAAATTTATTGACAAAAATAAATAAAAAAGGAAATTCATCACAGATGAAACTGAAAAATAAAGAAAAGAAATATTAAAAACATTAGTCATTTTGATTATTTAATGAACACATGTTTTAACATATTCATGAAATCTAATAATTGTTAAATCATCTTGTGTCTATGCTCTAACATGTATTTTTTGTCTTGATATTAAAATCTATCCATAATTCGAAATTAATCCCATTATATTGTCTAATCAATAGTTGAATTACACATTAGCATTTAAAATTAGACAAAATAATGCATATCAATTTTTAAAAATATTTTTATATTGGATTGTATGAGGAACATAATTGAATGTAATATTTCATGTCCCTTCAAATAATATACCTCTATATCAACTATAAAATGTATCCCTTTGTCTGATTGGTCCGAATCTGAGTCCTCTCTAGCACAAAGTAGGGGTAATGTATCTAAATTAAACATATTCTAATGTAGGACATGTATATATTCCTAATTCTTTGAACATTCTTCCTCCTTCTTAAATAGCATGCATTGTGCAAACTAACCTGGATGTATGGTCTTTGAAAGGCAATTATCTTCAAAATATCAGTTTATCTTCATTAGGTGTCTTATTCATAATTTTCAAAATAGAGGATGGTGAAATACCATCTAAAAAGAATAAATAAATCTAAGTGTCTCCAATAGGATGCATCTACAGTCTTGTTCCATAGAATTGTTGCCACTTACCATGTGAGCGTGTCTTTCTATGGTTTTCAAGGTCAGCACATTTGAAAGACAATGCCACAGACATGATCACATTGATATTCTTCACTTTTAGTCTGGTATTCTTCACTTTCAGTCTGGGATTCTTCAATTTCAGTCTGGGATTCTTCACTTTCAGTCTGGGATTCTTCACTTTCAGTCTTTAGATGAAGTCATCTCCCTAATGGCAGAAAAAGTGTAAATCAAATAACTAATAAAAGTGTGTGACTTAGTTCTGCATCCCCCCCATTTCTGAAACTATTTATATCACTAGCTTACTAAGCGTCTGTAGCATCTTGTGTTATGTTCTATCAATCAAGTGTGAAGATGAGTCATACATTGTGCAGACCTAACCTCTGATGTATGACTTGGAATATGACTTGGAAGCATATAGTATTGCTAGAGGATCCCTTTCAGAGTATCCAAAAATCTAGTAATGTGTAAACTAAATACTAAATTTTAAAATGTATGCCATAAGATGGCTGCAAAATTCCCACCACCCACAGTCCATACATTGTTTATACTTATCATTTGATGTTGTCTTTGAAAACCAGGTGGCGAAGTCATTACAGGACCCAATGCTAGAATCATCTGATGTATAAATTACCTATAATAATAATAAATTATCTTTTTTTGTTTGATGAACAATCCTAACATGTTTGCACAATTCTCTAAATCTCATTTCCCTAAAATTCACACATATTCACAATGCTCCTATATAACTTCTAGTATTTACCGTCTGAAGTGGCGGTTGATGATGTTTGCTCTGACATTGAGCCCCTCGTCCCGGAATGGCCCCTCTAGAACAGGCTCATCTTCCTCATCTTGGAGGAGGTCTCGGGGTGCCTGGATGGCCTGCAGCATCCCAGCCCACTGAGCAATGTTATGCAGGATGCTGCAGGCTATAACAATCTTTGTCACCTTACTAGGGCTGTATTGGAGGGCTCCTCCAGACCTGTCCAGGCATCGTAACCGCATTTTGAGGAGCCCAAACATCCTCTCCACACCAGCCCTAGACCACTTGTGCGCCCGATTGTAGCACTCCTGGGCCTCGTCCGTGGGGTTACATAACGGCGTAATGAGCCAAATGAGTTCAAATTATTATATTAAAAGACAATTCATTTGTGTACACGAAAATCCCCTAAAATAGACATTTTCAGAAAAACAATTAGATGGTTGAAGCGCATTCTCTATCTGCCCATTTAAGGTAGGACATGCTACATATGCGTATTTCGCATAAACCAGACATTTGCTAAAAGAGAAAGAAATGGTTAAATTGCATCCTAGAGCTGCCCATTTAAGCTAAGGCATGCTACATATCTGTTTGGAGCTAAAACTAGACATTTGCGGAAAGAGACAACTACATGTTTAAATTGCATTCTATATCTGCCCATTTAAGCTAAGACATGCTACATATGTGTATTTCACAAAAAGCAGACATTTGCTAAAAGAGAAAGAAATGGTTAAATCGCATTCTATATCTGCCCATTTAAGCTAAGACATGCTACATATCTGTTTGGAGCTAAAACTAGACATTTGCCGAAAGAGACAATTACATGGTTAAATCGCATTCTATATCTGCCCATTTAAGCTAAGACATGCTACATATGCATATTTCGCATAAACCAGACATCTGCTAAAAGAGAAAGAAATGGTTAAATTGCATTCTAGAGCTGCCCATTTAAGCTAAGACATGCTACATATCTGTTTGGAGCTAAAACTAGACATTTGCGGAAAGAGACAATTACATGGTTAAATCACATTCTATATCTGCCATTTAAGCTAAGACATGCTACATATCTGTTTGGAGCTAAAACTAGACATTTACGGAAAGAGACAATTACATGGTTAAATCTCATTCTATATCTACCCATTTAAGCTAAGACATGCTACATATGCGTATTTCGCATAAACCAGACATTTGCTAAAAGAGAAAGAAATGGTTAAATTGCATCCTAGAGCTGCACATTATACAAACACAACTGTTTTTGAAGATTACAGTGGCAATTGTCTAACTACTTAACCATATTGTGCACAAGTACTCACCAACGAGCCACCCAGGGGGAAACTGTCTGCCCTCAAACTGCCGCCACAGGGACGACTGTCTGAGGATGCGGGCGTCATGACAAGCCCCGCCGAAATTCGCACACACGTGAATAATCCGTATCCGTGCATCGCGAACAAACTGCACGTTCAGACTACGAAGTGTTTGGGATTTCGGAAGGGCAAGTCATCTTCTGGAGCATGCAGCGCAATGTGGGTGCAATCGATTGCTCCCAAGACATTGGGCATTCGAGCTATTGCAAAGAATTCCCTCTTCAGGTGCCTCCAATCACCATCATTTTGAGGGAATCCTATGTAACGCTTACTGACTCGTACCATGGCGTCCAGAAAGTTGTCAAAAACCACAGAGAAGGTACCCTGAGACAGCCCATGCATGTACCCCTCTCCGGATTGAAAAATTCCGGAGGCCAGGACATGTATGCAACTTAGCATCTTGGTCATGCCAGGGATTGCAGTTCGCATACGTCTACGTGGCTCCATATGAGTTTTAACAACATTGTAAAGGCTAATGAGCTGTTCATGATTGAGCCTATACTTGTCATAAACCTCAAAGTCGCTCATGTTATCCAAGGTGGGCCTCACCCTGTGAACAGGAGGACCTCTAGCCAGACGAGGCTTACATCTCTCTTGGAGAAGACGAGCCCGCCTGATTCTATTGAACACCACTCGTGCAACAGCACCAGCAGCAACTAACTGCGGATCATCCATATTTGGCAAGCTAAGCAGCACAAAGCCAAACAGCAGAGCAAACACACAAGGAGTAACAAGGTATGCAGAAACACAAAAACGATTTGATACGATGTCGATCACAAGGGACACTTTGGCCATGTTGCTTGGGGGATTTATAGTGCAATATGTCCAATGGTAGTGAGTTTGTAATGATTGCTGATTGTATTCACTTGATTGTATGTGAGCGGCGTGAATGCTTTCAAAGTGGGCGTTTTTTTTAGGTGTTTGCTGAAATTTTGTTCCCCCCCAATGAATCGTAATGTGAAAGTGTAAAATGTAACATATACAGTGCATCTTCGTAATGTTTGTTCATATGCATAACAAATACTTATTAAACGCGATCTTATATTATAAAACACACGTCCACGCTAACATGATTAAAAGTGCATACTTGTGTATAATGTGTGCATAGACATGGGATAGAATCTGCTTGATCAATGTTGCTGCAATATTGTTTCTAAACGATAAAGTAACGGGTGACATCTATAATATTCTCTATATAAGTGATTGTCGTGATGTCAATATTTTACGTGTCCCATTGAAATCGTAATAACAATGAAGATCTTCCGGCTGACATCTTTAGTATTGTATATATAAGTGATTTACGAGATGTCAATATTGTACACGTCCCATTAAAATAGCTATACTAATGAAGATCTTCCAAACTCTCGTTTATGTATATGTAATATTGCAGTATTGAGTGAGAAACTTCTGAAAGGGGCGGTACAGTCCAAAAGCTGTAATCTGTATGGTTGAAGCTTATAATGACGTCATCATATTAGCAACCTGCCTGTCTTGTTAGCAAATCTTCATTATGTTGTATTTTAAAACATTCTTCTTGTGTGCTGATTAAAAATATAAATGTGTGCTTTGTTGTTGTGTGATGCGTGTTATGTACATCTATGTATGTATTGTAATTCTCTCCCACATATGCTGACCTATATGAAGCAGTATAGCATTATTGTTCCTTCCAAAGAAGTGACCGCTGTAATATGTTCTAATGATAGTTCTTATTGTACGTAATTCCTAAAGGCATATTATGAGTGAATCGTGATGTTAAAGGGACACTAAAACCATACTTTAGATTTTCTCTATGAATCACAAAACATAATGTTAAGCAACCTTCCAATGTAGTTGTATGATGTAAATGTGTTCATTGTTTATGTGTGTTTTTCCCCCAAAATATCAATGCACATGTATGAGTCAATGAAAAAAGTCATGTATGTGCATCCATTAATGATCATGTATTGAGCCTATGTAGATATGCTGTTCATGCAAGCATATGAATTGAATAAATGAAATGTTATAATAGAGGTAAATGAGACATGTTTCCAATTGGCTACTGTTTGTGAATAATGAAATGTTAAAATTATTTTTCTGTCCGTTTAAATATGATGTAATTTTTCAAACCGATTTCGTATTGGTGATGGTGATTTGTAGTTGATGTAATGTAAATTTATATAACAATTTGATGTTGTAGTGAATTTCACACAAGCAAAAGCTATAACTCCATAGGGAAATAGTCTTTTCTTGATCTATTTGTGATAGCGGGACTAACGCAAGAAAGAATGAGTTAGTTACACAATTGTAATGCTGGTATCACGAGTTTTCAAGTGTACGCATTTTGTGTGCATTAGGTAAATCTGCCTGTCGCGTGCACGAGCACGTCTTCCCCATAGAAGTCAATGGAAGAGAAAAATTTGTTCAGAAATAAAATCCAACACTTGTTTTGAGCGTAAAATGAGTGACGTCATGTTCTTGTGTGAAAAAATAGCTAAATCGTGTTTATTTCCTAATAAAAATCTGATTTTTGTAGGTAATGTGCTGTATATTGTTTGTATGTATCGATTTGTGTATGTATGTGATAATATTTGTAGTTAGATGTAACTATATGAGCGTATGTTCCCGTCTGTCTATGTAAGTCAATGGAAAATGGATTTGTGTGGCTTTTTTTTCAAACACCCGAGATCTCGTAACTTTGATCCGTTCTATTTTGACATGAAAATGTAAAATCTCAAAAATAAATATTGTGTAGTGTTTGTATGAGTGTAAGTGTACTTTGTGTAATGTTTTTGAAGTGATTTGTGGATGTTTTTGTTAGCGGTATATGATTAACTACTGGGTCTGGGTTTACGTTAATGATTTGAGCGGAGATGGTTATTTTTGTGGCGTTACGGAAACTCGTAATACCAGCGGTAGTGAAAAAGCAGCGTTAGGAGGCTTTTTCACGCGTAATGCACAACTCGTAATCTAGTTGATTGATTTGATTTAGATATTACTTCTGTTTACTCACCTTTTGTTAATCGATACAATTAAACTATTAACATTTCTATTGTTGAAAGCATTCTTACTTTAAAGCATGCTTACGCACCTGCCTAAAACTTTTGCATAGTACTGTATATGTTTATATAGATAATGTTTGATGTATATGTAACTATCATGATTTAACACAATCAACAAAAAAAGGTTTTACTAATTAAATAATTTTTTGTGTTGAGTGCTAAGTTTGTGGTCACTCTTTCAGCGTTGTTCCCTTGGTATTTAGCTGTATTTATTTATGCATTATGAAATAGATCGATGTATTCCAACTTTAGGTTCAATATTGTTTTCTAAAAAAAAAAATAATGAAAAAAAAAGACACCAGTTTATTATGAAAGGTAAATAATATGAAAATGTGAATTTGCTGTTATATTAAATGTAAAAATTAAAATAAAAAAACAATCACTGAGATAGGCTGTGCTAACAATGACCTAGACATACCCTATTTATCTCTGTATTGTATTGTTCAGTGGAATTTTAATTTTTATAACCAGTAAAACGCACAGTTTTAATCATGAGATGGTTGGCTGATACACATTGTTTGATAAAAAGATATAAGTGCCCCAAAGGGATGCAGGACTGAAACCAATATAGGGGCTGAATTATCATTGTGCGAGCGGACATGATCCCATATTGCGAATCATGTCCGCTGCACATCGATACATGCCGGCAGCATACGCTCTCTGCATTTATCATTGCACCAGCAGTTCTTGTAAACTGCTGGTGCAATGCCGCCCCCTGCAGATTCGCGGCCGCTAGCAGGGAGTGTCAATCAACGCAATCGTATTCGATCGGGTTGATTTCTGGCGATGTCTGTCCGCCGCCTCAGAGCAGGCAGACAGGTTATGTAGCAGGGGTCTTTAGACCGCTGCTTCATAACTTGCGTTTCCGGTGAGCATGAAGGCTCGCCAGAAACACAGGGCATCAACTCCATATGGAGCTTGATAAATGGGCCCCATAGAGTCAATATAAAATCAAATATTCTTGTAAAAAGGATTTGGGTAGTCCAAAATGTCAGAAAAGTCACAAATAACTAATAGCAGACAACCAACAATATAAAGTCACTGTGATGGTAGAGCAGCTAAGTCCAGACCACTGTAGCAAATGGTCTTCTATATTCAAATGATCTAATAAACCAAGAGTAGACCAGCTCATCCACCATGATAACATGTTAACACACAGATGTGCTTATCCATTCTTTTGTTGTTTCAGAGGTTTTTTCACTAATAACATCGACATATGCACTTCACCTTAAAAGCGGGTATACAGTACTCTAGAAGAGGGGGAAAAAAAGAAGGGAGAGTCGTCATATATACATCAAAGAATTCCAGGCTAAAGACAGACCTGTTGAAGACAAAATGAAATATATTTTTAATTACATGATATTTCTGCAGCTTGCAATAAATGAACATAGTACTTTGTGCTAAGTGCAATTGACCAGAGGTCGGACCTCTGGTTGATTAAAAAAATGTCCCCCAATTGCCCCCAAAATAAATTATACAGTTTCTTAATATATATATTATATATTGAGGAAGAAGGGTCAAAGCTACCATATCCCTTCGAAACGCATCAGGACTTTGTATTTTACCCTATGCTATGCTTGCACAGAGTGCATACCCTACAGATAAAGCACCGTGTTCCTGCATTTGAGTATACGACATTTAGAGCTTTTAATTACCTCATATTTATTGAGGACCTTTGATGTAAGCGTACATCTTTTTATCCAAATAAATTGTGTGATATTTTAAGACAGAGTTGCACTATAGCATGTCTTTTTTCTTCTATGGTTGTATACACTATGGGAACGAGCGGTGAGGAGAGAGACCACTGTTGAAAGAAGACATACCTCTATCTTGCAGCTGACACCGGGAAGGAGACTTATCTTAACACTACGCGGCACTTACCTCATGAGATTGAGGTGGAGTGTAAGTAGGCTCCCAACGGGAACGTTGTTGAATGAGGATTTATCAACTATTATAGACTTACCTATAGACATTGGACTGTATATACATTAGATTTCAGATGCATTTCTTTTTGTATTTTATTTTACTGGCATTTTATTCATAACCAGGATTTTTGGATATTAACAATCTATTTTCAAATTTATAAACATATTAGCGTCAGAGTGTTATACCAGCATTTGTAACATATGTTGAACAGTATTAACACACTATTTCTATAATCATAATAGTATTAACATCAGTATATGCACATATTTCATGCCATATAGACATTTGTCTTTAAATACATACACAGGCACATGTCAATATAGTATTACACTAGAGTGACAACTATTTATTACTAGACGAAGGATTATTATTACTATTACTATTTTCCAGCGCATCAATATATATTTTATCTTTCAGATGTCTGGTTGGATTTTACTACTTTACTATATATACCAGTACTATTGATAGGTTAGATATAATTGATACACCTATACAGCCATCTATATTCGATTTTATATTCATCATTTATTTTTTCTTATATATTTTATTAGTATCTTTTGTACAGTATACTATTGCTAGATTGGATGTTATAATAACAGAACATAACAGATTTCCAACTATTAATCCATTAGTATAGAACTGATTCTGTTCTTTTCCAGAGTGTTGCTCCACTAGAATCATATCCCAATACCCTTTCCCTACATTTATTTACATTTTTAATCTATCAGGTGATTAGTATATAGGGTTACTTATCACGCTTGATAGGTATTCGAAGGCTGCAAGTTATTCACTCACGTTTAGATTTACATTTGGGTGTATCCCACATCGCCATACCTATACACATCTTTTTTTATATATATATATATATATATATATATATATATATATATATATATATATATATATATATATATATATATATATATATATATATATATATATATATTTATTTATTTATTTATTTATAAAATATTTTACCAGGAAGGATACATTGAGATTTCTCTCGTTTTCAAGTATGTCCTGGGATCACAAAACATTGCATTGATACAATAGGGTACAATAAAATACAAAAACAATAATAAAAATACACATTATATGCAAACATTTAACATAGAGCAGGTATGAAATATTTATCCATGACAGGAGCATTCTGTTTTGAGATATGTATAGAGGGATCTCTTAAAGGATTTTAGGCTTGGGGAAGTTTTTAAAGTGTGAGGGAGGTCATTCCATAATTGTGGCGCTCTGTAGGAAAAGGAGGATCGAGCTGCTTTTTTTTTGTATTGAGGCAAGCTAAATAATGTGCTGTTATTGGATATATATACACAAAAAAAATGAGGAAAAAATTCGATCCGTAGGTCAGATGAGTGAGTTAAAAACAACTTTATTTGTTCTCCATTAAAAAGTCCCTGGAGGGGTCCTACAGCAAGGAAACATAGAGCACTGTGTACTCAAGCTGACATGTTTCGGCTGTGTGCCGTAATCATAGCTTGATTGAGTGCATCAGTGCTAACCATTTAAAAGACAATGTTAATTCTAATTGGTTAAAACATAATTACACATTTTCAATGTTAGAACTAAAGTGCTGTGTTAACCTATTCCCTGCCTGATTATTTTATGCTGCTGACCAACTACTAACTTTTGTTGAAGAATTACATTCTTGTATTTGTATGTAAGTGTAGATATGGAAAACTGTGAAAAGTTATTTGAAAATTAGGACCTAATGCACTATATGACCATCATTAAAGTGGGTGAAATAAATTAGGTATTCTGTTTTGCGTTGTTTTTAAACTCTCTGTTTAGCGCATTATTTCTGTTTTGTGTATTAATTATGTACCTAAGTTGTAACACTAACTGATTGAGGATCGTACTTATAGTGAATAAAATTCTTGTTGTAGTTTTTATCTATCTACTTGGAAGACCTCTGATAAGTTTCACTGGACTGGTGACTTATTATACATTATGCTTACTAATCGATATCATTATGTAAGTGCATAACAGAGACACTTCTTTTTCTTCTCTAGTGTTTTATTCTGTTTACTGTTAAGGTACGGAAGAGTATATGTATTACACATTTATCTAAATGTTCTGTCTAACAATCAAAGCTTTTTCCCAATGGTATGTTATGAGATTTTTAGAAATTTGAAAATCTGAGGTACTTAGTGTTTGCTTAGTAATGTTGTGTGAATATGAATATAATTCTACAATACTGTTTATTAATTTGTTATTATTGCCAATAGTTTATTAGATCATATTCGGAGTTCAGACCCCTTGGCACTCTTGTTTGGAGTTTAAAGATCCAATACATCTCTCTTTTTCCCAAAATTAGATTCCTGTCCCCACCTTTTAAATGGGTTTTGATTCTTTCAATGGCTTGCCATCTCAGAGTGGTACTGCTTTTAATGTGTGAATCTTTGAAATGTCTGACCAAGGGGGTAGTTGCCTCTCCCATTTTGATGGTAGACAAATGATTACGTATTCGGACATTAACCTCAGTTGAGGTGAGTCCTACATATTGCAGCTTACATTCCACACAGGATAGAACATATATGACATAGGAGGATGTACAGTTTAGGCAGGAGGTTATTTTAAACACTTCACCTGTGACTTCTGAACGAAATTCATTCGAGATAATGGCTTTGTCACACGGTTTACATCTGGCCCTACCACATCTGTACATCCCCCTATGCCTAAGCCAAGAGCTTTCTTCTGTGCCTGTTATCCTGGGCAATTCAGAGGGTGCCAAATAATTTCCTATAGTTTTGCTTTTCCGATAAGAGCATCTGAGGCCCCTATCCACACTGTCTACAAGTCTGTCATCAGCTTTAAGTAGATGGAAGTGTTTGTTGATTATACCACAGATGTTCTTATAATCTGTGCTATAATCTGTTACAAATGTAACCTTTCCTTCCTGAGTGGATGGATTGGAGGATCTTAATGATCCCTGTAAGAGTGTCTTCCTATCCAGTCTGTCTACCTGTGACTTTGCTTGCTTGACAGTATATTTGGGATAGCCCCTTTGCAAGAGTCTCTTCTCCAGATCTCTGCTTTGTGCCTGATAAGTGCTCTCATCTGTACAGTTTCTTTTTGTTCTGATGAGTTCACCTTTAGCCACTGCCAGTGGAACTTGCTTAGGATGGCAACTCTTTGCATGAAGCAAAGTGTTTCTTGTAATCGGTTTCCGATAAGTACTAGTTCTGACTCTGCCATTTTCAGCAACTGTTAGGGTAAGGTCTAGAAAATGTATCTGACTAGTATTGGTCTCATGAGTAAATCTGAGACCTATGCTGTTGTTATTCAGTTTGGTCATAAAGTCAGACATTTCATTGTCTGTACCCTGCCAGACAAACAAGAGATCATCTATGTATCGCCTATAAAAGGCGATACATAGTTTATGATCATTTTCTTCTCCATAGATGTGGGACAGCTCCCACCAACCCATAAAAAGGTTGGCGTATGAGGGCGCAAATTTGGCCCCCATTGCTGTCCCACACCTCTGGAGAAAAAAGTCCTCATTAAACCTGAAATAATTGTGCTTGAGGAGAAAGTTAGTGACTCTCAGAATATACCTGATAAATGTTTCATCAAAATAGGAAAATTCCTCTAGAAAGAAGGTTATAGCTTTTAAGCCTTCTCCATGTGGAATGGAAGAGTACAGAGCCGTGACATCAATTGTCAGCCACTTAAACTGGCTTTCCCAATTGAAGTCTTCCATAAGATTCAGTAAATCTTTCGTATCTCTTATGTGGCTCTGTAAGCGGACCACAAACGGATAGAGGATTGCATCAAGCCATTGTGACAGATGCTCAAGGAGGGACCCTATGCCGCTCACAATGGGCCGTCCCTGAACATCCGTCAGGCTCTTATGCACCTTTGGAAGATGGTGGAAGATGGGCACAACAGGATTCTTTACAAAAAGAAAATCATGTGTGTTTAAATTCAGGTGCCCATCCTCCAGACCATCATCCAAAAGTGATCTCAGTTCCTTTTGAAAGGGAACGGTGGGATCCCTTGTAAGTCTTACATAATTGTTAGTATCATTGAGTTGTCGCTCTGCTTCACTAATGTAGGCACTTCTGTCCTGGACTACCACTGACCCCCCTTTATCCGCTGAGCGGATAATGAGGTTTTTGTTTTTCTGTAACTCTAATAGAGCTTGTTTCTCTTTGTGGGACAAATTAGCTTTGTGCTCACCTCTATCCGTCATATGTGACAGTTGTGTGAGATCTTGTTCTACCCTGTTATAGAAAGTTTCCAGGATGGGGCCCCTAGACTGTATGGGATAGAATGTTGATTTATTCCTGAAGCCATTGAAATTCTTAACCGTATGTGTGGGATTTTCATTTTCTCCTACATTTGCCAAGTTTTGTAGTGTGATCAGATCACAAGTTTCTGAAAAGTCCAAGAGCTGTGAATTTTCAGGGCCGTGCTGGAATGATGTTATGTTCTCAGGGTCCTCAGCCCTCATCTCATTACTCCCCTGAAAGTGTTTTCTGAGGGTGAGATTTCTGATTAGTCTGTTTACATCCAGCATGGTCCTGAAAAGATCAAATGAGCAAGAAGGGGCAAAATTTAAGCCCAGACTGAGTATATATATATGAGCATTTTTTTTAAATAACTGCAGTTATAAGGGGTTAAAGTGAGGGGATGTGGGGTTTTAGAAAAAAAACGGAACTGAAAAGTACCTTTACATTGAAGTCTATGGGGACTGTGTTTGTTAACTTGAAATATATATGTACAGTATATGCTTATATACATGCTGTATATATTTATCTGTTAATATGGGTATAATCACATATAAACACATAACAGGGCTCAAAATTTCAAGCCATAAGCTACTGGCCAGCCCAAAATGATACTTGCCACTTTTGATCCCACCTGCTTTTTCAAATAAAGATACCAAGAAAATGAAGAAAAATTGATAATAGGAGTAAATTAGAAAGTTGCTTTAAATTGCATGCTCTATCTGAATCATGGAAGAAAAAATGTGGGTTTAGTGTCCCTTTAACGCTATCTTTTTCTCCAATCTCTCTCTGCCCCTGTTTACTCTCTCAGAAGTAACAGCGTAAGCACTAATGGGGTCCCGATAGCCCTAGAGGAATAACATATCTTTCCCTTTCATAGATATATAATATCTCTTTAAATAACAATTGTAGACATTCTCTCACTAACTTTCTCTTGCCACTGTTAAATTACCACTCGTCAATGGCTAGTGGGCTAGTAGAAATTTTGAGCCCTGACGTCATAAATATATAAGTAAAAAAAATAAAAAAAAATAATTCTATGATATCTGCCTTCAGATTCCTACTCTCTCTAATATACTCTATTAAATGAAATAGTCTTGCATAAGGAGTTTTATAATTTATAAAGGTTTCTGTCTACATTGCTTATTATGAAAAGAAAGGGCAATAATGACCTCTATTATTTATTTATAAAATATTTTACCAGGAAGGATACATTGAGATTTCTCTCGTTTTCAAGTATGTCCTGGGTCCACAAAACATTGCATTGATACAATAGGGTACAATAATACAAAAACAATATTAATACATAACATATGCAGAAATTAACATAGAACAGGTAGGAAATATAAAATCAACCATGACAGATGCATTATTTTTTGAGATATGCAGAGAGGGATCTTTTAAAGGATTTTAGACTTGGGGAAGGTAATAGTTTAAATTAAAGGGATAGTCAAGTAAAAAAAAAAACTTTCATGATTTAAATAGGGCATGTCATTTTAAACAACTTCCCAATTTACTTTTATCACCAATTTTGCATTGTTCTCTTCATATTCTTAGCTGAAAGCTAAACCTAGGAGGTTCATAAGCTAATTTCTTAGCCCTTGAAGACTGCCTCTAATCTGAATGCATTTTCACCACTAGAGGGCATTAGTTCATGTGTTTCATATAGATAACATTGAGCTCATGCACGTGAAGTGACCTAGGAGTGAGCATTGATTGGCTAAAATGCAAGCCAGCAGAATAATGCAGAGGTAAACCGCGTATTATTATAACTGTGTTGGTTATGCAAAACTGGGGAATGGGTAATAAAGGGATTATCTTTCTTTTTAAACAACAAAAATTCTAGTGTTGATTGTCCCTTTAAGATATATTGTGGTTTATTTTATGATACATATGGATGTTTAGAATATGTGTTATAAATGGGGTACCCCGCACAGTATCACTGATCTCGTAACCAGTAGCTGTTTAACTCTTTGCTCTATGTATACTTTTTGATGAGAGTATAATACATCACACTTGGTTTACAGTCCTGGAATTGTCTTTTTTCTCTGTGTTTCAGTTGTTTTAAATTAGGCTATACATAGGTGGTTCTGGATAAGATCTACTTTCTATTATTCTTTTATTTTTTTATATATGTATACAGAATATATTTATATATATATATATATATATATATATATTATATATATATTGTACATTGCTTCCCAACGCTGCACTGCTTAACCCCTGCGCTGCGCTAGGTTTATGCCGTGACTCACGGCATCAGAACAAGGTTCCTTTTGGAGCCTATGGAAGCTTGCTCTTATGAGCGCATGCTTCCAGGCAATGCAAACACGAGGTCGCGTTCGCATTACGCTTTACTTGTACATAGTTATTTACTTAGACATGTTAGTTACTTAGACATGTGCAACTCTAAAAAATTTGTTTTGTTTCGTTTTCATTAATTAAATAAATCATTTAGTTTCGGGAAATTAGTTTAGTTAAGTTTAAAAAAAAAATTGTTTCGGCAAATTAGTTATGTTAAGTTAAATTGTTCGTTATTTCGGATCCATTCTTTATTCATATTCATTATTCTTTTCTGAAGTTTAGAATAGAATAATAAATATGAATAAAGAATAGATCCATAATAAAGAATGGATCCGAAAAATGATTTTACTTAACATAAGGAATATGTCAATTCCCGAAACAAAATTATCTAAAAAACCGTCGTCACCCCACATTGCCGACACTAAAACTATTAACCCCTAAAACGCCAACTCCCACATCGCCGACACTAAGTAAAGCTATTAACCTCTAAACTGCCGCCCCCCATCGCTGACATTAAATAAAGCTATTAACCCGTAAACCGCCATCCCCCCACATCTCCAACCATAACTAAACCTATTAACCTCTAAACCACCGCCCCCTCAGATCGCCAACACTAACTAAACCTGTTAACCTCTAAACCGCCGCCCCCACATTGCCAACACAAAATAAAGCTATTAACCCCTAAACCACCGCCCACCCACATTGCCAACACTAACTAAACCTATTAACCTCTAAACTGCCGCCCCCTCACATCGCCAACACTAACTAAAGCTATTAACCTCTAAACGTTTGCCCCCCCACATCGCAGCTACCTAAATTAAACAATATGAAACCCTAAACCTAACACCCCCTAACTTAAACATAATTAAAATACACCTAAATTAAAGTTACAATTATTAACTAACTACCTATTTAAAAATAAATATAAACTTACCTGTGAAATAAAAATAAAACCTAAGCTGAAACTTAAAAAACCTAACATTACTAAAAATAATAAAACCTAACATTACTAAAAATAAAAAAACCTAACATTACAAAAAAATTAAAACTACAATTACAAAAAATAAAAAAATAAAATATTTATAAGCAATAAGGAGTAGCCAGAATGTTCCAAAGAGTCTTATCAATTCTAAGTGAAGTGAGTCAATAATTGGAATTTTCAAAAAGTCCCAAATTCAAAGGAGTACTGATTAATCCAGGACTGTGGTAAGAAGTCAGTCTGATGTGTCCTTTAGCCTATAGCCTTTTCCCTTCGTACCTCCGCTTCTGCCTATATGTATGAAGCACTTGGAAGTAGCCGGTGTCCTCTGGTGCCGTTCAGGTGAGTAAACCTCCACGGTGCCGAATCCACCCACTGCAAATGCACTGGTAATCTCTGTGTCACCTGGGCTGTTGTCCTGGATCAGCTCCAAAAGAGTGATGAGACCCCTCTGAAGCTGGTCCGGTTTTCGGTCCTGTGGTGTGGCGTTCCGATCCTCGGTGGGCGTGGTTCCAGTCGAGTGGTTTCCTGGTGCGTCACTAGCGAAGCCGTAGACGATAGGCTATTTCGGAGGAGTAGGGGGGGAGAGAAGGCACTTCTCGTAGAGGAAAAGTTCCAGCAATAGATATTAGCGTGATATAAACGGTATTCCCAACCATAATGGAAATCAGAAAAATGGAAAAAGGAGTCACACTGGATCTCAGAGTCTTGTATAACTGGGGTTTATTGGAAAATGCCAAAAGTCACAGACAGTAACACCTGATGCATTTCACGCATGCGCACATGCTCTTTATCAGAGGCTGCTGAGATTCTAGAGGCACTAACATTTAAACACTGTGGTAACCTATCAGTGTTGATATTACAACATCCAATCATGTTCTTTCTTACATATGGAGTAAATACATGCAGATTCTAACATGCTGCTCAGCTGAGGTGGATAATCAATTGATATGATAACTTGATTTAAACATGGTAACAATTATAAAGAAGACTCCATAAGAACAAAGTTACTTCTTATCTGAAAAATCTCAACAGTTATGCATATTAAAACATGAGTGACAGTATGATCAGAGACCTATGCATAAATAAAAATTAAAATATAAAACAATTGATATAATAACATGAAATAAATATATATATATAACATGGGTACAGTGTCATTATTCAGAATAATAATACTACTAATAATAATTATAATAATGATCCCCTAAGCAATTGTGTATGACTAGTTTCTGAGTATTATTATTATTATTAGCCTGTGAGAGAATGAATATACTGTATGAATTCTGAAAGGACAAATCACTCTGATCGTATCTATAATCTTAGGTATCTCATAGTATTGTCAGACCTTTGTATATTATACCTTTGTTATAGGACTACTCAATAGTATGTCTAAAAAAGGACAATATTAGAGACAATGCTATGGGTATCTGGATGTTTATTAGGGGATCAGAAATAATAAAAGAAAAGGAATAAATAATTCTCAAAAGAAAATAAATAAATTAATAAAATGTTGTTAGTGTTATACATCAAATGATACAAGGGAGGATAAATACTGTTTTTATATATATAGCAAAAGTTCAGAGGTATATGCACTCTCACCACCTTCCTGCAACTGCCAGGGTGCTCTTGAGGAGTATGCAACAAAGAACAGAATGAAGCACTCACTGGACTTTTGACATCAAGGTGATAAATTTATTTAGTGACGTTTCGGGACGCTAGAGGTCCCTAAAAGTCACTAAATAAACTTATCACCTGGATGTCAAAAGTCCAGTGAGTGCTTCATTCTGTTCTTTGTTTTATATATATTTTTTGTAGTACAGAGGTCCCACCCCTTGCTCTCTCTTTCCCCCTCTCTTTTGCTCTCTCTTTCCCCCTTCTCTTTTGCTCGCTCTCTCCCCCTCTCTTTTTCTCTCTCTCTCACCCTCTTTTTCTCTCTCCCCCCTCTTTCTCTCTCTCCCCCCTCTTTCTCTCTCCCCCCTCTTTCTCTCTCTCTCTCCCCCCCCCTCTTTTGCTTTCTCTCCCCTCTCTTTTGCTCTCTCTCCCCTCTCTTTTGCTCTTTCCCCTATCTTTTGCTCTCTCTCCCCCCTCTTTTGCTCTCTCCCCTCTCTTTTGCTCTTTCTCTCCCCCCTTTTGCTCTCTCTCCCTCCCTCTTTAGCTCTCCCCCTCTTTTGCTCTCTCTCCCCTTCTTTTGCTCTCTCTCTCCCCCTCTTTTGCTCTCTCTCCCCCCTCTTTTGCTCTTTCTCTCCCCCCTTTTGCTCTCTCTCCCTCCCTCTTTAGCTCTCCTCCCTCTTTTGCTCTCTCTCCCCTTCTTTTGCTCTCTCTATCCCCCCTCTTTTGCTCTCTCTCCCCCCTCTTTTGCGCTCTCTCCCCCCTCTTTTGCGCTCTCTCCCCCCTCTTTTGCTCTCTCTTCCCCCTTCTTTTGCTCTCTCTTCCCCCTTCTTTTGCTCTCTCTTCCCCCTTCTTTTGCTCTTTCTCTCCCCCCTCTTTCGATCTCCCCCTCTTTTGCTCTCTCTCCCCCTCTTTTGCTCTCTCTCCCCCCTCTTTTGCTCTCTCTCCCCCCTCTTTTGCTCTCTCTTCCCCCTCTTTTGCTCTCTCTTCCCCCTCTTTTGCTCTCTCTTCCCCCTTCTTTCGATCTCTCTTCCCCCTTCTTTTGCTCTCTCTTCCCCCTTCTTTTGCTCTCTCTTCCCCCTTCTTTTGCTCTCTCTCTCCCCCCTCTTTTGCTCTCTCTCCCCCTCTTTTGCTCTCTCTCCCCCCTCTTTTGCTCTCTCTCCCCCCTCTTTTGCTCTCTCTCCCCCTCTTTTGCTCTCTCCCCCCTCTTTTGATCTCTCTCCCCCCTCTTTTGATCTCTCTCCCCCTCTATCCCCCCTCTTTTGCTCTCTTCCTCTCCCTCTATCCCCCCTCTTTTGCTCTCTCTCCCCTCTCTTTTGCTTTCTCTCCCCCTTCTTTTGCTCTCCCTCCCCCCTTCTTTTGCTCGCTCTCCCCCCTTCTTTTGTTCTCTCTCCCCCTCTATCCCCCCTCTTTTGCTCTCTCTCTCCCTCTATCCCCCCTCTTTTGCTCTCTCCCCTCTCTTTTGCTTTCTCTCCCCCTTCTTTTGCTCTCTCTCTCCTCTCGTTTGCTCACTCTCCCCTCTTTTTTTTTTTTAATTTTTTTTTTAATTTTATTTATTGAGGTTTACCAAGTGGTACATAATAGGCAGATTACAACACACAAGCAAACAGTCTTGAAACACTTACATTAATAAGAAGTTTTAACCATTTTCTAAAAGACAACGAGAAAGCACAGTAATTTATGACATTTCAAGTTCCACAGTACCATATAACAGGACCTTCTTACTGATGAAAGGGGTCACTCTTGGACCCTATTGATCTCTGGGGAGCTTAATTGAAAGAAGGCAATAGGAATATAGGGGACCACTTTTGGTTCCCGATGGATGGTAAAACCTAATTTTTAAAATTATATGGTTAAAGTGTTCTAAACAAACTGCATTGGGATAGAGATAAACCATTAAACTGAAATATCAAGCCACATCCATGTAATATAAGGCTTACGAGCCCACCCTAATAGGGAGTAGAAAGGCGCGTATTGTGCAATTTGTACCCCCTCACTTAGAAGGTATAGCTTGTAATAAACATGCATTTTCAACTATCAATAGTGTCACAACAGACAAAAAACAAACAAAAACACACAAAAAAAACATAACAGAATGAATAAATATTACCACAGTTACTTTGTCTATCTGTGTCTAATCCCAATAAATGAATACTATATTAATGGAGTACTAAATGTCAGGGGATGAATGTTAGATTCTTCCATGGGGTCACTCCATATCTTTATATAGTAACTT
This sequence comes from Bombina bombina, assembly GCF_027579735.1. Classification (NCBI taxonomy): domain Eukaryota; kingdom Metazoa; phylum Chordata; class Amphibia; order Anura; family Bombinatoridae; genus Bombina; species Bombina bombina. The sequence continues at coordinate 1,381,991,109 of NC_069499.1, forward strand.
ATAACATTCACAAAGGTCTGATTGTTACTCTAGTGTAGGTGAAACGAAGAGATTCTTGCTTCACTTGAAAATCAATAATTGAATCTTTACCCCCATCTAGTGGAGAAGCCTGGTATTTATGTAAGATCTCGTAACAGCTTGCTGGAAATCCAATGTCTACCTGGGGATACGGGATATCGGCTGTGAGTATAGACAAGTACAGATACAGATATTTTGTAAAGGTTCTACACAGTTAGCACAGTCTTAGACCCTAATACTTATAGAGGCAAGATATCATATACGGGAATAAAACTCCTCTGAACAAGTAGGAAGCAAGAGAAGCAACTTTAACACAACTAAAGAATTTACTTATTGCCATCTGCCAGACTTAATAAGAGGTAGTTAACATAATATATATAAGTGCTTGTAGGTCAAGGAATATAATGGGAGAGATTACAGACACATAATGAACTAATAGTATGATATTCACATCTATTTAATAAAATTAAACAGTGATTGGCAGTTAATTCTAAGCTGAACCTTTTGTTCTATGTATATCTGGGGACCCGGTGCTTCAGACCTATATGTAGAGGAGGACACAGGAGCTTATTTACCAAAAGAGAGAGAGAGAGAGGGGGTAAATGAACCACGTAATCTCTGGGATTAGTCAAACCTAAGGTTGTCATCTACAGAGATGATATGCGTGTACCAAGTAGATAAATAAACACTATATAACTCACTTATATAAAAAAGAAATATTGAAAATACGACAAGAGAGCACTATAATGGTTGCTACAGTCAGCTATAATGGTTGCTACAGTCAGCTAAGCTACACATATATTTACTGCTATTATAAACTAAGTAGGCTAGTGACAATAAAACAATCAGGTAGTCTGTGCACTGCTATTCATTTGTAAATAATTCAAGCGCTATATATGAATTACCCAATCCCAGTTTTATCTATACCACAAAACTGTCCCATAGAGATGAGGAGCCTTCTGTCCATTGACCCGGGTGAAGGAGGATTGTGCGCTGTTATCAAGTTCCCAGCTATGTTCCGGGGTCTGTATGTGAGTGATTTACTTATATCTAAGACACTTTGAGTGCAGTGGTTGCAATCTGAGATGTTAATTGGGGCTGCTGTTCCAAGAATGGCGTCCTTTGATGCAGAATATGATAGAGTATTGTGCCGGCTATTAACAGATGTGCTCAGCCAGTCATCTCCTGTGGGTCTCACTACTGCCAAGCCGTGATCTGGCTCTCTCCATTGCTGCGGAGGGTAAATAAGAGCAGGACTCTGACCATATGGGTCCCGCTGCTGTAGAGTCGCTTCTCCAGGAGCGCATGCTATAATCCTTGTAATAGCGACATGAGCTCCAGGCAATACTTGATTGTTGTGGCCATGTGGGATCTACCTTTCAATACAACCCTTGTAGTGTCCTAGAAGTTCCTTTTCCTTTACGCGTCCACAATTCCTACTAGCAGCTGCATCCACAAGCCCTTCATCGGTAGCCTTGCAGTACATATTCTGCATCGTAGGTAAACGTTGGCCATCAGCGTGTGCAACTCTTGGCTGAGGACAGGAAACAGTTATGGTATGATCTTCCACTAGGTGCACATCATCTCCTTCAAGAGAATCTGCCTCCCATGCTTCATCCGTTAGGCTAACATTGCCGCTAGTAAGGGTAGATGATTTCACATCAAAGCACCTCTCGATTAGTAAGTGCAGTTTTGCGAAGTGCTCCTCTAGAAGTATACAGGTTTTTCTCTCAGACTCATTTATTGATAGCTCCATAATAATTTGCCACTTAGGGCATTGGCTGCACAATAGGTGCAGCAGTTGTGGGGACAAGAGAGGCTTCAAAAAATAGGGGAAGGCCTCAAACAATAAAGTCCGGTACTGAGGGCTGGGGAGCCACACCACGATCCAAAACCCTATCTCTTGGGTCAGGGCGTCCTCAGATAAACCTCTCCACCTGATTAGATATGTTAATATCAAATTTTCAGCCCAAAATGAGAAGAAAGGTGGTGAAGGGCTCAGGAGCTGAAGCTCAGTGCAACCAGTGATGGCCGCTGCCCGGAAGTCCCTCCTCTCCCCTCTTTTTTGCTCTCTCTCCCCCCTCTTTTGCTCTCTCTCCCCTCTTTTGCTGTCTCTCCCCTCTCTTTTGCTCTCTCCCCCCTCTCTTTTGCTCTCTCCCCCATCTCTTTTGCTCTCTCCCCTCTCTTTTGCTCTCTCCCCCCTCTTTTGCTCTCTCCCCTCTATTTTGCTCTCTCTCCCTCCCTCTTTAGTTCTCCCCCCTCTTTTGCTCTATCTCCCCCTCTTTTGCTCTCTCTTCCCCCTCTTTTGCTCTCTCTTCCCCTTCTTTTGCTCTCCCTTCCCCCTTCTTTTGCTTTATCTCACCCCTCTTTAGCTCTCCCCCCTCTTTTGCTCTCTCTCCCCTTCTTTTGCTCTCTCTATCCCCTCTTTTGCTCTCTCTCCCCCTCTTTTGCTCTCTCTCCCCCCTCTTTTGTTCTCTCCCCCCTCTTTTGCTCTCTCCCCCCTCTTTTGCTCTCTCTCCCCCCTCTTTTGCTCTCTCTCCCCCTCTCTCCCCCTCTTTTGCTCTCTCCCTCTCCCTCTATCCCCCCTCTTTTGCTCTCTCTCCCCTCTCTTTTGCTTTCTCTCCCCCTTCTTTTGCTCTCCCTCCCCCCTTCTTTTGCTCTCTCTCCCCCCTCTTTTGCTCTCTCTCCCCCTCTATCCCCCCTCTTTTGCTCTCTCTCTCCCTCTATCCCCCCTCTTTTGCCCTCTCTCCCCTCTCTTTTGCTTTCTCTCCCCCTTCTTTTGCTCTCCCTCCCCCTTCTTTTGCTCTCTCTCCCCTCTTTTGCTCACTCTCCCCTCTTTTTTGCTCTCTCTCCCCCCTCTTTTGCTCTCTCTCCCCCCTCTTTTGCTCTCTCTCCCCTCTTTTGCTCTCTCTCCCCTCTTTTGCTCTCTCTCCCCTCTCTCTTTTGTCTTTTGCTCTCTCCCCTCTCTTTTGCTCTCTCCCCTCTCTTTTGCTCTCTCCCCTCTCTTCCCCTTTTGCTCTCTCTCCCTCCCTCTTTAGCTCTCCCCCCTCTTTTGCTCTCTCTCCCCTTCTTTTGCTCTCTCTATCCCCTCTTTTGCTCTCTCTCCCCCTCTTTTGCTCTCTCCCCCCCTCTTTTGCTCTCTCTTCCCCCTCTTTTGCTCTCTCTTCCCCTTCTTTTGCTTTATCTCACCCCTCTTTAGCTCTCCCCCCTCTTTTGCTCTCTCTCCCCTTCTTTTGCTCTCTCTATCCCCTCTTTTGCTCTCTCTCCCCCCTCTTTTGCTCTCTCTCTCTCCCTCTTTTGCTCTCTCTCCCCCCTCTTTTGCTCTTTCCCCCCTCTTTTGCTCTCCCCCCCCTCTTTTGTTCTCTCTCCCCTCTCTTTTGCTCTCTCTTCCCCCTCTTTTGCTCTCTCCCCCCTCTTTTGCTCTCTCTCCCCCTCTATCCCCCCTCTTTTGCTCTCTCTCTCCCTCTATCCCCCTCTTTTGCTCTCTCCCCCCCTCTTTTGCTCTCTCCCCCCTCTTTTGCTCTTTCCCCCCTCTTTTGCTCTCCCCCCCTCTTTTGTTCTCTCTCCCCTCTCTTTTGCTCTCTCTTCCCCCTCTTTTGCTCTCTCCCCCCTCTTTTGCTCTCTCTCCCCCTCTATCCCCCCTCTTTTGCTCTCTCTCTCCCTCTATCCCCCTCTTTTGCTCTCTCCCCCCCTCTTTTGCTCTCTCCCCCCTCTTTTGCTTTCTCTCCCCCATCTTTTGCTCTCCATCCCCCTTCTTTTGCTCTCTCTCCCCCCTCTTTTGCTCACTCTGCCCTCTTTTTTGCTGTCTCTCCCCCCTCTTTTGCTCTCTCCCCCTCTTTTTGCTCTCACTTCCCTCTCTTTTGCTCTCTCTCCCCCCTATTTTGCTCTCCCCCCCTCTTTTGCTCTCTCACCCTCTTTTTTCTCTCTCTCCCCCCTCTTTTGCTCTCTCACCCTCTTTTTTCTCTCTCCCCCCCCTCTTTTGCTCTCTCTCCCCCTTTTATCCCCCCTCTTGTGCTCTCTCTCCCCCTCTTTTGTTCTCTCTCCCCTCAATTTTCTCTCGCTCCCCTCTCTTTTGCTCTCTCTCCCCCTCTATCCCCCTCTTTTGTTCTCTCTCTCTTCCTCTATCCCCCCTCTTTTGCTCTCTCTCCCTTCTCTTTTGCTCTCTCTCTCTCTCCCCTCTTTTGCTCTCTCTCTCTCCCCTCTTTTGCTCTCTCTCCCTATCTTTTGCTCTCTCCCCCCCTCTGCTCTCTATCCCCTCTCTTTTGCTCTCTCCCCCTCTTTTGCTCTCTCTCCCTTCTCTTTTGCTCTCTCTCTCCCCTCTTTTGCTCTCTCTTTCCCCTCTTTTGCTCTCTCTGCCCCCTCTTTTGCTCTCTCCCCCCTCTCTTTTGCTCTCTCCTGCCTCTCTTGTGCTCTCTCTCCCCTCTCTTTTGTTCTCTCTCCCCTCTCTTTTGCTCTCTCTCTCCCTCTTTTGCCCTCTCTCCCCCTCTTTTGCTCTCTCTCCCCCTCTTTTGCTCTCTCTCCTCTCCCCCTCTTTTGCTCTCTCTCTCCCTCTCTCTCCTTTCCCCCTTTTTTGCCCTCTCTCCCCCTCTTTTGCTTTCTCTGCTCACCCCCCTTTTTTGCTCCCCCACTCTCTTTTGCTCTCTATCCTCCCTCTCTTTTCCTCTTTCTCCTTCCTCTTTGTCGCTATCTCTCGGCCACGCCCACTCCCACCTGGCCACGCCCCCACCACGAATGCTCCCACCAACCATGCCCCCTTCACACGCACACCGGAACACACCCCTTGCCAAACCCGCCAGTCACGCCCCCTCACGGCTCTCCCGTCCGGCCACGCCTCCCACTCCGATGCTGATCCTCTCTGCTGCTCAAGGCCAGGTATGTTGGTCCTCACGCAGTCTCTACTGCGCATGACTGCATCTGACAAACATACCTGGCCTTTTATTATATAGGATTAGGGGGTGTTTTTATTTTGAGGGGCTTTTTTATTTTCTGTAATTTTAGCTTAATTTAAACTCCGTTTTTTAATTTTTTAATTAATGTAAGCTTATTTATTTTAATTGTAATTTAGGATTATTTTAATTTATGTAATGGGGTTAATTTAGGGGGTGTTAGGTTAGCAGGCTTAGTGATTAGTTATTTGCGTTGTGGGGTTTAGGGGTTAATAGATTTACTAGGTTAATTGTGATGTGGGTTAATGGCGGATTAGGGGTTAATAGTTAAAATAGATAGTTTGTGTTGTGGGGGCATTGCGGATTAGGGGTTTATAGATTTAATAGATAGTTTGTGTTGTGGGGGCATTGCAGATAAGGGGTTAATAGATTTAATAGATAGTTTGCGTTGTGGGGCATGGCGGTTTAAAGGTTAATACATTTATTATGAGATGCGATGTGGGGGGTTGACGGATAGAGGGGTTTTGAAGTGTTGGGATGGATTTCAATGGGAAAAAGGTCTCAAAGAGCACCATTTTCCTGTTTTACACCTAGTTGAGCTGGGTGTAATTTTTGTTAGTGTGTCGGCAGCCTCCGGCAGTGTATTTACAGTTTGCGCGGGCATTGGAAACAGGGTATAATTGAAAGATTATGGGCCTCCTATAATTTGTATGGGACACGTTAATGTATTCGGTAGCCGGAGTCCGGTTGCAGAAATTGGGTTATAACAGGCCATTAGAAGCAGTTGATAGCAGTCCGACAGCATATTTATCCGTTTGCGAGTGCACGCAAACGGAATTACGGCTCAATGGAAACGAGCCCATAGTTGTTATAAAGAACTGTATATTAGAGAGAGACCAATTAAATTTCCTTAATCAGGTACAAATGTGTTAAGTAATATCAGTGACAGAGGCGTAACTACTGGGGTCGCAGGTTCGCTATTGTGAACAGGCCCATCATTGCAGACCTCAGCCAATGGGGACCACAGCCAATGCTCCTCCTCCTTCTAAGCTGTGCACTGCTCTTACTAGCACGCTTACCTCCAGACCCGTGAACAATTATTTCTGGATTGTGCTATAATATATATATATATATATATATATATATATACAGTATATAAGGGTCCAGCAGGGAGTAGCGCTTCTTAATGTGCGCTATGTACTGAGCTGAGGGCGGTAGAGATGGGAAGTTCAGGCGGGATATTTAGAGTAAGCACGGTCTGGAGGTAAGAGGGGCCTGCCTGCCACCTGACAAGAGATATCTGCTGAGTGAATGCCAGCTCTCATCAAAGAGCATTTACTTAATGACTGACAGAATTTTTTATTTGGGGAAGAGGACGGCCGGCATTTGTGCACACCTCCCAGTGGCTTTATTTTGTGTAGAGGATAATGCGCAGAGAGAGTGGCGGGAAGCAGCAGTCAAAAAACAGAAAAAAAAGTAAGTGCATTAGCTGCAGACAGAGTATGCTAGTTTACAGCATAGCCGTGTTGTGACGAGTACAGTGCAGCAGAGGCAGATTGTAGATTCAGGGCTGGAGCCGGAGGACTTACAACATCCTTTTTTGGCTCTGCCATGTTTTTCCTCATTAAGGGCATTAATAGTGTTCTTCCTCTCTGAGCACAGGTTGAAATCCCTCCCAGTAACTCAAAATCTAAGCAGCCTGTCAATGTTTGCTTGCACTGCTGCTGCTGACCGTTGTTCTCTAATATTTCCCTACCTTGTTACGTTGTCCTACTTACATAACACGTACGGCCAAGGCTACATTGGGATACAGAGCTTTCATATCCGCCATATTTGTTTCAAAAGGAGGCCGATGTTAAAATAGTCGTATTCTGTATACTTTTCCTAACACCTTATATTTTGCTGTTTTGAATGCAGATATCTCTCAAAAATAAATAATTCAAACATAAACACAAAATATGTCTATGGTTAGGTATTAGCTTGTGATGATACCGTTCATTTTATAAATGTATTTTTCAGGCTATGTAGCAAAAAATAATGGAAACCTATCTGTACCCTGGAAAAATACATTTATAAAATTAATGCTATGATCACAAGCTAATAAGATACATAATATTTGTTAATTATGTTTTAATGTTTTATGTTTGAGCGAGATCTGCACTAAAAACAGCCAAATATCACTATCCAATCAATATTTTGACATCAGCCTCTGTTTCAAACTAAAATGGCGGATATGAAAGTGCTCTATCTGGCCGTACGCGTTACGTAGGTAGGAAAGCGCAACACAGTAGGCAAATATAACAGAACACCAGCACCGCACAGCCTAAGATGTATACGCAGTTTCCTCCCACGAGTAAAAGATATGTGCTTTGCTGCAAGTTTATCTTAACCTTTGCCTTGCTGCTGCTTATTTAGGAGGTTTCAGGTCATATATTTTCCTCCTCACTCTGCTCTTTTGGCCAGCCTCTCTCTCAGCATTTTTTTTTTAACTATTTCACTGCCAGAAGGATTTTGCATTGAAATGAGTACAATCAATTTACTACAAATCTTGTAATTACCTCCCAGCACTCAAAAAAGTGAAACCAAGTATAAATATTATTTAATAAACATGCTGAAAAAAATTAATACAAATTCTCTAAATCCTATTTAAGAAAAATAAATTAATATAGACAGTCATTCACACTCCAAAGCTTAGTCTGGCTGACTATTTTCCTTCTGTACAATGTCACTCTTTAATACACAAGTAGATAAATCTTTTAATAGTCTGATGTGTGTTCCTGTGTTTCAAGGTGTGTCTCTGTATGTTTGTGTTTTTTTATAGGTTTCAGTATCTGTGTATGCTTGCACTAGTATATGTACATGAGTACAAGTATTTTGTGTGCTTGCACAAGATTATGTATGTGAGTTTATGGGAGTCTGTATGTGTATTTTGTGCATGCGTGTATGCTCAAGTATATATATTTGTGTTTATTGGTGTCTGTATCTCTGTGAATGTAATGTATGTGTATTTAATGTGTGCGTGTGTATATATATATATATATATATATATATATATATATATACTGTATGTATGTATGTATGTATGTATGTATGGGGATCAGCTCACTTGCCTGATTGTTAGAGTCACTGCTGGCTCTTTATAGGACATCCTGGTTTTGTCCTTTTTAATATATGGAATAAAAGTTTGTCTTTTTACATACCCTGCTGCCTGGAACTCGACATTATTTGCTCTTTTCAGTACAGTGCTTATCACAGCACTTTCAGCATCAAATTCCTTTCTACCAGAGCGCCTTCTCTACTTTTGCATTCTATGTATGTATGTATGTATGTATATGTGTATATATATATATATATATATATATATACTGATCAGTATTTGTATCTGAGTGCATATATGTTTATTTTGTATGTGTGTGTGCGTGCGAGTGTATATATTTGTGTTGATGGGTGTCTTTATCTGTATGTATATTTTGTGTGTATTTGTGCATGGATGTAAGTGTGTTTATTGGTGTCTGCATCTGTGTGTATATGCATGTATGTGTGTGTGTGTATATATATATAAATAAATATATATATATATAAAATTATACATAGTAAATCAAAAATGTATGTAGATGATTAAATATGCTCAAAACACAGTAAAACCTGACAGTTAAGTATATCAGTGGCAAGCAAAAAACGGAGAAATACTGTTTGCCTGCAGTCTTAGAATATTAGTGGAAATTTTCACCAAATAGCTGCCTAGGATGTGTTGTTATCTCACATGAAGCCTGCCATGCTCATTGCTCCTACCTTCCAGCTACGGGGTGTAGCATACACTGCCTCAAACAATAAACGGAACACACTTTGCTCCCCAGAGTCCAGATGATCACCGGTCCCCCGGGAACTATGCAGGTCCGCCTTGAATTTGTCCCCCAGTTTGCCAGTGCGGTAGTTATAAAGGCTAAAATGCTTCCTCTTTTCAGCAGCAAAACTGATGATCCATATCCACTGTAGTATGCTGTGTATTCAGATCAGTAACAGCTTCTCTCAAAAACAGCCTGCTCACCTGACCGCTAAGTACCTGCATCAAACAAACTCCAGCCCAATTCAGCAGGAAAGGAAAACGCCCGGTGTATGAGGATAAGTTTCAAACATATTTAAAGAACAAACTGGCAAGATTCCTTGGTGCTGTTAAAACGGAGCTTTATTTAACCAATTTAAAAGTTTGGCCAGAAGTTTTAAATTGGTTAAATAAAGCTCTGTTTTAACAGCACCAAGGAATCATACCGGTTTGTTCTTTGATTATGTATATATATACATACATACATGCATACACACACAGACGGCTTGTTGACAGTTTGTACTGCATGTATATATACCAAACCATGGCACCAAAATTTAGATGTGACCTTCCCCAAAGGCAAATTTTGATCTTAACACATAATGCTCAGCAAATAGAAAAACACTTTTTTTATAGTTCTCAATATAAAGCAGGTTTAATGCTGATTCTCCTGCTGCTGCCTGAATTATTGGTAACAGTGAGCAGCATACAGGCTACCGTATAGTAAGCATATGGAGTAATTCCTTTAGACCATTATGTGTTTTATTTTTAATGTCTGTGTGTAAGCGGATGTCTGTAGATGTTTGTATGTTTATCGGGCAGACTTGCTGGGCCTATGGCTCTTATCTGCTGTAAATATCCTATGTTTCTATGTTTCATGAACATGTCTGATGGTGCTTGCGTTTATGTCATTAAGGATTAGCTTAAAGGAGGCCCCATAAATCTAACTCGCAGGGGGGGCCTAGAAAACAAATTGTTCTGGCCCTGTGCGAGCAGTGAGTGTTAACAGTCTGTTTTTACAGAGAGAGGTGGTAGAACAGGGTGGCCTCATGGCATGTGACTGAATGTGAAATTGGTGGGCATTTGAAGAATATGTGACCTGCTTGTTTGGCTTTGTTTGGCTTTGTGCCAGTCATGGTGGTATCTCATTGTTGGTGCTTTTGAGTGAGATGATTGAAATAAGGCATTGCAGTTGCAAGCCTGGTTACATTTCCCTAGGTTTTTTTAATTCCTGATATTAACCAGCTTCAGTACATTGTAGCTACATCTCTTGTTTTTTTGTTTTTTTAGAGTTATCTCAAATATTTATATCTGTAGTGTATTCTTTTTTTGTTGTTGGTGTGAGTGGGGGGCCCTTCATGGATTCTTGCACTGGGGCCCTGAGGTTTCTAGTTACGCCTCTGGTCAGTGATGCAATATTATTATATTATATATATTATATAATAAAGGATATGGTGGGCTCAATTGTCTATTTTGGCTCCTTGGTAGTTTATATTGATTTTAGGGTGTTGGCACATATCAAGCCTTTAAAAAACAAACAAAAAAAAACCCACCACATCACATACAATACATTTTCAGCAATAGTTTTCTGCATCTGTGAAGTTAGAAGTTTAGATAAATGGGCATAACAATAGTGTACACCCAAGCCTATTTCTTTCTAATGTCAAAACTAAAAATAAGTGTAAAATCTAATTTCTTAGAATCAGTATGCTACATTATGTTAAAGCTTTTAACCATGAGAGTTCATAGAAATATTTCCAGGGGGGCAAACAAATAAAATACCTTAAAAGGGATAGGAAAGTCAACATTAAACTTGCATAATTCATATAGAGGAAAAGTGTAGGACCTATTTAGGGACGGAACAAATTAAGGGGGAATTTATGCTGAAGGAAGGAAAGAGTGGAAAGGGTTAAAATGGGAGTGTAGTTTGCTGACAGTGAGAGAATAAGGGGAGGAGATTCAGAAGTGATAAAAGGAAAGTAAAACAGAAAGTAAATCACTAACCTGTTTCTTGTCTTGCAGGTGACACCATGGAGAGATCCAAAAGGTCTGCTAAGGCTCCAAGGAGGTTTGATGAAGAGGAGGATTTATCTGGAAAGAAGAAGAGGACAGTTGTTACAGCAGCTGGTGATGCTGTGGTCGTCTGTGACCCCCCCTATTGTTTCTACCCTGTCTTCTGTACCTATTTCTATTTCTTCCCCTGCAGTATTTTCTGCTGCTGGGGCCTTTATTGTTACTACAGCTTTTCTCCCTATATATTCTATCCCTGTTTCTAGTCCTTCTTCTGGGCCTATATTTTCTGCCCCTGTCTCCCTTCCTAGCCTGGTTTCATCTTCTTCTATCTCTTTCCCTACTCATACTTTAACCCTGGGGCCTCTGGACTTTCCTACCCGTTTTTCTGTTCCTGGTCTTGCTGGCCTATCCCTCCCTGCCCCCAGTGTTCCCCCTCCTAGGTCCCTGGTGGCAGCTTTTGCCTCGGACCTTGTGAGGGGGCAGCAGATGATCTGCTGTTACAGTCACCGGAGCTCCGCTTTTCTCAGCGGAGCCCGGTGAGATCCCCCTCACCAGCATTTGTTTCTGGCCAGCAGGGCATGGAGGGTAGGCCGGGGGCTCCGTTCTTGGAGCCACATGGCCATCCAGGTCTCTCCTCCCCTGCTGCCTGCTCCGCGCGTGCGCCTGGCTTGGCTCTGCCCTCCTCTGCCCTCGGCACAGTTATAGCAAGAGGAGGCGGCAGCTATGTTGGGTGTTGGCGCGGTGCCGGTTGCAGTTGGAGCAGCTTCCATTCAGGTAAGGGGGGCACCGCAGGTTGGCAGGGGGTCCCGCGGGTCTCTTACCCGCTCTGTTAGGAGTGATCCTGTTGGTATTAAGGGGGGGAGGGGCCGGAGCATTAGGAGGGGGGCGGGTGCGGGAAGGGGTGTCGCAGGACGAAACACTTCAAAATCAGGCGTGGGTAAGCCTGTTGCCCCTATGCAACGAGCAATTGCTGGAGCAGGATTGGTACATGCAGGTGCAGGCGTAAATAAGCCTGTTCCCCCTAGGCAACGAGCATTGCAAGGGAAAGAAAGTTTAAATTTGGATGAGAGGGAGTTAGGAGGTAAAGTAGAAAGTACTTTGAGAGCTGTTGCAGGTGTAGATAAGCCTGTTCCCCCTAGGCAACGAGCAGTTCAGGGGAAAGAAAGTTTAACTTTGGATGAGAGGGAGTTAGGATGTCAAGCAGGAAGTACTATGAGAGCTGTTGCAGGCGTAGATAAGCCTGTTTCCAATAGACAAAGAGCAGTGAAAGGGCCAGTAGGGAATTTTGTAACGCCTAGGAGAAGTTTGACAAGTGTGAGAGTGGGGCACATGGATTTAATGTCTAGCCTTCAAAAAAGGCTGCTAGCCAAGAATAGGGTTAGGAGATGTAATGTGGGGACTGGTTTTTCTGAGGAGGTGGCTGGGGGGTCCGCTGGGCTGTCTGCTTCTGCCTGTGGTGCTCCCTCTGTTTCTTCTGTTTCGCAGGTAGGAAACAATAGCAAGCCCATGGAGAAGGTGAATAGTGGCGTGCAGGAGAGGGCTATGTCAGTGCACAGTGAGGCAGCTTCTGGAAGCAGGGCAGCAGTGACAACAGCAGGGGCGGCAGCTGCAGCAGCGGTGTCAGGAAATGGTAAGTTGTTGATTGCACCACACCTTAGGGAGAGTGAGTCCTCCACATCTGGGGATTCGGATATCTTCACGAGCCTTAAGGATGAGAGACATAAGAAGTTGTTTAGAAAAATTCGTAGATTGGTGGGTAAGACGCCCAAGGTGGGTAGTGTGGGCAAG